>NC_141538.1:23758125-24095000 GCF_021556685.1 Rattus norvegicus | reverse complement strand
CACACACACACACACACACAGATTTGGAGGTGTATGCAGCAGGGTACTTGCCCTGTGTATTATCCCAGTATCACAAAAAAAAAAGTCTCTACAATATATCCAATGTGGGGTTCAGGACACAATGTCTTAGCTCACTGAAAGATTCCAATGCCCATCGCTTACTTACAAGGACACAGCTTTCCCACATACTCGTGTTCCCTGACAGATAATCACTTACAAACCTCCAACTTGGCTCCCTCATCTCTGTGAGATATATAATTGGAGTCCTCCTCAAGTGCTTTTCTGAACAGGTGGCACTTATTTCAAGCCAAAAAAAAAGATCTCTCTGCTTGGCTTTCCCTAAGAAGATCCATTCATGTCCTCTGGAAACAAGTATAAAAAGATGTCAATATCAACACTGGCATTTTCTGCTAGCCTACAAAACGGCGTCGAGCACTAGTCAAATGTAATGCAATATATCGGACACACCTTTTCTTTTAAGGCTTCAGCAGGTTTTACTAAGACATGTTTTTATAATATATGTTTTAAAAATGTATAAAATATGCATAACATGAAATTTATCATCTTAACCATTTTAATCATTCCCCTGGGGAATTATGCATCATCACCAGCATCCATCTCTAGAACTATTTTCCTCTTGAAAAACCTAAATGTTCTGCTCATCAAGCAATTCTGCATTCTCTCCTTCCCAGCCTGGGCCATCTCTATTTTTCCTTCTTGGCTGACTATACTTATAGTTGGTACAAAGAGGATCATATAATACTGAGACTCATAGCTGGCTTCTTTTAAGTTGCACAATTCCGCCGTGGTTCAGCCATGCTGTGCTGTGTTTCACAGGACATTTCATCTTGTACCAGAACATTCAGCTTTCATGACCAAAACGGAGGGCCAGGTGCTTCTCGGCAGTAAAACCTTTGAATAGACAGGCAAAGTGCGGACTATCGTGTGAACCCCAGAGCCTTTTTGTACTGTCCGGATATAGAGACAGCCCCTGCCACCCCCAGCCTCAAAATGCTATTCCCTGGCACATGGGAGCACCTTCCAACAAGAATCTGCAGAGGGATTGTGTTAGCTCAGTCACGGGGCACGTCTATAAAATAAGATAGGAGGTTTCACTCTGGTTCAACTTATTGTTTGCTTCATTCTATGCTCAGGGCTCTGAGAAAATCAATGTCCAGAAAAATGACTAGGCAGCAGAATAGAGACTAGTCAAGTTAACGCCTTCAGAACATTACAGTTCAAACCCATGCCCCATCATATTACTGGCAACTTTGCTATCTTCATAGTGAAAGGCAGTAAGAATCTCATATCCAAATGGCTGAGGTCAGAGGTGCTTCACATTTCAGATTTTCATACAGATAAGGCGTTTTCCTAGGGAAGGAGTCCAAGTTCAAACACAAAATTCACTCCTTTACTTTCCCTACAAGATGTTTCATAGGTTAACTTTGAATTCACTATCTTCATTTCTATCTTGCTGCACTCTGAAATTCACATAGGTCTTAGGAAACTACTACTGGGTAGCCAGTAAATAACTGGTTGAAAAAGGTTTGTATTTACAGCTTAGTGATTAAAAATACTCACTTGCCAGCAAACAACCCCAAAATGGGATTTCACGTCTTTTCAGTATCAAATAACTCTCATATATACGTATGTATGTGTGTACGTATGTATGTATGTATATATGTATGTATGTATGTATGTATGTAATGTGTGTATATGTATGTATATATCACTGACAATATTGAAAACAGTAACAATTACATTTCGTTCCTAGTGGCAGTAATACCATACATCAGTTCTACATGAGGATTTTCAGCTTTTAATGCTTTCTCACACCCCTGTCTACCACAGTAAAACCTTTCTTTGTTCCCTTGCTTTCTCCCTCACTGACACTGCAGAATTCAACGGATGATGATTCCAGGTTTAAGACCTTGGTCCCTGGATGTTATTTGTCCTGTCTGCTCGCCTAGTTGACAATCAACTGGCTTAAACAAGTAGCTGATTTGTGCTCTCATTTGACCTCTAGGACAGCCCTAAACACATCCCTTCCCAGTGCAAACTGATGGAGCTGGGACTATCTCTCACCACCATCTTCCTTGCCCTGAATGATTCCCCTCTAGATACCAGAGGCTCTCTGGAGCACTTCCTGGCACAAAGCCACCCCCTAGGAGAGGGTTGCTGAATAGCCAGAGTCACACAGTTTAACTAATCTGGGACATAATGAAAGACACACATACAGGCTCATCCTGGGCCAAAAAATTTGACCTGCAATCCCAACAGATCAAGCAGTGTCAAGAAAGGGGAAGGGGCTGAGCTTATCCCTCTCCACCACTGCCATCAGCTCTCTAGCTACCTTTCTGGGCCACTTCACATGCACAGCATGCCAGCTGCTTCAGGAACACCTTGACTGAAGCCTGGTAGAAAACCCAGAGCTGAAACCCAGAGCAGAGTTCTGGAGCCCCGGCTAACATGCAAAGAGGAATTGAGGTCATTGCTACCCTAAGCTTTGAGAACCTTCTTTATGCAACAAGGGACAATAAAGTTTTTACTTCAACCGCTAGCTTTCTTGCCTCCCAGTGAAATCTTGTATCTGAAAGTATCTATTTCACAGACTACAAAAACAACCAAACCTCATCAGAACCGCACTGGGAAAGTTTTACTTCCTTTCAGCCACACCCACCCAAGAGAAATCCGCCTTCTCAAATGCTAGCACTGATTAACAGGGACTCTACTTGGTTTTGTTGTGTGAAACAGTCAGATTAAATGGGTCAACTACATAATTAAACCATGAAAATAGAATGGATTTACTAATGCAGTAATAAATAGTTCAATACTGTGGGAGTTAAATTTGTTTCCAAATAAAACTAATCTTAATTGTAGAATACACATCCATTAGATTTCTATTTGAAATCCTCATAATTTTGCAAAAGATTTGATTTGGTTCACTGAGGACTTTTTGACATAAGGAACTGAGACAAAGTTCAGAGACCGTAATATATTTCCACATATTTAATTAATTTAAAAACATCTAAATCAATTTTTGCTGGAATAAGAAAAAGTATTTTAAGTATGTAAATTTAACCTATCTAAAAGTACAACCACTGAAGCTTTCTGAAAATAAAAATAGCAACATGCCAACTATTAATATCCTAAGAAAAAGACTAGATTTTCATAGGGTAATATTTTGATTTTCTTATGCTACATTTAAAAATACACAAAACATTTTCTTTTAAAATGAAGATAAGTGGTTTACTTCTGGGTAGCTACCATGCTCATCAAATGACATCCTACAAAGCAAACCCTAACTGACACAGGATTTTAACTGAGAATCCACCTAGAACAAAGGTATGTCCAAAGTGTGTAAGAATGATTCTACTAAAGACAAAGGAACATCTGTGCCCATAGTGGTGGAACAGGCTGTCATTCTAGCACTGGGGAAGCAGAGGCAAGAGCATCTCAACTTAAAGGTCAGCTTGTGCTAAACAGAAAATTTCAGTCAAGCCTAGACTACCAAGCAAGGCTATGTATCAAAAAAAAAAATCACATGCATGCATGCATGCACACTAAAGAATATGGACGCTGCATTGGAGGTTCCTGATGAGAAGCTCCAGCCCTGGCAGGGGCTCTTCCTATCTCACACATCCTCTGCAAGGTTTTCATTCAGGCTAACTACCTTCAGACCCCTCCCTTCCTGCCTGACCATCCCAATTGAATGCACCTGTTGTCCCAGTTTCAACAGTGGCACCTCACAGGTAAGATTTCATCGGGCAGTTTAGAATTACCAGCAAAGATGGACAGATTGGCAAGTCTGTGTCTGAGCTACCCTCCAGGTGACACTGAACTGCTGTGCAAAGCACTTGCCTGCTCAAAGCTTCCTAGTAGGTGTGTGTGTGTGTGTGTGTGTGTGTGTGTGTGTGTGTGTGTGTGTGTGTGTGTGTGTGTATGTATATACAGGTTTGTGTATAGTTGTACTAGAGAGGATCCTCTGAAATCTCACCAACTCTAGTCAAGAAGGGAGGTCACTACACAAAAGTCTGTGTTTTTACGGGTTGACAGTTCAGACCACAGGGCAAGTCACCTCAAGCAGCCTTTGCATAGAGAACTGGTAATCTGACCTGCCACTTTAGCTCTGATAGTGTTTTGTTTGAGCCTCCTCCAAGCTGGGGAAGAGAAGGCAAAACCGTAACACTTCAGGAGTGCAACAGGATCTTAATGCAGTCAGTCAATCCCAATTCACAGGAGGCCTGTGGTCCAGTCACAATCACAGAACAGGAAGAGGTGTCCCAGAAATGAAGGTAGCAGCTTCACCCCTCCTGCACTCTGCTTCTACGTGTTTATCAGTCTGCAGTGGTGTTAAAGGGAGAAGTGACCTTATTTCACAACAATGAGCCCCTGAGAGTGCAGTGAATAGACTCCTCCATTAAGTCTGCCATGGAACAGGCACAGAGCCTCCAAGGCCTGATGAAGTCATCTCACATTGAGAAGTCGAAAAGATGTGTTAGAAATGAAGCAGGCTCTACAGGGAATGGGCAAAGCCAAGAGGTACCAAGATGTTGCAGGGTCTGCGTAGGAGTGCAGGACAGAAAGATGTCTGTCTACTACACTGGGGCTTGACAGTCCCCGTTGCACTCTAGTTTATCTTGGACTGAGACTCCTCCAACCTCATGTTAGGCTGAAACCTGCCTTTCTACCATTCTCCATCCCAGATTCTGACTCAGTAATTTAAGGACATGTATTTCACTAATTCTATCACCTAAAAAGGCCTTTCTGATACAGCAAATTACTATTGACACAGCCTAGGAAGTGCTAGGCTTGAGCAGTTTCCAAGGAGAGATAGTATCCAATCTGTACTATGAGCCCCCATGTGGGCCTAAGGACAATGCTCTCCCTCCTTCCCTGTCTCTGTGTCTCTGTCTCTGTCTGTCTGTCTGTCTGTCTGTCTGTCTGTCTCTGCCTGTCTCTCCCTCTTTCTCTCCCCTATTCCTCTTATTCTCCCCCTCCCCCTCACACGAATACACACACACACACACACTCACACACACGAATACACACGCACACGCACACACACCATTCTGCTATTGCAAGACCTTTGGCACTTCCCGCAACGATATTCTCTCACCTACACAGGGTGGAGACACTCTAACAGCAGGAATCTGAGGGAAAGATAGCCCAGTTAGCCTCATACCTAGAGACAGCACACTAATTTCAAACATAGCCTTTAGGAAGACAGGCCTTGTAACAACTCCAGTGTGGGAGCCTTCAAAATAGAGACTGGATTAAGTTGAGTTGAAGGAGGGCACAGTCCAGGTAGACTAGAAGTCAGGGACTATGAGAGCCACTATCACAGCAAGCTCCAGTGTGTGAGCCCTCAGACACAGGAAAAGGGAAGGCACTACCCACCATGTCTCCACACATCTCCACATACCACTGTCATGTCCCAAACAACTTGAGGCCTCTTATCTCTGTACCAATGCCTGTTATCCAAGCAGCACCACAGCTGAAGACCCACGTCTGGGATTCATGGGCCCTAACTTTCCCAGTACGGAGAAATATTTCAGATGTTTCTAGGTTTTTTTTTGTTTTTGTTTTTGTTTTTTAGATTTCGGAATAATTGCACAACTTTAACTAACTGAGAGCACCTCAGGGACCATGGTGCTTCAAAATCTCGAACTGTTTGAAAGAACAGATATCTAAAATGTTCAGACTTTAAGAAATTTGGATTTGCAGGGAGTGGGGGGCATTGAATGTATGAGAACAACCGTGAGAAAGTCCATGAATTATAGAAACCCAAAGGCAAATCTATGGGCCCTTCTTATCTAACGCAGTAACCTGACGGAAGGAGAAGAGGCATGAAGCCAGCGTGGTCTGTGCTCAGGGAGACCATTCTTGCCGGCAGTTACTACTGCTTTCCCTTCTGCTCGCACAGGGCCATCTGCTTAGCGGAATGCTGCCAAGAACATGGAGTCAAGGAATTGCAGAGTCTTTCATGGCAGCACTCAGGAGAAACAGCAGGCCACAGCCATGAAACACATACTGTCTTGGGTTTTCCTACATAAGAAAGAGTAAAAGAGAAACAAGTGACAGGCACCCTTATGACTTTAACCTTAAAAATATATAGAAAAGTTATAATTTCAGCAATTAATTCATATAAAAAGTTATAGCTACTGTTTTGCATTTTTTTTTCAAATTTTGTCAAATCTTCAAACCTGGGTCTCACACGTACAGACATCTCAGTTCAGGAAAGCAACATTTTCAGTGCATGGTGAGCAGGCGGCTAGGGCCGTCCCATGGCAGCCAGCACACGTGTGAGCTTCCAGAAAAGGTGAAGGCATTCACCTCCACTGCAACTCATCTTCCGTCCTGAGCGATCTCTCAGGATGGAGTTCCTCAACCCCAACTGCAAGCGCCTTCAGTACATTAGTCATTCAACACATCGTCCATGCTCCACAATTCTCCAGGACACAGTTCCTCATTCCCAACTGCAGACTCCTTCAGCTCGTGGGCAATTACTCACCCTGACCTGTAGATAAGCCCCACTCACAAACAGCGGAGAGCACGTCTGAAGCAGATGGCCAGTAGCCTCAGCTGGATCCATTAGGACTGACATCCTCTGTTTATTGCCTGGCTAACGTACTTCATGCCTCTGCATTCGGGCTATTCAAGCATCATGAAGACATGATTGCTTCCTTTGTTCTTTTTATCAGAACACAGAAGGTCGAAGAAAATTAAAGTGAAGACATTACAACGGGACAGTTATAGAATGACCAAGGAGCCTAAACCAGAACGGAAGCCGAACAAGCTTCAGGCCAAGCAAAGAGCAGGTGTGGAGACTGAGATGGTCAGGAAGGGGGCTGCAGATGCAGGGCCCAAGCCAGGGAAGACCCAGAAAGATACGTAGTACTCTGTTCTAAGTAACCAGGGCTCTGAGCAGCCTGGAAATGGGAGCGGACAGTATGTCAGCTGACTCAGATGTGAGTACAGCAGAAGCGGGAAGACGAGAAAGGGAAAGATGTCCAAGGTAGAAAGAAAGATGGGTTCCTCCAAGAACGCAGAAAGGACCTGGGAAGGGCAGAAATGGAGGATAGGGTGGGGAAGCTGAGGGATCCAAGAGTTCTCAGTTTCCAGTAAGCTCCTAAGTATGAGGAAAAAAAAACATCTGAGGAGTCTGACCTGTCTTCCAGTCTGCAGTCTGGAGGCCTTAGCTCATGGGTACAGTCCTGGTGGGAAAGAACTCATCCCGTTCTAGAAAGAGTGTCCTAGTTTTTCATTGCTGTGATAAACACTATCATCAAAAGCAACTTGGGGAATAAAGGGGTTTGTTTGGTTACAACTGGTTATAGGGGGTTACAATTCATCCTCAAGGGAACCAAAACAGGAACTGAATGAAACGGGGTGTGAGGAATGGGTCCCTTTCCATGGCTTACTTAGCCAGGTTTCAAATACAGCCCAGGACCACCCACCCAAGAGTGGCATCACCCACAGTGGGATGTGCCCTCTGACATTACGTAGTAGTCAAGACAATGTCCCACAAACACCCTCCCAGGCCAATGTAGCGGAGGCAATTCCTCGACTAAGATCTCCACTTCCCCAAGGTTGTTCTAAGGTTATTTCAAGTCCACAAACCCAGCCAGCACTGTGGGTTTCCCAGGTCTCCACAGAGATGCAGTTAATCTACTGAAAACTCTCTGAGCGCCAAGTGCTGCTGCCATATGTGCTGCTTCAGCTTCCAGGAACACCGCTCCTGCTTGCAGAAGAAAGTCTCTTAGGAGAATTCTGTTGCATTCCACATCAAAACGCAAGGGGAACCATGCACTCTGACACAATGTTCTGTGTGAATGACGTTTTCTTCAAAGAGGGGATCATTAACCCACCTAGGCTGCTACTCTAATAGGCAGTATTTTATAAAATAGTCTACACTGGAGTGGCTTATGAACGGAATTTTTTTCTCACAGTCTAAGAATGAGAAGTCCAAGGTCAGGGTGTCTGGATCTGTTATCTGGTAAAGGTCCGTTTCCTGGGTCATCCATGACATACCACTATATCCTTGAGAGCAGGAAGATGCAGGATCTCTCTCCAGATCTTTTACAAGGATACTAACACCATCCATGGACCCCTCCTCCCTCCTGACTTAATTACATCCCAGTGCTTCTCAATAGTAGCACTTTGTGGACTGCAGAACAACAGTGTCAGGAACATACATGAAATTGGAAAGGTGCTTCCTTTGTAGAATTTCCCCACATTAGATTTAAACATGATAGTAGCCATCAGATCCAACCTATTTGATGTTGAAATCAGATACAATATATTTATGTTTCAAAACATTTCTCTCTGTTTTTAAATCTCAAAATCAAATTAGAATGAAAACTAAAAATCAAGTCTAATTGTGCAAAACTGCTTTTCTGTCTTAAATTTGAATGGCAACAATGCTAGGCATTAGCCGTGAAGTGGACAGATGCTGCTGGTCTGCACGGAACTGATGCCAACTTGTGAGCATGGTGATCACCATGTATGCCTTGTACAGTAAGGAGAAGGGTCCTGATGTTCCTTTGCTAAACACTCTCTACTTTAAAAAGACAACAAACAAAACACAAAACAAACAACCAGAACAGACACACAGAACCAGAACAGCTGGGTAAGATGCAGACATCTACTGAGTTCATGGCAGATGTGCTGGTAGGAAGGGAAGTGCTGTAAGATACTCCAGAATGTTCTAAAGAAGACCAACTCTTAGGGGGACCTAATTAGCCCATTTCAACACACTGGGAAAACCATTATTTTCCCAGAATGATTTGAAAACACTCACCTAATTAGGCACACTGATCATGCCACAGGCACATGATAGCTAAGGGTACAAGTCAATCTGAATGACCTCCAGGGTACCCAGATATTTTGGCTTGACATTCTTACCAGCTGTGTTTTAAGAGGCGGTTATGATGCAATTGGTGGGCTAGGTAAAGTGGGTGAGCATTCTATAACCACACAGAACAAAATTGTACAGGAAGACTGAATTCATTCATACTCTTTCCAGTGCCCTGTCTGCTTGGCTGCTAGATCTGGGCCATCTGTTACCTGACCTTGGTCTGGAATCCATCTTGGCTACCCTTGCTCCCCCAGCTTGCAGATAGCAAACCATGGGATAACTCAGCCTCCCTAATCACATGAGCTGCTTCCTTATAATGTGTTTGCTGCTGGCTCTGCCTTACTACTCTAAGGAAAAAGCCCCTCCCTAGATATGGTTTCCGTATCGCTGACTCTCGGTACCTAAGAATCAGAATGCTTCATGTGGAGAAATGGCTCCAGGAAACCCTAGGGGAAAACAGCAGTCGGGGATTGACAAGCAAAACAGCCTGGACCTGTGCTAGTGGATGCTGAAAGGAGAAAAACCTGCAAGAGAAATCAGATAAGCCAGGAAGAAAAGTCACGAGTTGGAGCACACATCAGGCTGATGAGAGAGGGCAGAGCCGCTTGTATCTGGAAGAAAATGCAGCATGCAGAGTGTGACACCCTCTCTTCTCCCCCGACCCCGTGAGTGAGTGTGTGTGTGTGTGTGTGTGTGTGTGGTGTGTGTATGTGTGTATGTGTGTGTGGTGTGTGTGTGTGTGTGTGGTGTGTGTGTGTGTGGTGTGTGTGTGTGGTGTATGTGTGTGTGATGTGTGTGTGTGGTGTGTATGTGTGTGTGTGGTGTGTATGTATGTGTGTGTGGTGTGTGTGTGCGTGTGTGGTGTGTGTGTGTGTGTGTGTGTGTGTGTGTGCGTGTGTGTGTGTGTTCCCCTTCCTCCCTCCCTCCCCTGCCCAACTCTCATCAATTAGTCAGACTCTCATCACTTCTAAGGAAAAGTTCATTTTCTTCTTTAAAATCAAGCAATTCTGATAGACCACAAGTCTTTTCTGAACCTACTTAAGAATATTTTATTGCTTGTTCCCAGAGTCCTCTGGGGTACGCCATGCTACCCTAAGCAACCTGCAATCTCCTCTGGAATTCCATCCCCCATCCCCCACTTCTATGCACACCTTCTTCTGAAGAGCATGAACTACAGAGGTTAGATTCTCTTCCTCCACCCATTTTCCCTCCTTGCTGAGTCCTTTGAGGTGTCCCAAGCTGCCCTGAGCAGCCCCTTATCCCCAGAGGACCTCCATTCTCCTGTCATCTCTCTGCCTATCATCACTGCACCTGAGGGTCCTGAGCCATACAGCCCAAGAATACCCATCAGAGGCTGCCAGGGGCCATCAAGGCTAACCCTCTCCCCCAATACCTACTACAACCAGAACATCCAGGCACCAAAGTCACCCAGATGCCTAAAGACCCTCAAAAGGAAACAACCAACAAAAGCCTGTGCAATATGACACTTTCAGAGCACAGCTACTCTACAGAGGCAAGCCATGAGGATCCTAATAACAGAAGGACAAGAACATGACATTAAATCCAATCTTATAAAGATGACAAAGGGCTTTAAAGAGGAAATGAACAAATCCCTTAAAAAATACAGGAAAATACATTCAAACAGGTAGAGGCCTTTAAAGAGGAAACAAATAAATTCTGTAAGGATACACAGGAAAATACAATTAAACAGGTGAAAGAAAGAAATAAAACTGTGCAAGACCTGCAAATAGAAATAGACACAATAATGAAAACACAAAAAAACAAGGGAACCCTGAAGATGAAAAACCTAGGGAAGAGAACAGGAACAACAGATGCAAGCATCACCCACAGAATAGAGGAAATAGAAGAGAGGATCTCAGATGTAAAAGATACAATAGAAGAAATAGTTCAGCAGCCAAAGAAAAGCCATAGACAGGTCATCTAGACAACAACTAAACAGAGAAATAAGGAACCAACATTATGAATCAAATTGACCTAACAGACATCTACAGAAGATTTCACCCAAACACAAAACAATATACTTTCTTCTTAGCACCTAATGGATCCTTCTCCAAAATTGCCCATACTCAGTCACAAAGCAAGCCTCAAAAGATACAAGAGACTTAAAATGATGCCTTATCAGACCACCATGGATTAAAGTTGTACTGCTACAACAGAAACACATGATGTTTCTACACACTAATGCAATGATCTACTCAATGATCTCTGGGTCACAAAAGAAATAAAGAAAAATGGTAAAGACTTTCTAGAAGACAATGAAAATGAAGGCACAACAGACCCAAATTTTATGGGACACAGTGAAAGCGGTACTAAGAGGAAAGTTCATAGCACTAAGTGCCTCCATAAAGAAATTAGAAAGTTCTCAAACCAGCAAATCAAAACTATACCTGAAAGCTCTGGAAAAAAAAAGACAGAAGAAGAAGCAAGCATACCAAAGAGGAGTAAAAGACAGGAAATAATAAAAATGAGGCTGAAATCAATCAGTTATACACAAAGAAAACAATACAAAGAATCAACTAATCCAAGAACTGGTTCTCGCAGAAAATCAAGAAGATAGACAAAGCCCTAGCCAAACTACCCAAAAGTCAGACAGTATCCAAATAAACCAAATCAGAAATGAAAAGTGAGACATAACAACAGACTTTGAGCAAATTCAAAGAATTATTAGGTCTTACGTCAAAAGCCTGTACTCCATAAAATTGGAAAACCTTAATGAAATGGACGATTTTCTACACAGATACCACTTGCCAACGTTAAATCAAGACCAGGTCAATTATTTAAAAAGCCCTATAACTCCAAAAGAAATAGAAGCAGTAATCAAAAGTCTTCCAATCAAAAAAGCTCAGAGTTAGATTGTTTTAGTGAAGAATTCTACCAGACCTTCAAAGAAGACCTAAGACCAATACTCCTCAAACTATTCCACAAAATAGAAACAGAAGGAGCTCTGCCAAACTCATTCTATGATACTATAGTCACAATGATACCTAAACCACACAAAGACTCAACAAAGAAAGAGGACTTTAGACAGATTTCTGTTATGATCATTGATGTGAAAACACTCAAGAAATACTTGCAAATAGAATCCAGAAACACACCCAAAACATCACCCAGCATGATCAGGTAGGCTTCATCCCAGGGATGCAGGAATGGTTTAATAAATAAAAGCTATCTATCAACAATCCGCAATATAAACAAACTGGAAGAAAATAATCACATGATCGTCTCATTAGATGCTGAAAAAGCCTTTGACAAAATCCAACACCCCTTTTTAAGTATTAGGAAGATCAGGGATATAAGGCACATACCTAAACAGAATCAAAGCAATATACAGCAAACCAATAGCCAGCATTAAACTAGATGGAAAGAAACTTAAGTGATTCCACTAAAATCAGGGACAAGTCAAGGTTGTCCATTTTCTCTCTATCAATTCAAAAATTCAATACAGTACCTAAAGTTTCAGCCAGAGCAATAAGTCAACTAAAAGAGATTAAGGGAATACAAATTGGAAAGAAAGAAGCCAAAGTATCACTATTTTGGGATGACATGATAGTATACATAAGTGACCCCAAAAATTCTACCAGAAAACTTCTATAGCTGATAAACACATTCAGCAAAGTTGCTGGATACAAAATTAACTCAAAGAAATCAGTAGCCCTCTTTTATACAAATGATAAAAGGGCTGAGAAAGAAATTAGAGAAAATACCCTTTACAATAGCAATGAATAATAATATAAAAGATTTTGTAACACTAACCAAGTTAGAGAAGAACTTCAAGTCCCTGATGAAATAAAATTGAAGATATCAGAAGATGGAAAGGTCTTCCATGCTCATGGATAGGCAGGATTAACATAGTGAAAATGGTCATCTTACCAAAAGCAATCTACAGATTCAATGCAATCCCCATCAAAATTCCAACACAATTCTTTATAGACCTTGAAAGAGCAATTATCAACTTCATATGGGGGAAAAAAAACCAAAAAACAAGAAACCATGAAAGCTAAAACAATTCTGAACAATAAAAGAATGTCAGAAGGACTCACCATTGCTGATCTCAAGCTGTCCTACAGAGCAACAGTGATTAAAAACTGTATGGTACTGGTACAGAAACAGTCACATTGATCAACGGAATCGAATCAAAGACCCGAAACTAAACACACAGCTGTGGACACTTGATTTTTGATAAAGAAGCCAAAACCATACAAAGGAAAAATGAAAGCATCTTCAACAAATGGTGCTCATCTAACTGCGTGTCTTCACATAGAAGAATGAAGTAGACCTATATTTATCACCGTGCACAAAATTCAAGTCCATGTGGATCAAGGATCTCAACATAAAACCAGATACACTAAATCTCATGGAAGAGAAAATGAAAAATTCCCTTGAGTGCACTGATACAGGAGACAATTTCCTGAACAGAACACCAATGGCTCAGGGTCAAAGACCACAATAGATAAATGGGACCTCATGAAACTGCAAAGCTTCAGTAATGCAAAGGACACTGTCAATAAGACAAATTGGCAGACTACAATTGGGAAAGGATCATCATCAACCCTATATCTGACAGAAGGCTAATACTCAAAATTCACAAAGAACTCAAGAATTTAGACACCAACAAACGAAGCAACCCAATTAAAAATGGGGTACATAATTAAACAGAATTCTCAACAGGGGAATCTCGAATGGCCAAGAAGCACTTAAAGAAATGTTCACAGTCCTCGATCAGCAGGGAAATGCAAATCAAACCATCTCTGGGGCTCCATCTTACATTCATCAGAATGGCTACGATCAAAAGCTAAAGAGATAGCACATGCTGGCAAGGGTGTGGAGCAAGGGAAACACTTCCTCATTGCTGGTGGGAGTGCAAACTTATACAACCACTTTGGAAATCAATTTGCTGGTTTCTTAGAAGATTGGGAATAGTTCTACTTCAAGACTCAGCTATCCCACTCCTGGGCATATACCCAAAACTTGCACCAACATCCCACAAAGACACTTGCTAAACTATGTTCATAGCAGCTGTATTTGTAGTAGCCTGAAAATGAAAGCAATCTAGATGTCTCTCAACAAAAGAATAGATAAAGAAAATATGGTATATCTACACAATAGAATACTATTCAGCTATGAAAATCAAAGACATCATGAATTTTGCAAGCAAATGGATAGATATTTCGAATATCTCCCTGAGTGAGGTAATCCAGTCCACAAAGGACATATATAATGTTGTACTCATAACTTATAAGTCAGTATTAGCCATAATATACAGGATACACTATGCCACACTCCACGGACCTAAAGAAACTAAACAAGAAAGAAAGCACAAGCAAGGATGCTTGAAACTCATTTAGAAGAAGGAATAATATAGTCATAGGAGGCATATGGAGGGAGGGAACTGGGTAGGAGAACAGATGAGGAGGGGAATGAGGCGGGGTTCAGGAGAGACAGGGGAGATGGCCAGATGGCCACGAGAATGAATGGAAATCTGCAACTGATGAAAGTGGGGAGTTGAGGGGCATCTCCAGGATGTGACAGAGATGGAGGATAAGTAAGGCACCCAAGAATCAATGGGGGTGACCTTAACTGTGACTCACAGCATTGGGGATATGGATCCTGAAGAGAATACCTCCTGTAGCCAGGCAGGAACCTCAGTGAAGCAACAGAGACACCAACCCACCCACAAAACCTTCAACCTGAAATTTATCCTGTCCACAAGAAATGCAGGCACGGGGGATGGAGCAGATACTGAAGGAATGGCCCACAAATAATTGGTCCAACTTGAGGCCCATCCCATGGGCAAGTACCAATCCCTGACACTATTAATGATACTTTGCTATGCTTGCAGACAGGGGTCTAACATGGCTGTTCTGTGAGAGAATCCACCCAGAAGCTGACTTAGACAGATGCAGCAACCCACAGCGACACAGTGGATGTAGTTTGGGGACTCTTATGAAAGAAAAGAGGGAAGGATTTGGGACCTGAAGGGGATAGGAACTCCATAGGAAGATCAGAAGAGTCAACTAATCTGGACCCTTGGGGCTCTCAGAGCCTGAACCACCAACCAAAGAACCATGGGCTGGACCTAGGCCTCCCACACACATATAGCAAATGTGCAACTTGGTCTTCATGTGGGTCCCAAACTACTGGATCAGGGATTATCCGAAAAGCTGTTGCCTGTACGTGGGGTATGTTCTTCAAGCTGGGGCTGCCTTGTCTGGCCTCAGATGGCAAAGATGGGCCTAGCCCTTCAGAGACTTCATGTGCCAGGTTGGGGAGATACCCAAGGAAGGCCCCACTCTCTCAGAGGAGAAGGCAAGTGGGGATGGGAAGAAGTTACTGTGGGAGGGTGTGACCAGGAGGGGGACAGTGAGTGGGATGTAAAGTGAATAAGTAAAATAAACAAACAAACAAATAAATAAAAACATTTCAAGTACCTGCAAAATACATATTTATGTACTGATGATAATATTCTCCTCCACTACGAGCTACAAACATCAATTTATAACCAAGAACTACTTAAAAATCTTCAATAAATCAAAGAACAAAGAACTAAGTCTCTACTCAGTCAGTCCTATCCCTTCAAACTCAATAGCCACCCTAGGCAAACAGAGTGAGTTAGGCAGCATCCCCTAGACCTAGGAGCCAGGCATGCAACATGCTGGGGTCAACTAAAGTTGGAAAGCATCTACACACGTTGTCCAGGAGCCAGTGGTCATTTTTCTCATTTGCTCATAATCACCCAACCCAGTAAGAACAAAGTTTGGTTAGGAAGGAAAACACGGCATTCCAAGTAATGATCATGTGATAGAAGCCTCCCAGTTCAACACTGTTCCTTTTACACAGGGAAAATACACACACAAGTATCGCTCCTTGCCACCAGTCCACACGTACTGAGCCCAATTTCCAAATGTCCTTTATTCATGGCTTTCATGGTGTTATCGATGGATAGCTCCCAGGGTCTCTGCACACTAAGCGAGTGTCTGGGGCTCACACTGTTTTCGACAAGAGTGGGAATAGCGGCCCATGGTAAACCAAGGAAAGATGACTAATGTAGCTGACAGGTATGGCAACTAAAAGTATACACATATCCATGGTTACAGGGTGTCTGCACAGAAGAACTGTGAAACAAGCAGTAAGAAAGCACTGAGAAAGACTAAAGCCCAGAGACTGCGCACGTGTAGTTATTTCTGAAAGAACAGTTTCCTTTTTGAAAACTGCAGATAGCATTTAAAACAAATCACCAGCAGGTCACAGCAATGAGGTACAGTACCCAAAGTGACTCAAACAACTGAGCAGGACCTGGGAGAAGAACCACAGTGCAGAGTGGCAGTTGACAGGGTCTATCACCACAATGTCAAGGTGGCTCCCCTTGACTGTCACAGGAATAAGACTGTCACTGGAATAAGCTGGTAAGCACTAGCCACTTTCACAGAGGTGACAGTCACCTGCTACCCTCTGATCCCATTGCTTTTGAATTTTTTTATCGTTTTTATTTATGAGTATATGTATATTTTCGTGCCATATGTGTACATGCCTGAAAATGTGAGAAAAGGGTGTCAGATCCCCTGGACTTGGAATTACAGGCCACCTGACATGGGTGCTAGGAACCCAGGTCTGGTCCTCTGAAGAGCAGTGAGTCATCTTAATCACTTACCACTTCCTCGTCCCAACTCCCGTGAGTTTATTATATAATAATCACTATCTGTATGAAATATCTCAGGCCTTAGGTGACCTGTGGTGAGTGACATTCAGCTCAAAGGCCAAACATGCTTTATCTCCCACAAGCCACTGCAAATCTCCCGCCCCACAAAGAATCCCACGTTCCTAAGCACAACCTCTTCCCCTCTCCAACCTCTCTGCCCCTGTGTAATCTTGCAAAGACTGTGGAGGACGGGTACACGTTGCTCAGCTAAGAAGCCAGTCAGTTCAGAGTGGACACCGTGACAAAGGAAAAGACGACTTGAGATCAGATCTACTGGCTAGGTCACCGAGATCCCAGAGGACAAGGGCCTTTTTGCCTGTAGCAGGACAGTGCAGCTGGCACCATGTGGGCCACCACAGTACGAGGAACAAATGTGAGCAAGAATTCCAACTCGCGGAGAGGTCTGCTCAGTGCACAAACTCCAGGTTTAGTTTCAGCTAGGGATGAGGGCTATGAATGAAAACATCACCGTGGCTGGGAAAAGGACCACCACTCTAACCTCAGCAATCATGGGACACCAGATACCATAACATTTATCCCGAGACCCAAAAGAAGAAATCATAATACAGGCAAGGATTAAGACACGAGATCCATAAGAGGGAAAGACAAGAGTTCTGCACTTTGTAAGCTTCTCACCTAACTTCCACAATGGTCTTGAAGTAAGCAGCACAGCCTTTCCCATTTTAAAGACGAGGACCTGAGGTCCTGCAGCCTCGAGCACTAAATGAACTTCACAGAACCAGTCGGCACCCCCACACAGACTAACTAGATTGGGAGACCCATCCCTCTTCTCAAGGAACCTACTTAGCTATTCGCTGGCTACAAGTACACTTTTGACGTGGGATGCCCAGAGCCTCAGCCTGCTCAATGAAACGACAGAGGAACAGTGTGGATCTCCCAGGTCTGTCCCCATTCCAAACCATATGGACACAGAGGGTGTGAAACTCCCTGAAACATGGCAAATCTGGGCTTCCCCGATGCTGGTCTCTGGGATACCAACAATCTAGACTATGTGTGCACATGAATGCAATGCACATCTCCCTCTCACGTTTGTGAAGCACACTACAGAGAGTCTTCACCAGGGCCCAGTTTCTGAGTAGGAGGCCGGTGAAATCTAGCAGTTGTAAAGACCTTTCTCCCCAAGCTCCCAAACACAGGGCTCAACTCACTTCCTCAAGGACAAGCAGTAAGATACAAGTTAACAAGTCCTCCAACATTGACCTGCAGAACAGGCTGCACTGATCAAAAAGCACATCTATTTTCCTGTCTCATGACCTGAAATCAGGATGCACATCATAACTGGGTTGTGTCACAGTCCAAGTGACACTGTAGATCTATCCCAGTAGCATGGAGAATGATGACACATCTCAAAGTCAGAGGTGTGTTACATGAGGAGGAAAATTCAGAATCCCACAGACACCAGGCTTTCCACCTTCTCTGCTTCCTCCTAGTCTACCAAACACTGCTCCTTTGCACCCCAAACCTTGATCACGGCTTCAGGTTTCCACTTTTCTACAAAGATCCACTATCTGTCCCCTTCCCACCACTGAGTCTCTAAATCTGCAAATTAAAGCCAAGTCCTCTTCAGACTAAACCACCAGGTCCTACCATAATAGAATAAATGGAGAACAAACACCACACACACACACACACACACACACACACACACACACACACACACACACTGTGGTCTGCAAGGCCAACAGCTGACCTGGTTTTGTCTCTTCTGTTTCTCTTTGCCAAAGGACATTTGCCTAAACCATCTGTATTGTCAAATACCCTTCAAAGGTTGCCTTCTTTATTTTTTGGTTTTGTTTTGATTTGCTTGTTTTGTTTTGTTTTAACGCTTAGTACTCACTAAAGTTCTCTCACTGAGACTCTTCAGGTGGGAAATCCTCCCCACTCTCAGTTGCACTTGGAATTTCTTTAAGTTAGGTTTTCCTATATTCAGTTAATTAAGCAGTTCTCAACCTGTGGGTCACAAAGCCTTTGCGGGGGGTGTTACATAGCAGATATTTTGTTATGATTCATAAGTGCATCAAAATTACAGTTATGAAGTAGCAACGAAAATAATTTTGGGGGGTCAGCAGCACGTGAGGAACTGTATGAAAGGGTTGCAGCATAAGGAAGCTTGAGAACCACTGATTTGATTTATTCTCTGTTTCCCCATGTTGCACTCTAAAGAGGTTAGTTTTGATTACCAACCTAATCAGGTCTGGAATCACCTAGGCAACAAGCCTTCAATCACATCACCAAGGGCTTATTTAGGTGAGGTAAGCCTCTGAACGTGACTGTCAAGGATGCCTAGTAGGTTAGATGAGGTGAGAAGACTTACCCCAGATGTCTATTCTATTCCCTAGGCTTCCATCCTGAACTGCACAAACACAGAAGGCTAGCTGGGTAGAAGCAACCATTTCCTGCTGCCTCCTGACTCCAGTTGCAATGGCTCACCCTCCTGCCTCAGTGACTCACCTGGAACTATACGCCAAAATAAACCTTTCTCCTTGAAGTTGTTTTTGTCAGATACTGAATAGAACAGGACTGATACTACAGGACTTCCGGTTAAAGGAAGAGCAATTAAAACCTGTCATGAACAGGTGGGGATCACATCTTTCCCTGGCTAGTGTTTGTTTGTTTGTTTGTTTGTTTGTTTGTTTGTTAAAAAGACCTGGCAACCTGGGACACAATGACTCCTCTGCAAATAATTTTTAATATACTAACCATAATAGGACAAATTATTAACTATACCCTTTTGCATAATCACTTCTTTTTTTTTAAAACAAAGTTCCAGTTTGGGGGACCAAAACACCTCTGGTTAATAATAGTCATTTTGAAGTAGTATCCATGATTCTTCTTTAAGACTATATCTAAGAAGGTGAAAAAAACTTCTAGTGTCAGTAGGAAGGGGAAAAAATCCCTGCTTTTTATTACAACACAAAGACCCCAAATCCCATGTGCTTAAGACTGTGTTTTTAAAGGTCTTATCTGGAACTGGACAATTTAAACCACGTTGATCTTGGCCTGGAGCACAAACCACACCACAGGATCTTTACAGCTCTTCCAGAAACCTGTCTGCTAAACGACATAGTTTCCTCTAGAGCTGAGGTACTCTCCTTTGGACTTGCATCCAAAGCATTTACAGTTTTAAAGTCCAGTGCCAGTTGACAATTGTGTTACTGTGTTACTGTGTGTGTGTGTGTCAGAGAGAGAGAGAGAGAGAGAGAGAGAGAGAGAGAGAGAGAGAGAGAGAGAGAGAGATATGGGGGGGTGGATCTCAAGAGCACACTATGGGCAGAGGGAAAGGAAGGGAGGTTAATACCAGGTCCTTATGTAGTCTCTCCTATTGTGATAAACTGCATCATATGAAAAAGACTGAAATTCTACCCAGTCCCTGGTCCCTCATATATAGGGAGAAACCAAAGGTATCAAAACAGGCAATGGGTTGTGCATGTTTATTTTACCAAATAATCATTAAGAAACCTGCCCAAGTTGTCTACAAATAAGATGAAAAAGGACTGTGGTGGAGTAGAAAAGGTTGGCTCGTTTCTTCATCACTGCCATTACTGCTGGGGACAGTGAGGAAAGACATTCCACAGCCACCCTTCAATTCTGTCATGGTCATCAACTGGTTTGAGAACTTTTATTGCCCGGATGACAGTTCCATCAGGCTTTGGGGACAGCACTGTGCCTGAGTCAGCAGCTCTTCTCAGGGTTTCTCAAGGACTACTTGTTCACCTCAATTGTTGTTTGTAGGGCAGTCAACTCACAAACACCATCTACCATTGTTTGTAAAGTTTTAAGTTTAGGCTCTGCCTCAACTGTGGAACAAAACAAGTTCACAGTCCTACCTACCAGATGAAAGTGAACGTGGTAAACAAGCTTGCTGAAGGAGAGAATGTAACAACGCTAAGGGGCAGAGCTGGGCTGTCAAGAGCAAAAGCCCCAAACAGACCCAACACCATTTGCAAGGTCTTTATTAGCCTTTTATTTAATTCAAAGACATTCAACTGCCATCCTTCTCAACTCTCGAAACAAGTGATTTTTGCCACGCATTATGCATTATGAGACTCTTCAGGAGAGAGAGAGAGAGAGAGAGAGAGAGAGAGAGAGAGAGAGAGAGACATTGAGAGAGAGGCTCTCAATTTCCCCTACTTTTACACTGTTTGATGATCAAGCACTACCCAGAAAAATCCAAATACGATCACTGAGTGATGAGATCTGCTGATATCAAACCCCTGAAGAAGAGAGCAGTCAGCACCAGCAGCTAAGAGACGACAAAGCTTTTCCTCTCTGGGCAGTAGAAAAGCCAGGCTCTGGTACTTACACACCTCTTACTATTTATTAGCTATGCCTCAGACAAGTCACCAAATTCACCCACAGAAAGCAGATAACAGCAAAACTATTGTTTGTTAGAGGAGTAAGGGGAAGCCTAGAGATATGCTGTTCATAGGATTGGCCTTCAGAGGTAACTGATTGCCAGCCAGAAAACCTTTTACTGAGTAGACTAATTTACTTCCTAAGCGGGGGGGAAGGGGGGGACACAGGCAGCATAGAATAAATTCAGAGTCTTCACCTTGAATAACAATTCTCCATTGCAACCTGCCAGGAGCCAGGAAAATGATAAGAAGTAAAAAAAAAAGAACAGAGGGGATCACAGTCTAACAGGTTTCCCCAAATAAATTCAAGAGGAGAGTACTCCCTTACTCTTTGTTTCTCTGAACTGAAAGTCCATATTGGAAAGAGAAAAAGTTCAGATTAGTTGGAGAGGCTCTCAGCTTCGGTTAGCCCACCTAACTCTAACAAAGAAAAATAAAAGTGAGGAGGACAGCTTATATCTTTTATAAGCAATATGCACTTAGAACATTATAATCTAGAACATTAGAGGCTCTCAAACAGAAAACATTCTCCAGGTAAATGCTCCCCAAAAGTTAAGAAGGCAAAGAGGAAACTTAAGAAGCTATGCCATTCCTAACACTCATGCAGGTTGATGTCTGTACTGGGGGCGGGGTGGTGGTGGTGGTGGTGGGTGGTGGGGGCGGTGGGGAGGTGTGTGTGGGGAGGTTCATGGCTGGGAAACTGTGGTGTAGATTAATCCTGAATTTTCCTTAAGCATACCTGTACTGTGGCTGAGCTCCCAGAGTTCCCCACAGCACCACCTACTGTCAATGGGCTATACCTACAGCAGCTTGACTAAGGCAAAGCCTGTCTGTAGCTAAACACTGAAGAAGGAAAAAGACTTTTCACTTGAAGGTCAATAGTAGGGACAGAGGGTGATAGCTAAGTGACGAGCATATAAAATATCTAAGCTGCAAGCATCATCTTTTGGTTACTGATTAGGGCAAGTAGGTAATTTTATTTTTCTCCCAACCATTTAGCCTATAGGTATCCATCCTGAGGCTTTAAAGCTAGAGTTAGGATGTACTATGAGGGAGTGATCACACAGCAAATACATTCATCTTTCATGAGTGGCAAGCATGAAGAGTGTTAGCTAACTTCTATGCCAACACGAGTTATCCAACGAGAAATTCAAAGTAGTATTTTAAACCTAGAGAAGGGGGCAATTTGAAGACAAGATTCAGAGCAGAGAACCTTAAGCTCTACATGGACAACCGGGTCTTATTATGAAACTCACCAGGCCATGACTGGATTCAGACTCATAGACCAGACAATTACCAAATACCCCCTTCTCAGCCATTGAGGATACACAAAGCCAACAGCTTGCCAGTCTCCTGCAAACACCCCAACCTCAATTCTGATCTAAAATTAAATCGCTGACTCAAAATAGATCATGCTTTAAAAGATCTGGGATAAAAACAAACAAAAGAACCACTTTTTTTTTCCTGAACAGCAAAAACATGGGTTGAAAATAAAAACAAAAATAAAAATATCTAACATTTCTCTAGAACTATCTTCCATGCCCTACACTAAGGCCTTTGCAGATTTTCAGGTTCAGGAAGTAATGTCATACCTGTGCTCAATTCACATCTTTTGGGTGAATAAATTAAGAGATGTCACAGATTAAATGTAATGGGGTAAATCAATTGCATGTTACCATCAACTTGTCTGCCTTTATCTTAAAATAACTATGCTCAATAAATGTCTCATTTGAATGGCCAGGTCTCAATATCACAAAATGAATACAAATACAACAGTAATGATAATAATAATGATGATGATAATAAACAATGCTAATAATAACATCAGCAACACAGGTGCCACAACTTGACTAAATGGTGGATGCTAAATAATTCTTTCACACCAAGAGAGGAAATGAAAATGGAAGTCATATTATTCATACAGAAAAAAACTGCTGATTCTGCTATCATATTCCTCTCTGCAAAAATAGACTCGGCAGTCCTCACAAGCACTGTTGTCACAGATGTGCGCCAGATTTGCACAGGACATAACTTGGCTGTGGGGGGAAACCCAGCGTCAGTCTGAATCTTAGGCAGGAAAGAATGCCTGTTCTTTCTTGGAGAATGGGGTGACTGTCAATAAATCTGAATAGCAACTTGAAAGGGTCAAAAAGCTGGGCGTCGGGTGGTTTTATTCCCACTTTGGGAAGTAATAAAAGCAAAGTTATCTCCTCTTCCTTCTTCACTAGACACCAGGGAAAAGACTTGTCACTGTCCTTAACACCATCAAGCTCCTTGCTCTAACAAAAGGAGGGCAGCGCAGGCACCAGCTTCCCACAGCCTGGCATTGTCACCAAGTTCTGAGCGCCGCTAGGTGACAGGGGCACGAGTGAGCCAGGACCAATTTTATTCTATTTCCAACCCGCCTGCTTTCAAAGAAAACAGAGACAACCGAGCTGAGGGAGGACTGGAGGGGGTGGGGGGTTGGGGACAAACAAACTTTCAGAGCCCTGGAGATCTGCATTCCTAGGAACTGACAGCACACTGACGCGCCCACGAGGTGACCTGGGTGGGGATGCAGCACGGAGTGGGGCCGGGGTCCGTCGCGTCCTCGCCCACCCTCTCCCCAGCAGCCAGCGTTCCTTCTGAGCCTGGGCCTCGTCTCCGGCCCGCGGCGTGCTGCCGGGCTCAGGGCGGACAGCGGGCCAGGCTCCCGGGCGCCCAGGCCCGGCCAGAGCGGGACCCTGAGAGGTACTCCAGACCCGCCAGCCCCCCAGCTTACCTTGGTCGCGCTCCGGTCCCTGCAAAGCGTCCAGGCCAGGCACAAGGCTTCGGAGACCGCGAGGAGGAGCTTGGGGACCGCGAGGCACTACAGGCCAGGATGAAGTGGCCGCCGAGTCCTCGCCGCCGGCTCGGAGTGGACCGGGTTAGCCGAACGGGCCGCGATCAGGCAGCAACGGAGGGCTGGGCTGACGGCGGCCGCGTTTGCTCCTCCGCACCGAAGGGGCGGGCTCAGGCAGGCTCCGCGGGAGAGCGAGGGAGGGAACTTGGAGCCAGTTGCTGCGGCCCAGAGCGCGTGTCTCCACGCAGCCGGCACGCCCCCAGAGAGCCCCGCCCCCCAGCCTACCTTCCCGCCCCACCCCCTCCGCACCCGCACCGGTCCTCGCTCTCCTCCGCCCCGCCCACCTGCGCCGTGACCCCACCCCCATCGGCTCCACGCCCACCCTGTATCCCACTCCCCCACTGCTCCCACCCCCTGTCGCCCTGGGATGCGACATTGCAGATCAGGTTGTGTTGGGTTCCTAGAACATGTGGGCAGATGTGATGAGCCTTTCTGATGGCCCCTTCTTGAAGATCTTGCCAAATCTCCTAACTCACATGTAGTTAGTGATAGGGTTTTCTCTGTGGACAGGAAGCATTTAGGAAGACTAAGTATGTTGTAATTGAGTTTTACTAGTGGGAAGTCTAAAAGTTAAAATGCATGCATATCAAAATGACCGAATTTAAAGGAGATTAGGGGGTCAAAAAAAAAAAACAATTAAGCAAAAATTCTCTATTTTTAACCCTTAGTGCATAAAATGTAATGGCTTTTGTATGATGTCCTCAGAAAGGCCATCTATACATATTTAAACTATGCAACTCTTGATTCCTTCCAGTTCTGAAATTATCAAATAGAAGTCAGATATCTACAATAGATTTCTGGGTGTTTGCAAGAGTATTTTGTTAGTATGTGGTGCAACGCTGGGTTTGGAGAAGGTTGACATGCAAATGAGGTCCTCCTCAACCTCTATTCCTTCTCCAAACCCAGTGGCAGTGGACTGAAGCTAGTTTTCATCCTTATCAGAGTAAATACAGCCGCTTTCCAACTACAGCAGACCCCACCCCTGCGCTTGTTTGCTCCAATTCCTTCTTTTAGGCCTGGCCACTTCCCATTGTGTGTGACTGAGATGTAAACTTCCATCCCAGTGCCCCAGGACAGCCAAGAAAAGGATATCTTTACTCTGGAAATAGAGATGGGAGAAAGGAGGTCATGACCTACTCAGGAAAAATCAAGGTTCTTTCTCCTAAATATGTCCTGAAGGCCTTCAGGGCTGAGTGTGCCCCCGCCAAAGAACAAAAACAAGCCAGAAGGAAACCACCATAAGCGGGAGAGTCAGGAAAACAAACATCTCAACTAACGCATCTGTGCAAAGTGGACTCCAGAGCATCAGGATGGGGCTTCTGAGGAAAGGCACCAGTGAACTGCCTTCTTGATCATTCAGCTTTGCAGTGGGTTCCCTTTCAAAATGCTGACTTATAAAATCATAAAAGATTACCCTGGATGTTGAAAAATCAGAAACATAACCAATAAGTTCTAGCTTTTGTGTTGCCCAAACCAAATAATTTCTTGATAATGAAGTACAGGTTAAGAAGTCACTCAAAGTCTTTATTCTGAGGCAAAGGCAGGAGGATCTCTGTGATTTTGAAGCCAGCCTGGTCTGTGGAGGGAGTTCTAGAACAGCCAGGTCTACACAGAGAAAGCCTGTCTCTAAACACTTAAAGCCAAAACAAACAACAAAAAAACTGGGTTTTAACAGAATTGGGGGTCTCATTGAGGGTATTATTTTTCAATATAGAATCATACTATAATCCAAACCTAATAAGAGATAGATCAGAGAACAGAAGGTAAGCAGTACAGTCTAAACCAGGACCTCCTAATACATTTTCTGTCTTATCAGTTAGTACAGTGAAGTATACTTTTACAACTTTCCATTGTCTGCTAGTCTAGGATTGTTCTTTTCAAGACAAAGTCTGAAGGGCTACCATAGTCTTCTGGAAATTCACCATGCTATTTTTTCTTTAAACTAGAATTTCCTTGTGCTTAGAGTATTGTTCCAGGGAAGTGGGCTGTTGCCCTGTGCATGGAATTCATTTGCCTCACAGAGATTTTTGTCTCAGAAAGTATGTAACAATGTTTGATTGGTTTTGAAACAAGCGTCTGTAGATATAGTTTCTGAGTATTGGCCACAGTCTCTGATTGCTGGATTTATTTCATGTGGGAGAATAATATGATATCTAAACGAGGAGGGGATCCGAGACCTCAGCAGTGTTTCTTTACACGAGTAAAAACCTGGTCTTTCAATCACTGGTGAAATTTCAAAAATATAAAAACCTGTGAACTGAATAGTAACCCACTATAAAGAGATATGCCTCCCACTGGAGAGACAAGGAAGGAATTATGGCTCAGAAACTTAGAAGCGATGGGAAGGAAAAGACCCTTGGTATCCAAGTGCAGACCCCAGCAGGCATCTGGAGAAATGTTGATGATAACCCTGGGAGCGTCTCACCAAAGGAAAAGAGTTCTCCAGCACCCACAGCCAGGGCTCCAATACCATCTATTTCTTTGTTCTCTTTTAGTTAGGTCAGGGTCACACAGGTCCATTTGTCTAGAACTCCCCCTAAAATCACAGCATAACAGAGTGCTTTCTGGGAGGTTGCAGAATTATCCAGAGAGCTCCTGATAGTTTCCAGATTGGGGAGAAGGAGGCAAGCATGAGGTGTTTTTTTGTTGTTGTTGTTGTTTTTAACTTCTCCCAAGAGTTTCTGATCCTTGTTCAAGGTTAATTTGTGCTCTTCATTCTACGGGGAAAGTCTTGAGAGATCCTCACCCCTTCAGACTAGACTCTTAAGGGTTTGAATTGTATGTAAAAATTTAAGTTATTGTTTGAACAAACTCCATTTGTCTTTTCCCTTCAACCATTATTCTAAGGGTATAGAAAAAGCAGAAAGGAGGGAGCAGAATGTACTGCCAGAGTTGGCAGAACGTACTTCCGGAGTGGGAGAATGGGTTAGAAGCAAAAGGCAGCAAGAGAAAGGGCAGCCTCTGGCAAGGCAGAGATAGAAAAGCCTTGTCAGTTGCTTCACTGTGGTCAGTTTACCATCAGTAACAGCCTGGGTTTATCCAGTGCTTCTGGTGTCATAGTTTACCTTGCACTCCTGCACAAACTCAGGATGCTGATGGGTGCTCACAGACAACAACCAGGACCCACATCACTAAACTCCAATAGCTGCCACTTCTTAAATACTTACTCTGTTGGGGCATTTGCATGGTTCACTTTTAATTGATACAGGCCACTAAACATAAATATTATGATAAACATTTCATGAAGACATCCAGGACAAAGAAAAGTAAGTGACATGCCCAAGGTTAGAGTGCGCAATTAGAAGATTTATGAGCTGACCCTTGTGACCTGTAGTCCATATATCTTTTACTCTAAATCAAACATCCTCACGGATCCCACACATCTATCCAGTGAGCCAGTCTAAGCACAAGAGACCACTGAGAGTTGAACTTTCAACATGTCTAGATCCCTTGAGTTTAATTCGGATTCACTGAATTAAACTTTTTAATTTTAAATGTCAATGGCTTAAGTTTTTCTTCGCCACAGTGGATGCTTTTTTCGAGTGTTCACTAGCAACATGTGGCTGATGGCTGTCCTGCTGGTTGGCCCAGATTAAGACAAAAACATTTCCATTGTCAAAAAAAAAAAAAAAAAGTTCTGCTGGATAGGATGGCCCTTCACACATTTGTCTCTGTCATCCGTCGGGTAAGGCAGAGTTCTCTTTGGTTCAATTTTCTGAGTCTGTTTTTCCAGCCCATGTATGCTAACTGTTGTGATGGAATTGTGTCCTAAAGTAATAATCTGTTTCTGCATCCACCGTCATCAGCAAGGCATGCTGGACTAAGGGTCAAAGGACGACCGACAAGGGAGAAGTCACTCTCCAGGGACACATACAGCATACCACGAAGCCTAAGGTTTCAGACCGCCACCCTCTTCTCTATACTGCATCTCCTTGCAAATACCTTCCTGGCACTGAAAACTTACGCTTCTTATTAATCTTTTGCCCACACGCTCGCATCCATGCATTCACATGCTTCCCCTATGAATTGTTCTTTTCTATTTCCATGCCTAAAAACATAACTGTCTCTTGGTACAATTGGGGATTTGATCCGTGATCTTTACTGTTACAGAATCCATTGTTAGGTGATCAAATTTACTATACATTAAATAGTATAGCATTTGCATATAACTTGTGCATAGTGTCCTGTAAATGTGAGCTCTTCTCCATTCTCTTTGTAATACCTAGTGCTCTGAGACTAATTGCTGTACTCTATGGCTTAAGCACACTTCTCCGAGTCATTTGTAACCCTCTGTAAATGGCTGTTATGCTACACTGATGAAAGAATGGTAGAAAGGAGAAAGTCCGTACATGTGCCACACAGACACAATGTTTTCTGAATATTTGTGATTTGTGGCTGGTTTAATCCCAGGACACAAACCTCTGGGTATGGAGGCCAAGTGTACCAATGACTTAGGGGCTTGGAATTTTAATATCCAGTTTTCACCTTTTGTACTTCCCTTCAGTGCAATGTATGTCTGCAGCTTTCTCCTAGAGGAGTCTACTCAAAGAGCAGCAGCGAGCTGTTTGTAACTAACCTAACATATGCCTAGAAATGGAAGCGTGGATTTTGACACTTTTATAGAAACTTGATATCACCTGACATTACTTTAGACAATGGTTTTAAAATTGAAAACATCTGTGCCTGGTGGTTCAGACACACAGATCCAGCTTCCAGAGAAGCTAAAGCACTTAATTGAAATATGTGTATGGCCAAGTGCAAGTTCAAGTCCAGCCTGGTTAATGTAGTGAAACTACCTCAAAATAAAAACTAAAAGTAAGGGTTGAGATGTAGCTCCTTAGAGTGTGAGTGTTCTAGGACCTTTGCTGGTTTGAACGAGAATGGCTCCTGTAGGCTTATATCTGAATGCTTCATCTCTGCTTGGTGGAATATTTAAGAAAGATTAGGAGGTGTGGCTTTGTTGAAAAAGGCCTATCACTGGGGTGAACTTTGAGGTTTCGACAGCACACCTCAGGCCTAGTCTCTCTCTTTCTCGCTCTCTCGCTCTCGCTCTCGCTCTCGCTCTCGCTCTCGCTCTCGCTCCCCCACCCCATCCTCTGCCTCTTATTTGTAGATCATTCAGATATAAGTTCTCAGTTACTGCTTCAGTGCCATGCCTGGTCTATCTGCCTATGTCATGCTCCATGCCATAAGCTGGAAGCAAGCCCCTAATTAAATATTTTTTAATAAGTTCCCTTAGTCATGGTGTCTTTTCACAGCAATAGAAAAATAACTAAGACATCTCTATTATTATAAAAAAAAGAAAAAGAAGGAATAAATAAATAACTTAAAAGCATGCACAGATAAATGATTGATGATAGGTAGATAGATAGATAGGTAAGTAGATAGATAGATAGACAGACAGACAGACAGATAGACAGATAGATAATATACTCTGTCAGATCATCTCTTTCTAGACCCCAGTACTCACCTCTACCTCCTGTCAGTGACTGATGGACCCACAGTATGTCAGGTAAACTCTCATAAAACAAAAGAAACTTAATGCAGAAAACTAAGTTTTCAAAGGAAAGAAAGGCAGAAGGAGCAGTAAAGGCCAGTCAGCCAGAGCCTGGTATGTGGCAAGAGCAGGATGCTGTTTCTCCCGGAGCACGTCCAATGCAGGTAACACCATCGCTGCCCTAGACCTGGAGCAGGTGAATAGCAAAGAGTCAGCATGCACGCCCCTGGGGAAAAGCATGCTTCCTGAAGGCCAAGGACATGAGGTTACACAGTGGAGATAAGATGAGTTCTCATTATCAGTGGGCCTTAGACACCCACCAACGTCCTCATTCTAAAATAGTTTGAAAGGATTATGCTTTCAAATTTGCTGATATCCAAAACAAAATACTGGTTTAACATAGTCCTTTCTGTATTATCGGAAATAATAGGAAACATGATACCATGTACGTGGAATGTTTATAAACTTCTCACAGTAGAGCACGCTCAGAACATTAAGTTACATCCTTAACAGCGATAGAATCCCTCTCCACTGCATTTTCCCTAGAGTAAGAGATTGGTGTGGGATGAATAACTGAGGCTCCAATGATATTCAAACTTCTTCCTAATCAAATTTTAAGTGAGGACTTCTTTAGTGGACAGAAGAGAACGAACTGATTTAAAGTGGTCTTTCCCTTGCTACCCTTGTATAAAAAAGACCCTCACGAAACAGATCATAGGAAGAGAAGAGAGGCAAGAGAATCACGAGAACTGTGAGGAACAGATGGTACCAGAATTTCCTAACCAATTTCTTCTCTTTAAAATACCTTTAACTGGATGCAAACTCTTAGAAGACTAGAGGTTTGCTGTGCTGTTTGTTCTAAACAGTTTTTATTATACATGTGATGATTTCTAAATGTTTTATGAGGATATATTCAAAGTCTCCTGTACACATTTAATTTTTCAGCCATCTAGTACTAACCTAAAAGATCAGCAGCGATGTGCTTGATATTTGTTGAAATCACTTGCAAATTACTGGGAAATCTTAACAAAATATTAGAGTGCTCTGGGCACAGACCTGAACTTACTGTATTCATCTATCAATCCTCATTCTGCCACCAAATCTCTCATCTTTACTCCTTCTGCATTTTATTATTCGCACCTTACCTGCCTTAAGCGAAATATGCAATCATAAAGCAGGCTAGCACTCTCTGCCTTATCTCTCATTTGATGATTCTTCTAGTATCAAAACTGGTATGAATTATTTTTTTGAGTATTATTTCAGCGACACTGACTTAATTTTCCACTAATCGAGGAACCAAAGCTTTGAAGCAGATAAGACGATAGATCTTCAACACTTGAAATTTCCCATGCAAATAGTCCTAGAAAATCAACTGGACAGAAAACAAGCACAGTGAGAAGTCAGAAAAAAAACAGAGGATGGGGAGGGAGAGTCTGCACGAGTCAGCTTACCCTCCACCCATCCCCAAATTCTCCATTTGAACTGTGCTAACAGATATTCAGGAAAGGCTGGAGATGTGACTCAATGGAGAGCACTTACCTAGCATGTATGAAACTGTGAGGTCAATTGCTTGTAAGGGATAGGAAAATAGAAGAATAATCATAGTATTTTTGAGATATTTTGGGAGAAATAGCATGTGTTGGCAATTTAATGTTTTGGATAAAAGTATAGATACACAAAACCATTGCACCCTGAAGAAATAATAATGACATCACTGATAAGCACATCCTCCTCAAATAACCTCCACTTCTACGTAGTTGAGAGTCAGTAGTTTTAGGCTAAGAAGTAAGAAAGTAGTTTAAATATTAGTACAGTTTTTTCATACGTATAAATCATAATCTCACAAACTATGAACTGGCGGGATTCTCAGACTCCAAGTATGTGTTATAATTATGTTATCCTTAAAACATCATCGTAGGTCATGCTGGATTTCATAGCTCGTTTACTATGGCTTGAACTGCATTGTGCACTAGAAAATGACTCAATGCAACCAAGTGCTTTAAGAATAAATATAGTCATGGCGGCTCCTTACTAACCCTACCAGACTGTAAGCTGTACAAAGGCTGGAGATGTCAGTGAGCCCTCTTTTGAAATTTCTATAGTATCAAGCAAAGTCGGAGTATCTGTCAAAGGTTCCTGAGACATTCCATGAGATAATCCATAACTGACAATGTCATAATTACCGTGTCACACTGTGTGCACAGGAACTGCTATGGAGTCTTAGTTTTGCGGCATCTACTGTACAGCCAAGTCATGAGCAAGGGTATGCTAACATCCTGAAAGATCCGTAATCCAAATGCATCATGTCATATGTCCCTGCAAGAACATACATCAGAATCACAAGAGAATGGGGACTTGCATTATAGGAAGAGATGATCATTACTTGGTTGGGGAAAGATTTGGGAAGCTACATCTTTAAGGATCTGAATGTTTTTGTGGATCTGCACTAAACCAAGTATTGCATTTCCCTACACTCAGATACTATATTTAAGAAGCTAAAACTATAATGAAGGTTCTTAAACCAATGCAATGTGAACCACTGGGCAGGTCATAGTAAGGAACCACAGGAAATAAACTTTTGGGGCGAAAAGATCCATTGGATGTATTTGGCAATAACTCCTCTTTTTACTCCCTCCCACTTTCTTCTAGAGAATGGGGCATTTCTAGTATTTCCTTAGACTGCCGTGGTAGTAATACAAAAGGAGACGAGGTCTGCAGGCATCAGAGTAGAGCTAGGTATAAGCAGGATCCTGAAAGACATTTTTCTGAGTTTCCTAAACTGCTCTGCAGAGTTGTGCCTAAGCATACACTTTATCTTGTTGACTACATAGAGCAGGCTACATTCAGCAATGCCCCTTTCCATCAATCTATTAACACGCATTTCCATTGCTCTTACAGTACTGCACGTTCCATGTATAGACCTGCACATTTTCACGCGTCTGTCTTCACTGTCACTTATTCTGGACACTTTGGACAGCCACAGGCTTCAGCACTAAGCACTGCCTAAGAAACTTCTGTGACAAAGCCTGGGTACAACACCAATGGCTATTAAGAGTTAGTATGACAACTTGACCATTTTGTAAAGCAATAGGTGAAAGTCTGGGTATGTTTAGGGTATCGGTAGTGATGGCTTAGACATACGCATATCTAAGCATGAACAGACAACTGTTCTATGCTGCATTCTAAAACACTCAAGTTAAGTGTTTTGTGGGACTACTAACAGTCAAGGGTATGTATTTGATACTTTGCCTGATCTTGGTACTCTTTTTCTCCTATTGGCTTGCCTTGTTTGGTTTTTGCTCTGTCTTATTCTATCTTGTCATCTCTTAGAGGTCTACTGTTTTCTAAAGGGGAGATGGAGGGCAACTGGATTTGAATAAAAAGAAGGCGGGTGTGAGAGCTGAGAGGAGTGGAGGGAGGCGAACTGTGTTTGGGATGTATTGTATGAGAGAAGAATCTATTTTCAATAAAAAAAGATGATGATATGAAAATAACTTTGCTATTTAGTATATTTTATATGATTGACTTCCAAAAGATATCGTTGCGTATGTGAGGAATAACACAAAATACCTTAAAATATGAAAGTTTGTCATCTGTCATTAATTTGGTGTAAAATAATTAACTTTGAAACATGGTGGTCTTAGTTTGAAACTGAAATGATCTTACTAATTTCTCTAAATGTAGTCTCATATAAAATAATGTAAAATCTTAACAATCATGATTCATTTTTATGTAATTTAGCCTAAAAAGACACTTAATATTTAGGCGCTGGTCATAAATTTGTATTCTGAGATCCCACCCAATTTTATTCTTGTATTTAAATTTTATGTTATATTTAAAGTTTAAATGTCATGTTTTGTTTTTTGCTTTCTGTAAATTAAGTGGTCAATGAGAAATGTTGAAATTTTGTCATTGTGGAACGTATCTGATTGGCACAATATCCATAAGAATTTAAAATCTCACTGACAGAGTCTTTTAAAGGATTAGTACCCTTCTCTATAATTTTCCTGTTGCTGCAATCCTGACCTATACACCATACTTACCTGCGTTGTCCAAGTTCATGGACCACACTGTAGTGGGTTTGGTCTAATGCTGCTTGTATTATGTTAATTTGCAGGAGAACCCTCACATCTCCAGGCAAGACACTGACAGACCCTGCTCCCAGTTGGTTTTGATTGGTTAATAGAGGTGCTGACAGCCAATGGCTGAGCAGAGCAGACAGAGGCGGGATTCCTGAGCAAGGAACCAAGGTAGGAGAGAGGAAGGAGATCCAGCATGCCTGAGAACGTGAGGAGACACTACACCTGAGAAGGTGCAGACTGAAAATTTAGCCGCCATGAAGGAGCCAGGGAATAGTGGCCCTAAGAGGGCTGTCCAACTGGATCGAGGAAAGCAAAGATGGAAGGTAGAATTTAGTAAGTTATAGCTCTGGGATATCAGAGGGAGGTGGATTAGCCATGTGGAGGTTAGGAAATGGCAGCCATTAAGCTGTTTCGGTCTTATCAAAATATAAAGGGTGTGTGTGTGTGTGTGTGTGTGTGTGTGTGTGTGTGTGTGTGTGTTTGCATGTGCGTGGGTGTAGGTGTGTCTTTTATTTAGGAACCTAGAACATTGGGGCTGCTATCGAGGAACTTGCCACTTCTGCCGGGATCAATTTGAGCATTTATTTGGACACTGCTATACCACACTGCAAACAGCATCCCCTGGGACAGTATACAGAGTGTCTGTGGTGCCAGACAATATATTTTATAAATTTCTGGAAACTGTCAGAAACTAAATTAAATAACTTTATGATTTTTGGTAACCATTATAAAAATATTTCACACTGTAGAATGTAATATATTTGCGATAAAATTTAAATGTTCTGGACAATGTAATTCTAATAGCAATTGAGAATTATGTTCTTTCAAAGAGAAATGTTATAAATTCATTGCTGGCAAGCAATTGTGGTATAGTAACAATTCACAATTCCTTTTTGTCTTTTCTGATGAACAGATCTGACTCAATTCATTATCTTCCATAAATAAATCACTTTACTCTTGAACAGATGGTGTTCCCAGAAGCCATGGACTAGATGAAAGGAAAATCCTGGTCCCAAGTATATGACACGTCCCTGTGAAGTGTGGCCAGGGAGGTCCTAGTAGACACCAAACAATGTAAGCTATTACTATTGCTCTTGGTAGCCCATGAGAACTTAACAGTGAAGAAGTTATTGATGGAAACACCAAATCCTTTGGTCATAGAACATAGATAAATCAAGCAAGAGCTGAGTTGGAAACCTCTTCCTTAATAGCTAGCATTTATACCAATAGAAGGTACTACACAAACTGCCAGGGCAGAAGAGTCAAGCAAGATACACCTTCTAATGAGATAGTGGCCTGTCTCTGTAGGGAAACTAACTGTTTTATGTTTGAATTTGAGCCCACTGACAAGGAGGAACGCAAGCCTGGATCTATAAACCTGATTATGATGAAGCCATAGGACCTGGGAATTACATTACAAAATGGTCACATTTTCAAACTGTCTTTCAAATATCCATATACCCATAAATTGGTGCTGTGCCCAGGCTTCATCCCAGGAGTCTCTCTGGCAGTGGTGAGTGCAGAGGTCAAAATGTCAATAAGTGATGTCGGTGGAGGACTTAACCTGCACAAGACATTTGTGTCTCCCCTCCAAGGCTCAGGGAATCTGGAAGAGGGAGACACTCTGTACAGACTACAGGATGGGAGAGTAACAGCAAAAGCATGTCTCATGGACATAACATAGCCAATGAACTCATGAGCTCACAGTAGCTGTGGTTACCTACTCGAGAGTGTGGTACCCCTCAACATTGTCATTGATGAGGGGGAGGGCCCAGGAAGTCCTTAAGGGACTATTGGCAGTTAACTGATATTAGAGGAGCAGTGTCATTTTCCCCCCAGTGGTGTAACCCTTACACATGCCTAGGCAAGGACCTCAAAATAAACTGAGTGGGCCACACACAAAGGAAATCATGAAGCCAGAGGGGACTTGCTGGAAAGCTTTTCAGCAGGAGGGGAAGAGGGAAATATGAATAAAGTTCATTATATAAATTATAAATCTATCATATGAAATTTAAAAATAAAGAAAAATTTAACAAAAGTAAAAGCACTTTCTCTTTATGGCATTTGCAGGGTCAGAACTATTCTGGTTGTGGTCACAAGAAGGCGAATATGCTTTTTTTTAATGGTAAGCATCTTAATTATTCAGAGAAGACTTCAATATATCATGTGTTCATTGTAAAAGGTTGTTGAAAAGAATAGCCATTGCGTTATCTGATCCTATGACTACACAATAACAATGATGGGCTTACTGTGTTTTTCCACATGTTGAGGTCAACCACATAACAGACAAGGAGTGGAGTAACTTCAGCCACAAAAACGCTTACATGTTTCCAGTTTGTATTCCTGCAGACTTATGTGGATTTCTCTCCTCTTCAGGGATAAGGAAAGCTTTAAGAGTCTTAACAGAGAACTTAAATGTATTTTGGATTAGAGAAATTCTAGTAAATGCATGAGACCATTTGCATGGCTGCAATAACAGGAAATACTTTTGATGTTTCATTGAATAATGACCAAATGTTGCCAGTTATGTACATGCATGTGACTGACAAAAGACTCAGGAGTGTAAAGCACTTATTTTCTGGAGAGAAAGCTTATACCATGGTGTAGAAATTGAACTCACACACACAGAAAAAGATGGGAAGTTACAGTCACACATTCAAAAATCATTAAAAATTAATTACAGGTAATAGTTGTGAAATAGCAAGTCAGAATTAGGAGGCAGACAGAAGAAAATACAGAATTAATAGAGTTATCACAAGAGAGTTAAAGCACCGTTCATTAATTCACTTTTTCACACTCCTGCAAACAGTAGCAAGGTTCTTATGCTCAGAAAACTTCCTGTTCTCATGGTGGGAAAAGATAACCTGAGCACTCAGGAGGGAGAGGCAGGGAAATCTATTTGAGTTCAAGGCCAGCCTAGTCTACACAGTGAGTTCCAGAATACCTAAGAGTTACAAACAAAAACAAAACAACAAACAAACTCTTCTCAAAACCATTGGACTGAGCGTGGGGACCCTAAATGAGTTGGAGGAAGGACTGACGGAGTTGAAGGGGTTTGCAATCCCACAGGAAGAACAACAATATCAACCAACCAGACACCTCAGAGTTCCCGGGGACTTAACCACCAACCAAAGATTACACATGGAGGGACCCATGGTTCCAGCAGTGTATGTAGTAGAGGACGGCATTCTTTGCAATGAATAGGAGGAGAGGCCCTGGTCTGTGAAGCCTCGATTCCCCAGTATAGGGGAATGACAGGGCAGTGAGGTTGAAGTGAGTGGGTGTGGGTGGGAGTGTCCACATAAAACAGTGTGGTGGGATGGGGTAGGGGGCTCCCAGAGGGGAAACTGGGAAAGGGGATAACATTTGAAATGCAAATATATAAAATATCCAATAAAATTATATATAAATGTAATTTTAAATGATTGCAAGTTTTAAATAAGATGGTGCTCTAGAAAACATGTGAGTAGTCAGGAAGTGTTCACAGTGAGATACACTTTGAGCTGAGGCACCAGGAAGTAAAAGAAACCATCCGTGTAAAGCTGAGAGCCAAGCACATTCCCGGTAGAGAGAAGAGCTTTCATTGGGGCCTTTGACAGGGCTGGCTGGATGTGGTGAGAAAAAGGTCAATATATTTGGGACTTAGAGTCAAGTGGAGCAGAGAAAAGAAAGGACACAGGAGATAATTTACATTTTACTCTATATGGGATGAGGAACCTCTCACATTGTGTACCCTGCTTTATGTTCATGTACAGCAGCCTTCCTGGTGCCACAGACAGTTGGGTTAGGACTGGATGAGAATGGAGGCTGGGAAGCCAGTTTAGAAGATCCATACACAGTGGTATAGGGAAACAGATGAAGGCGGCTTGCATCGAATTGTCAATAACAAAAATGAACATTTAATGAATTTTGGTTGTAGTTTTAGTTTTTAATCTACCTCCTCTCACTCCTGCCCGTACCAGTGAATGCATGCGTGCGTGTGTGTGTGTGTGTGTGTGTGTGTGTGTGTGTGTGCATGTGTGTGTACGTTAATGAAAGATGTGTCTACTGATGCATATACACATGAAAGCCAGCAGTTGCCATCAGTGTCTTTGTCTGTGCCTTTCAACCTGGTCTTTGGAGGTGGGAGTCTTTCACTGATGCTGGAGTTACCAGTTGCCTAGACTGACTTATTAACATGCCCCTGGGGGATCTGTTAGTTTCAAAGTCCTAGAGCTGGGATCACAGGGGTATGCCTCCATGCTTAGTTTTTTATGTGCATGCTGAGAATCTGAATTAGATCTTCATGTTTGCACAGCAAGCACTCTACCCACCTCTGCAGACCCAGTCTGTACATTTAGAGTGGAGCTGATCAAACTTGAAATCAAATTGTATATTAGATACAATAGTCCTCAATATAAATTTCAAAATAAATGCAGGATGAGAAAGAACTGGCAAGAAACTCCTCTCTGTAACATCGGCTTTGTGGTCAAGGACGTCCGGTGGAATCTTATACCTAAAGTGTTTGCACAGTTAGAGTAAATGATACAACAGCTTCTGCACAAACTTTTATGATGAGAACACCTTTGCAAAGTATTTCCTCAAGGATGTTCAGCCTCATATAGATGACCAAAAGCTGAATCAACATGATATTGAAATGCACATGCAGAGTAAATATTTATTTCTATGTCTGACAAAGGACCTTTCTGTTTCTCATTTTGTTGGTGCTTATGAGTAGGGAAAGGTAGCAGATTTGAAGTATATGGAAATAGGCCTTAGGAGTGCCGAGAAAATGCTTCCAGTTCATGAAGGTTTGGAGTTGAAGCAAACAGAGAACTGATAGGTTTTTCTAATTCCATAAAGGTTTAGGCATAAAGTGACATCAATTAGAAATCAAAAACATTCATTTTTGTCCAAGAGGAAAAACATGGTAGATTTGAGAAGTAAAACACTTCAGTATTCCTTTGGGCCTCACAGCCCTCCAAGACTGTCAGAAAAACAATTAGTTCTGGGTAATTAAGGCCATTTATCAAATGCAAAGGACCATAGGATTCCCCAGTGCTAAAGCAGGCTCGTCTGTCCACCGAGTGAATGTAAAGCTCTCTCAGTTGCCAGATGTGATTGAGTATAGGCCAAAGTACACCAGGAATGCTGTTCACTCCGTTTAGGGTCTAACAAGGATTTTAATCTAGTTAACAGAAAGAGAAAAATGGCGTTTCACAGATGTGACAAAGAGGCTGGGGGTGTAGCTGAGTTGTTGGTCACGTACAAGCCGATTTAGACCCTGGCACTGCATAAACTTGGGGTGGGGGGGTGTATGCCTGATATATATGACATATATGACAAGAAAAGTTTAGTTATGCCTTAAATAGTCAGGATGTGAATTACTTTTAGAGAATACAGTGGACTTAAGATGTGCTAGCAATTTGACATATTTTTTTATGAGTAGTGACTCACTCACCACTTTTTGACCTTTCAGCTTATGTTAAAGACTTGCACATTAAGTGGGACCCAGACTAAATACATAATACAATATTCTAAGTCTGTAAGTTACATGTAAATTAAACAGATAGATGCCAGTTATCATGTACATATGTTATCTTCAGTTATGATCGTACATATCATGTACAAAGAGGAGAGTTAAATAACTTCAAATTTTCAAATTGTTAACGTGGTGCTCTCTTACATATCAAGAAATACAAAATTATATATAATTAGCCCCAAAACAGAAACCAATAAATACTAAAGAAATTTCAACAAATTTTGAAAATAACCCAAATCTGCAGGGTGATATTTAACAGGTAAGAGCACAAAGTTATTTTGGAGAAAGGAATAAACTAGCCATAAGTAGATGAAGTTCTTCCTTGTGAAATAAAAAATGTGTCAAGGAGGCCTAAGTGGGTAATATAGGCACTCTCAGTGACTTCATTAACCTTTCTCTGAAACAGCCACAAATAGGCTGAAAGTAGAATAAAAAATGAAGACTGTCAGTCAACTTACTTCAAAAGTAAGACAACCCTCAGAGATAACTTTTCAGGAAGTATTTGAAAATCAGTTGACTTGAAAAAGAATGGTAGTTGGGAGTCCGGGCGATTTGATCGGATGAGCTGTACAGAACTAATAGCAAAAAACAGAAGTTAGAACACAACAATTTCCTCTTTCCACTCTGCCAACCAAAACAGAAAGGAACAGCCTACACATAAAGAGAACATACAATGGCCTGACAAATTGTTGTCTTTCTTGTTTGGAGAAAAAGCTTAGAGACTGCCATTCCCTGACAAGAAGGAAGGGTTCTATGTGGAGCACACAGTGGACACTGTCCAGATGTGAACAGGCTGGTGTTGGTGAATATCATCAAGGGTCATTACCAGAGAATGCACAGAGGCATAAATTCATGAAATGAAAATCTGGACTTTGATAAATCCAAGGAGAGCAATGAGCTAACGGTATGAAACTATGTAGATAGATAAGATGATAGGGCTGTGTAAGAGGAATTGTTTAAGAAAGCTATGTAGACAGCTGTCTTTGTGAATTCTAAGGACCCAGTGACTCAATGGAGCCACACTAGTGACTAGGCTCTCCTGAAAGGAGAAAAATTAGAGTAACTGCTATAAGCTTATTTCTTCCTATACCCAGTCTTATAGTTCTAATTGTGATTGAACAATTAACAATTTAGTTCTGTTTCTTTCAAATTCTAAATTTGCAATTAAATGTATTTCTCTTACCCTGGATGCATACCTATAGAAATCAGTGATCAGAACCATTCTACTAATTTTAGGGAGACATGAACACAAAGTTGTGTCTTGGATTCCCTCAGAGCAGGGACATATTTGTCCATAAGCCTCAATTTCCAAAGGAGTAACAGTTTTCTACTGGTTTTACAACAATGAATTCCTGAGCTGGACATACAAACTATCACATGGCCACTCTGGGATCTTAGCCAGTGAATTGGTGGGCAAAGGAAGATATTTACTGCATTGACTGGATGATGGATCTGATCCCTTAGGGTACAATGAAGTGGCTACTGCACCCTGGGGATAAGAAGCAATATTTCTGGAATGAAGGAGATCCCCTCAGGGAACTTTGAAAGTTCTGAAATAAAACTCAGTGGAAACTATAAACCCCAATTCAGGTGGGAATTATAACATTCACACTCTTCAAAATTGAAGGTTTGTATCACCCAAGAAGTAAGAAAATCTCACCAGCTATAGTGTCCTCTGATGGCAAAGGGACTATAAAATGGATGGTGAGATAAGCTGATTATAATTAAAGCCATGATCTCAACGGTCATGTGATCAGTTGATCACATGTAAAGTTCAGCTTGTTTGTGTGCATGGTTGACAGGCTAGGGCACACACTGTCTGCAGCTCCCTCCTACTGCTTATTAACTGTCTTCTCTCATTGGTTTGTGAGCACCTAACTCTGTAACTGTTCCTCTTCTCTAAAATCCTCTTCCAGCACTCACTGGGAGCTAGGTGGACCCTGGGTGTGCATTTCCTAAGTGAAGACTCTGAGAAACGTCAGACATCTATCTGGCAGGTGCTCAGGGGTTCAGAAACTTCTCATAAAGAGATTCCAGTTTGTATCCATGGAGACTCTCTCTGTTATTGTTCAAATCTAGGACAAAAGGCTGAGGTGCCAACTTAACATATCAAAGAGGAGGCTGGCCTCCAGGTTCTCCCTGCATCTCCCAGTCTCTACTTCTCCAGGCCAGCAGCTGGGCTGCCATTCTCCCAGCTAGCGTTTTCTGTATAATACAACCACTTTGGTTACCTGGTCTTTTCAATCTGTTCTTCACCCTCCTGGCCTCTTGGTTTGGCTCTTCCATGTCCTGCCCCCCTTCTCTTCACAGGGTCAACGTATACTTTGTACTCTCCCAGATGTCCTTATCGCTGGCTATGCTTTCCCCTTTATCTGTAGTAAAATTTCTATTCCATCATACCTAGAAGCACTCATGTCCTTCCCTTTTAAAATTTTATCATTGATTTGTTGCCAAAACCCAGGACAAGCCACGTCCTTTCCTTTTTCTTTCTTTTATTCATTCTCTACTTCGGCACTGTAATTTTTAGTCTCCAGCATTAAACACCAACATGGTAGCCTTGGTTACTTATTGGCTTCATTAGATCAAATCTTACTAAATTCTATGTACACAGATATGTATGTATATATATGTACACATATATATGCATATACATGTGTGTATGTATCTATCTATCCATCTATCATCTACATGTATAATCTTAAATGACTTTCTTGATCATTCAAGTGTCTGTTGCTCAATATTAACTGTCTCTGTGTGTGTGTGTGTGTGTGTGTGTGTGTGTGTGTGTGTGTGTGTGTGTGTGTGTCTACAGATCATTTTCAGGGCTTTGCCCCTACTAGGTAAGTGCTATGTTAGTTATCTACATACACTCTGGTTCTAAGATGGAACTCTGACTGATACATAGTAACAAACCTACCAAAAGGAGCTCAAAATATTCATGTTATAAGGCACGGAACAGTGCAGAAAGAAGTAATTAGGAAATTCAAAAATATGGAAGTAAAAGGATATATCAAGTATTTGTGAATTGAAAGATGAAATTTATAAAGCTGGAAGTTAACCTTAGATAATGTGTATATTTGATATAATCTAAATTAAAATTTTATTTTATGGACTAGAGAGAGAGCACAGTGGTGCCACACTTACCTCACTTGAATTGATTCCAGATCTAAAAATAATCCTATATAGATTAAATGATAAACTTTGAATTATCAAGTGGGCTACTGAAGAAATCAGGCAGGACCTTAAAATTTCCTAGAATCAAACAAAATGAAAGTATAACTTAGCAGATCTTTTGGAACAAAGTGAAAACAATTCCAAAAGGAAAGTTTAAGCAAGGAATTGGTACATTAAAAACTCGAGCTTTCAGATTTAAAAGCATAATGATGCATTTAGATCTTAGAAAACAATACAAAGCCAATTTCCAAATTATTAGCCCAAGGAAAAGGAAGAGTAGGATAAAAATTAATGAATGATTACTGAAAAAAGTACAGTGGGTCAGTGATGACAAAGTAAACACACCCTGCTCCCCCCAAAAGACTCAAATTTGTAAAATTAGAGATGAATCCTACTGAAAGCCAGATTATCTTTCAAGAATTTGAAATTTATATTGCAATAAAGCAGAAATTCCAACAGTATTGGACCAGTTTCTAATACCATATGCTCGAGCAAAATTGGACAAACAAGATACAAACTCCTAAACAGGTAAAATGAGCAAAATGATCAAAGAAATTATAAAGAATTTCATAGCAATAAAAACACGAAGACTAACCAAACTCTACCAAGCCTTTCAAGAAAAACTAAAACTCTGTTTTCGGGTAAAAAGATACTACACTTAAAAAACCTAAGGTATTCATTGGTTGGTGGTGTAGTCCCTGGGAGCTCTGGTGGGGTCTGGTTGGTTGATTGTTGTTCTTCCTATGGTGTTTCAAACCACCTCAACTCCTTCAGTTTTTTTCTCTAACTCCTCCATTGGGGTCCCCTTGCTCAGTCCAATGGTTAGCTGCAACCATCCCCATCTGTATCAGGAGGGCTTTGGCAGAGCCTCTCAGGAAACACCCATATCTGCCTCCTGTCAGCAAGCGCTTCTTGGCATCACTAATAGTGACTGGGTTTGGTGGCTGCATGTGGGATGGATCCCCAGGTGGGGCAGTCTCTGGATGACCTTTTCTTCAGTCCTTGCTCTACTCCTTGTTCCTGTATTTACCTCCATGAGTATTTTGTTTTCCCTTCTAAGAAGGAATGAAGCATCCACATTTTGGTCTTCCTTCTTCTTGGGCTTCATATGATCTGTGAATTTTTCCTTAGGTATTCCAAGCTTTTGGGCTAATATTCATTTATCAGTGAGTCCATACCATGTGTGTTCTTTTGTGACTGGGTTACCTCACTCAGGATGATATTTTCTAGTTCCATCCATTTGCCTAAAAGTCTCATGTAGTCATTGTTTATAATAGCTGAATATTACTCCATTGTCTAAATGTACCACATTTTCTGTATCCATTCTTCTGTTGAGGACATCTGGGTTCTTTCCAGCTTCTGGCTATTATAAATAAGGCTGCTATGAACATAGTGGAGCATGTGTCTTTGTTATATGTTGATCTTTTGGATGTATGCCCAGGGGTTCTATAGCTGGGTCCTCAGGTAACACAATGTTCAATTTTCTGAGGAACCTCTAGACTGATCTCCAGAGTGGTTGTACCAGCTTGCAATCCCACCAACAATGGAGGAGTGTTCCTCTTTCTCTACATCCTCACCAACATCTGTTGTCACCTGAGTTTTTGATCTTAGCCATTCTGACTGGTGTGAGGTTGTATCTCAGGGTTGTTTTGATTTGCATTTCTCTGATGACTAAGGATGTTGAACATTCCTTTAGGTGTTTCTATCCAAGAAAAATAAAATTAAAAGAAAAAAGACTTAAGGATAAAAAAAAGGCAAGGAGAAAACAATAGAGAGCATGTCTACTGAAACCTGCTCAGTGCATTCATTACAAGTTAAAAGTAGTTTGAGCAACAATGTAACACCTCTACCTACCAATGCAATGACTGAATCTTAATGGTTGTTCATGCTAGATATCAGCTAAGACAGGAAACAACCCTCGTGTACACCACACTTTGCTTGTGGGATACAGAATGAACCTGGCAGGAGTGCAAGTACATTTGGATACTGTTCAGAAATGTCTTAAATAGCCAAACACACAGTTTCTAAGCAGCTACTCTGCTTTCAGGTATGTATGTAGGCAAAACAAAATCATATGTTGGCACACACCCTTGTGTGTAAACCCTCATAGTGGCTTCAATTCTAAGAGTGCTGAATGGGAAACAAGTCTAATCTATCTGTAGCTGAGAAGGAAAAGTATACAACTCAGGAATGAGAAGAAGAAAGCTATTGATGTAGACTATAGTTGATTCCCAAAGTCGTTAGGAGGAAATGAGCGATATAAAAAATGATTCTATTTACACAGTGTTCTAGACCATGCAGCAAGTTTTGCATTGATGGGAAACAGTTCCATGTAAGAGTACAAGGGGCATAAACATAAGGATGCATCAGGGAATCTTCATTGATCATGCTGCTATTTATTGTTCTGAGTCAGGTAATCATGTCAAGGCTGCGTGCATATACCAAAACCTCATTTCTCTCTATATTTTGAGCACAAAATGTATTGCAATTTGATTACACTATTAGTACAGAAAATATAACAAAGCTGTAAAAACAACAACAAAAATATGTACGCCATTGCTTCGACCTGGAATGTTCCTGAAGGACCCATGTGCTCCAAGTGTGCACTTCAACTTCATACTGCTCGGGGTCTACTGGAAAGGACTTTGGATACCTGACATGGACCCTCAAGGGCATAGAGAACTTGCAATTTCCTTTCCTTTGCCTCCTTTCCCCTCTTTCTCTCTCTCTCACTGTTCCCCTTTGCTCCCTAACCCTGAAGTGTGTTGTGCTCTCTTACATACTTCTGTCAAAGTACTTCTTCCTACGGGCCCAAAAGAATACAGTCATGTAATCCTCACTGGAGTCTCTAAGCTGAGTCAAAATCTTTTCTTGCTGTAAGTTGACTGTCTCTGGATTTGTTATCATGTTGGGAAGCTGATCTAAGCTTTAAAAATTAGCACAATTTCTGGTCTAGCATTTCTGTTGCCTTGCACTGAACACATATTTTACATACTTTTTCCCTTTTGGGATATATTTGTGTGTGTGTGTGTGCGTGTGTGTGTGTGTGTGTGTGTGTGTGTGTGTGTGTGTGTGTGTGTGTCCCAATTCTTAATTTAGATTTTGAAACCTGCCTCCAGGTTACATGCATACATGCTTAGAGAAGGATGTGCTTGGTGTGTTCTCCTTTATTCTATTCTGCCTTATTCTCTTGAGACATAGTCTCTCACTAAACATGAAGTAACCCTTTGGGCTCAAAGGACTGTGATCCCCAGCAATTCTCCTGTCTCCAGCCCAATAGTGTTAGGGCTATATTCTCAGGCTGGGCTTTTTTTAAACATAGCTTCAGGAGATCAGACTCAGGTTCTTGTGAAGGAGCAGCAAGCACTTTTATTTACCTGCTGCATCTCTCCAGTCTGTCACTCTTTTCTTTTCTTTTTTTTTCTAACGAGGTGTCTTCCTTTCTGTGGTTGCTAGTTCCCCTTCCCTACATCTGCAGTCAGTACTACACTATAAAATTATGATTCTCTCCAGGCCATAGATAGGACTGTAAGGCAAACTAAGATTCTTGATCTGCGTGTAACTCAAATGGAGCAGAGAGAGACTGCCTCTTTCTGTAACTTTCACCCTCCTGTGTGATCCCAGAACTACCTGAAACTTCCTTTGAACACTGTGTAGGATCTGTCCCTACAGAGGACAGAGCTGGCATGCAGAAAGGAGAGGTTGAAGAAAATAACACAAGGAAGAAGTAGAGAAAGGGACAAAAGCAGAAAGAACTCAGAATAAATGAAGGAGGTTGGGAGATAGAGATAAGGGTGGCAGGCAAGGTCCTTGGGCATCTTTGCCACCAAGATTAGCCTTTGGACTGGCCTTTTGTATAGATGAGATGACCCAATATATTGTGTGACATCATAGGATGATTTAAGTTTCTGTCTTTTTTTAGAAGGAAGTCTGGTTGATGTTTTATTTATTCAGTGTCCTTCTTTGAGATGGGGCATGAGAGGTGCTGCATTTTCTCTCTTATGCTCAGAAAGTAGCGCTTTTTCATCTGGATTCAGTACACTAAAGATAAGATTCCTTAACATGTGTTTCCTTCTGAAAATTTCTTTTTTCCTGGTTCCTACAGGGCAAATTTCTTTTTTCCATTGAAGTTTATTTCCCTTATTCTATAAGGCTTATAGGACATGGGCTGTATTTTTTCTAGGCAGTCAGTCTCTGGCGGGTGGTAGAAATGAAAGTTTTAAAAGGAACAATATAGCTATAGAAAGGCTCTAATTCCTGCCCCTTGCCATTCTGTGTGATTCTGTTCATCAGCTGAGCTCTCTTAATGGAGGAAGCAAAGCCAATTGTCCTAGACCCAGGTATATTATCTGTGGAACTCTGAGTCAATGAGCATACAAAACAAACTCTATTTCAATGTGGATACAAACATTGGTATTTGATTTATACATTGCCTGGGGATATTAGTAAGAAATTGAAAGAAGTAAATCAAAATAGTGCTCAAATCTTTCCTTGTTATGAGGGAACCTAGCAATTCAGTCTTTAATGTAAGAATTGGTCCCTGTTTCCATGGGATCTGTAATTTTAAAACATTTGTAGAAAGAGTCTTTAGTGTTTTGAAAATTTTCACACACACACGAGAGAGAGAGAGAGAGAGAGAGAGAGAGAGAGAGAGAGAGAGAGAGACCTAGTTTATCTATAAAGTTGATCCTGCTTCCAAGACACTGAGGGTGGTTTGAATATGCTTAGCCGAGGGGATGGTGATATTAGGAAGTGTGGCCTTATTGGAGTAGGTTTGACCTTGTTGGAGGAAGTGTGTCCCTGTAGGAGTTGGCTTTGAGACCCTCCTCCTAGCTGTCTGGAAGCCAGTCTTCTCCTCTTTGTCTTTAGAACAAGATGTAGAACTCTCAGCTCCTCCAGCACTGTACCTGCCTAGACACTGCCATGCTTCCTGCCGTGATGATAATTGACTGAACCTCTGAACCTCTAAGCCAGCCCCAATTAAATGTCATCCTTTAGAAGAGTTGCCTTCCTTCACAGCAATGGAAATCCTAAGACAGTCTTGAACTAGATGAGAATATAGCATAAATTTAATAACCTACATAAATCACTTTTATTTTAAACACATGGGCATAATATATTAAATAATAATTAGATGCAGGCCAACAAGATGGAGAGTTTCCTCACAGAGCCTAAAATAAATATAGGTAAATTTATTAGGGAATTTTGAATATACATCTTAATTGGTTATAATGTTTCTTCTTGTCACCATTTACTATGTGGCTTAAAATTCTACTGTACCTTGCTGATGTTTACAAAACTATTGTTAATATGATTTATTTATAAATAAAAATGATAAACGCCACCTTGCTAATCCTTGTGACTCAGTCATAAATCTTAAGTGTTTTGTAATAACATTTCCAATAATGCTGACTACATTTTCCACTGTATTTAATTCTTTGAAGTTTTAGACACTTCAGGTCCTTGAGATTATATACATGCTTCCAAACTAACCAGGTACTCATTAGACTATGAAAGTAAGGTCTCATTTAAAAACAGTGTGTGTGTGTGTGTGTGTGTGTGTGTGTGTGTGTGTGTGTGTGCGCGCGCGCGCGCGCGCATGTATTGTGCTGTTTCTTGTAATTTTTCAAAGATTACAAACACTGAGAGTTTTCCAGTATGTATTTACTAATTTATTTAATCTAAGCAGAGCTCTATGGGGAGACAGTACTGGATAAAGGAGCATGAGAAAATTCAACTGGTTGTGTCGGGGAGTGATGTCAGCTGTGTCATCTGAAGGGCACTCCTTCTAAGTCTTGTCTTTGCAGTTTTTGCATATTTTCAAACATTTGACCTCTTGAATGTATTTGCCAAAACATAAAAATGTTAACAGTGAGCAGTTGAGCCATACAAAAATATTAATGCATGGGAAATGAACTAAAGAATCGGTTCAAAGAAGTTATGTATGCATGTACAAAACTGTACAGGTTCAATGGCATGGTTCTATCTAAGGTAAATTTTTAAAAGAGTTATTTAATTACTGAGGTTTTACCTGTACATGTAATAGCCTGCATGTCTGTATGCAGACCATGTGTGGATATCTTGTCCAGAAAGGTCCTGCAGAACCAAGTCACAGTACATTACAGGTGCCAGGAATTGAACCCTGGTCTTCTACAAGGGAGCAGCAAGTGCTCTTAACCACAGAGCCATCTTTCCAGCTAATTTTAGATCTCTGAATAACATCTCTGCATTTATTTTCATGTAGAACAGTTTTTAGCATTCCAGAGCTAGTTGCTTTGTTAATAGAGATGAACCGTATGTTAGAATAAAAACATCTTTGTGCATATTTATTTCCACCATACAATGCATATCTGTTAGGTACTAGAGAGTATAAGGCAGGCAGGTAAGGAGAGGGTGACCCACGCAATCATGGTCCAGGAAGGATGTAGGAAGCCCCTGGCTCTTGTTCTAGGTTAGGTAAGACAGCTGGGGAATGGAAAACCAAGAGTTTGATTGTTACCACAACCTTCGCATGTAAGTCAGCAGAGTCTCTCTCAATAAGCTATTACCTCCCTGCTCTATCTCACTTAGACAGGGCTACCAAAAGAAAAACATCATAGCTTGTATATTACCAATACCAGATAGTTATTACCAGATAGATAAGGCTTTGGGACTTAGACGATAGGGTGTGTGAGTCAGGTTGACAGTTGCCTGTTTGAGGTGTCTTTGTATGGAGGAGGAAGGGAAGGAGAAAGAGGAAGGAAAAGATCTCTGCTACAATATGTGTGTCCCTGTGTTTATGTATGCATGCATACAAGTATGCATGCATGTGCCTTTTTCAAGAGCAGAAACATGCTGTTCACAGTTCTTCTTCCTGTGGTCTTTAGAGGCTAACACTATTTCAAAATAATCCTCTGATATTGGTATGAAACACTCAACATTATGAATTTATTTAATGTGAAGAGTTTTATCAGTACTTATCCTAATATGTCCTTATGGTTCTGGTATATCAAATTAAAAGACTCACTCTTGAAATTTCCTGATAGGGCTGTTGACTTTAAAAGTCAGGCAAAGCAAACATTAAACTTTGGTGCAGTGCCTTCAACTTCCCTGGCAGCCTGTGCATGCTCACTGAGATAAAAATTGCAGTTTCTGGCTGCTCACAAGCTCCCTTTATGAGAAACTGGAACACATGTGAATTCTCACTGAATCTGTCACCCTAAGTCGGGCTCCAATAGAAGTGAGTTATGGGCCTCTCTGCCGGGAATTAGAAAACAGGAAAGTAGATATTAGAAACAGAATAAGGGTTAGGGAGGAACAAAGAATGTAAAATGGGAAGGATGGAAAGTGAGGGAAACTCACACTGGGCAGAGGTCAGGGAGGTCACCTCTCCCTGAAGGCTCTCTCCGATCTCTTCTGTTTGTGTTTCCTTGACTCTCCATTCTGGCTTATGATTTTTAGTACTCGAGTTGTCACAGGATTTTACGTGCTCTTGGTGATAGTGTAGTACATGTTTATAATATTCATGGTTCAGTAGGTATTTTAATATGCTTGTCACTTCAAATACTGATCGTGATCATTGTGTTGAGGGCATTAAAAAAAATCTCTCTTCCAGCTGTTTTGAAATACATGATTATTGCTGTAATCACCCTCCTGGTCTACAGAACATTAGAATTTAATCCTCTGAATTAGCTATATTTTTGTTGATGTGTTACTCAATCCTATATATTTCCACTTTTCCTTCCATCCTATTACCCTCTAGCTCAGTAAAATCAATTTACTTTAGTTTCAACATTTGCGACAACACTCTGGTGTTGGTTTGTGTGTCTGGTTTATTTCAGTCAACACAACTCTATCCCATTCAATCTATTTTACCTCACATGACAGGGTTTCATTCTTTTTATGGCTGACTGATATTTTGTTGTGTACAGATGCTATATTTTATTCTACTAATGTTTGAATGTGAACTGTCCTCTGGAATATCCTGTGTTGAGTGTTTGATCTCTAGGAGATGCTGTCAGTGGTTGTGAGGGCAGAGACAGATCTCTTGCCACCCATTGCAACACCCTGACCTTTGGGGACTTCTATTTCAGTAAAGCTGGATCCTTGACTTCACCAAAGGAAAGAATTTCAGGAAGCAGGTATGAAGTTGGAATTTATCAAAAGACATTATATACAGACCTAAGCATGGCGTTAGAACTGAGATGAGTAAAACTCAACTGAGAGCCTGTGTGGACTTCTCAGAGGACAGACATACTTCATTTTCTTTAGGCTCATCATACATAGGATTTGGGTGGTTTTATTATTATTTATCTATTTTATTTATTTATTATCTAGAAAGGGTTGCTAAGGAATTGAGTGAGATGACAGTGTGGCTTCTGAGGTATAACTGGGTTACGATTGACACAGGAGTACTAGGTTATAGGATGTAGGACTTCAGTGTGCTTTCACTGGACATGCTTATAAGATGTCTTGTTTGTATGATTCCCTGCACATATGTGCTGCAGGATTAAAGTCCTAGACAAATGCAGGACTTCAGCCAAAGTGGCTGACATTTTAACATTCTTATTTGAAAATATTTCTATATAAAATATTCAGGCTAGTAAGATGACTTAGAGGGTAAAGGCACTTATTACCAAGCCTGATGGTCCAAGTTCAGTCACCGGAACTCCCATGGCAGAAACAAGAACCAACTCCTGAGAATTATCCCTTGACTTCCATATATATATCAACACACACACACACACACACACACACACACACACACACACACACACACACACACTAGTGTCACTAGGTTTGGGAACTCGCCCAACAAGTGTTAACTGTGCTGGAATTTTTGATTTTCAGCTGCCAGAGGCTTCAACAAAGACCCGTTCTCTCTTTATATCCTTAGCGTTCCCTGCTTTGGTGTTGTTTTGAGGAAGTTGGGCAAACTTTAGGAAGTGGGTCTTCACTAAAGGAAATTAGGTCACCGGAAGCATGGTCCTGACAATTGTATCCTGTCCCTTGACCTTCCAATTAGTTTTCTTTCTTCTACCATACACTCATGTTGCCATGATGTTCTGCCTCATTTGAGGCCTGTAGTCAACAGAGTCAAAAATTAAATCTTTTCTCTCGTATTTGGTATTTGGTCATAGTGAAAAGGAGATTCGTTACTAGGGTGACAGTATGTTTTCTGCCCTGTTGTAGAGGGTCATGTTACAATCCAACAAAATGAATGGCGGAGAGATGGAGGAGAGGTACACACAGGTCTTTAGCCAGTATCTTAACATACTCTTTTGAAAATATGTCTATGTAAAATATTGAGGCTGACAAGGTAGTACAGAGCAAAGGCAAAGAGATGTTCCTAGCTGCAATAGGAAGAGTTGGGAGTGTTGCCGGGTCCCCACCAGAGAGTCTCACCTTTGCACTCTCCTGCTCACCTTCATCTTAGCTGAGTCAGGATTCATAGTGAGGTGGGATGTTGTGTAGTGCAGCTGTTTTAGGGTATCACCAATGCACTATCTGTGGTGAATAAACATTTGCTTACATCTCCTCAAGAGAGTGAACCCCAAAATACCGATCACTAAATTGAGCGCTGGCTGTGATCATTGATAACACATCTGTAATAAAAATACAATAAAAATAACGGTGCAGGTATCTTTCTGACTTACTGATTTCTTTTCTTTTGGATGCACGCTCAGTCTTAGAACTCAGTGGCAATGCTCTGCTTCTATTTTTGGCTTATTAAGCACATTATTCCATGCTGTTTTACTGAATTGCTGTACTAATTTACGTTTTTGCACCAATACACAAGTGCTCTCCCTCCTCTGTCTCTTTGTCAGCCTTTGTTGCTTTTCTGTCTTTTGGATGATTACCATTCTAACTGGGCTAGAGCCGTCTAAGGGTAGCTTACTGTGAACTTGATTTGCCTTTGATTATTAGTGACAATGAAGAGTTTTTCATGTTGTTTGAGCATTTTCACATTTTGAGGAACGACTTACTTTTGATGCTGGCAATTGACAATATGATTGTGTACCTGGTAAGCCCAGCCCTTCTCTACAATCGCCTCATGTGCATGTTTTTAGTTGGTGTAGAGCCCCTTTGCTTCCCTGCTGGCTTTACACATGAATGCTGCATGGAATTCTGCATACCGACTCTTCTGTTGATTGCTTGCTGCCTTTTGCATTTATTGTGATGCAGTCCCTCCTGAGGAATTGTGCTTTTCTTGGTGCTTTTTGAGGTCTTGTTAAAGACATTTATTCATATCAATGTCCGAACGTGTTCCCCATATGCTTCCTCTGTCTGTCAGAGTTTACTGTCTCCCATTTTACCCTTTAGTCAACTTGGAGCTGATTTCATCTTTGCTAAGAGGTAAACATAAAAAGCTTGCAATATCATAATACACTACACAGCTTGTCCACGGAAGACGCCTAGTTGAACTGCTTTTACTATAATTATAGTTTTGGAGGTTCCTGAGGTTGTGATGGCATCTGCTTGGCCCTAGGAAATGCCTCAGGGCAGATGGTATCACAGTGTGAGAGTGTGTATGTGTGAAGAAAAGATCCCCTGGTGTGAGAGGGAGTGTAGGGCATCCAGTGAGCTGCCAGCTCTTGTTCTTCCAAGACCTTGAGAGCAAGAATGTGCTTCAAGAAAGTTTTCCTTCTTCCTAATGGCCACATCTCCATGAAGCTTCTTAAAGGTTCTAGTAGCTCTTCTACCAGGAAGAGTCGACCCCCAGCTTGTGGCTTCTAAAAGTATTACCTGGAGTCCAAGGATAATAGGTAAACACAGACAAGGAGTGTGCAGGGAGAACAGTCATTCAGGGAAAATGAGAAAACTCCTGGGGCTCAGAGAAGATCCAAGGGAGAAATACTGCCATGGCTTCCTGCTCAACGGGCTTTTTCAGTTCTTATAATAAAAATAAAAGGAGGTTATATTTGAATTGTCATTTTGTAGTGGTTCATTAGCTGATCCAGTAAGAAGCCTATGCTTCCAAAGCTTGCTTCCCTGCCCAACCTGAGAATTATTCATCCATGTAGAGAGGGGTCACCTGAGTTGCTTACCCATGGTCCACCAAGGGTTCTCGATGGCTTCCTCAGTGGAGCCTAGCTATTGTTTCAACTTCTTTTGACCACCCCTAGGTATAGTCTTTAGTCTCTGCTTCCCTGGCAACCAAGCATGTGAGCTATCTTTCACAGCTCTTCCATACCTTCTCCACTATGGTGGAGTGAACTGTCTGAGCCCCCCTGAGCTAAAATAAATCCTTTAAGGAGGTTCTATCAGATACCACATTGCAACAATGAGAAAGAAAGCTAACGTTCAGACATTGAGTTCCTATGTATTCTATCAAGTCCTCCTTCCTCACCAGCCCCATTGATATCCCCGTAGATGACTGCCCTTGTTTCTATTACAGTCTTACCCTAAATACTTTCACCTATGTTTGGAAACCTTGGCATCTCCCATTGACTCCAAAGTAATTTCAGATTCCTTTTCCCTTTACTGCCAGGCTTGCTCTCTTATCTCATCCCTTCCCCTCTTTCCTCGTCATGAGTCTAAAACTTCCTGTCGATATGTTCCAAACCACTAGATATATAATTTTCCTTGAACCAAGACTACTGCTCTCTCTCTTTGCTGCCCAGGGAACACTTCCACATCCAAACATTTCACAGCCAAGCATGACATCAGTTGGTAAAATCCAAATTGCCCCTGAGCTGTGGACAGCGCCCATTTCTGTACGAGCACTATTGTGCAGTGATTTACTCCATACTGGTTTTAATATTGAGGGAATGTTCTTCAAGACCAATGATCATCCTGTCCAACTCACTGTCTTATCCCTCTCTCAGTTTATATTTGGACTCGGGTAGGGTAGTGCTGAGTGAATGACAGCCTTTCCCAGGACATCTTTACTTGAGTAGCTGATGGCACATTTATTAGCTACTGGCCAGGCTGCTACTTTCGGACTGGTCTGCTTTGTGATTTTCAAATTTATGGTTACTTCTATTTCTCATCTCTTCAGTATCTAAAAATAGTCCTTCTATCAATCCAGAAGTAGGACATCCAGTCTCATTTGTAGACTGTGACAGTGTAGATATTACTGAGAATAATAAATGAGACTTTCTTTGGGATTCATGTTCCATAAGACCAGGTATCCCTTTATCCAGTGAGGTGGAGTAGAGGGCAGAGGGGATTGAATGTAATATGGAAAGCATATTTCTTAAAGATTTCAAAAGAGTGGAAATGAAGGGAGAGAACAGTCACACACTGCGAGTGTAACATTATATTTTGAGCATAATTATATTAAAAAAATCTGTTCTTCAGTAAATGCTTATAATATACCAACCAGATGGTATTTTTGCTTTTTTTTTTTTGCGAGATTTAACCACCACATATATGCTGGATTTATGAGGAGTTATTTGAATTTTAATCAACGAGATATTAAACAGAAGCTAGTAACTGACATAGATCCAGTGCCCGTAGCCTGTGCACTTGAGTGTGGGGGTTGTTCCTTGCACCCAACCAGCCTCTTCTACCTGTTTGGTGTTTTTATGTTTATTGTTTGCTTATCATGATTTAGTATCATCCTTTTCCTCTCCGTGGATGGAAAGAGACAACCCCCCCCCAAGGCCAACTGCTCCTGATTGTTCTTCTAAGGTTATGGAAATGTTTGAAGTCGAGAGTTAACATCATTTTAAGAGAGACGCTTTGAAAGACATTGCCAAGAACTCTCCTGAGACAATCAAGTTGGGCAGCCACCCGGGCTGAAGTTAACATAAACTACAAAGAGTTGAGTGTAGATAGATACTTTAGTTTCCTTTTCATTGCTGCAATAAAATTCCATAACCAAAAGCCACATAGAGAGGGAAGGGTTTGTTTCATGTTACAGGAACTGAAGCAGCGGCTATGAGGAATGCTTCTGACTGGCTTGCTTCCATGACTTGCTCAACCTGCATCTCTTCAACCCAAGACCTCTTGCTCAGTGGTGATATTACCCACTGTGGGTTGTGTCCTCCCACATCAGTCATCAGTCAAGAAAATGACCCCACAGACTTGCCTATAAGCCAGTTCGTTGGAGGCATTTTCTGAATCGTGGTTCTTTCTTCTCAGATGATCTTAGCTTGTGCCAAGCTGACAAGAAACCAACTATTACAGAGGGAAAAAAAAAGTAGCAGCCAATTCATTGACATTGGTTTAGACTGCTGTGACAATGTAGTTCTTACAATGATATACACCATTATTCTATTCTTCTTAGTATATCTGTTCATTATAACCTATGAGGCCTGATAGAATATTAATCTTTTTGAGTTTATTCTCTCTCTCTCTCTCTCTCTCTCTCTCTCTCTCTCTCTCTCTCTCTCTCTCTCTCTCTTCCTCCTTCCTCCCTCCCCCCTCTCTCTCTGTTTCACTGTAGCAAAGTCAACAGGGTAAAGCTTCTCCAAATAATGACTTTTGAAACATCTTCTCAGTGTAAATACTGTGAAACATACCAGGCACCTATGTCTGTTATATACCAATGTGTATAGATACTTGCCCACAGGCAAGTATCACAATTTTGCCATTTTGATGTGTGCTTATATTAGAATGAGCATCTTTTGTGTCTTCCAGTAGCAGCTGCATACACGTAGTAATGTATGGTTATGTCAGTTACAGGCACCTTCACTTCCTGAAATACAGAAGCAGAGATGTACAGTGTCACTGTCCATTCAAAGGAAGGTATTTGCACTGATTTGGAAGTTATGTCAACGTGTCTCCAAAGCTTCATGTTCTGGAAGCTTGTTCCCTAGTGTTATGGTACAAAAGCTGTTGGAGTCTTCAAGAGGAGTAAATCTTTCCTACAGCTCATTCTTGGGAGAACAGAAGCCTGGCAGCTAACTGGATGTGCCATGCTCCCTGTCTCATCATGTGGTCTTTTCTTCAGATACCCTTATCATACGGTGATAACCATCTGCCCCAAGGCTTTTCCTAGAGACAAGCAGATTCCAGCAAAGCCTTAGCTGTCTCCCAAAGTGTGAGATAAATAAACCTTTTCTTTACATCTTACCTAGCATGGTATGTTACCTAGGTATGTTGTTAGAGCAACAGAAAACGGAATGAGGAACTTCTAAGGTAAAACCAAGTGGGAGCATGACAGCAACTCAGATTTAATGGTGGTGGTGTAGCTTTTCTGAGGGAGGTACTAATACGATCTATTCACCTCAGAAAAGGCAGTGACAACACCCAAAGAAAGCATTCTACCAAGGCCTAACTTGGATGGAGAACAAATATGTTTATGGGAGTTACTGGAATTCAGGTGAGAGGTTACTTATAGAAGAATGGATGACCCAGAAGCACTTGTGTCACCATAAAGCCCAACCTAGACTGGTGACAAGTCACAAATGCTCCCTGCACAATCTACAGGCAGCTCCAGAGGTGGGAGAGTCTTTCTCAGGTAAATGACCTTAAGATGGGTGCTGGAAATCAGCAAAGCTTCAGGATCTTTGAGATGCTTGTGTTTTCTTCCTGAATCTTATAAGACCTTAGGACGGAATGTTCAATTTGGAGGCGACTGCTACACCACAAATGACCAAAACATTGTGCTCATTCATTTTTGTTGACTTGACCCAAACTACAGTCAGGTGGGAAGAGAGAGCCTCAATTGAGGAACTGCCTCCATCAGATTGGCTTATGAACAAATTCATTTGGAATTTTCTTGCCTAATGATTGACATGGCAGTCTCAACCCATTGTGGCCATTGCTACCCCTGGGCAGGTGGTGTTGGATTGTGTAACAGTGCAAGCCGAGGGAACCACATGGAGAAAGCCAGAAAGCAGTACTCTTCCATAATCTCAGCTTCAGCCCCTACCTCCAGATTCTTGGCCTGGCTTTTCTCCAAGACAGACTATGACATGTTATTTAAAATACACCACTTCCTCCCAAATTTCTTCTGGTTATGGTGTCTCCTATAGCAACAGAAAAAACAACTAAGACAGATATCCAATCCCATTTTGTGGAATTTGCAAGTAAAAATTTAGATCTCCTCCCAAAGGGGACCAAGTTTCAGATGTTAACTGAGGAAGTCATCCCTGTTTTTGTGATGGGTTCTGAGTCCCATGTTGTTTCTTCCTAAAAGAACAGAGCAAAGTGAACCACAGAGAGGAAGAGTTGGCAATGCAGCCATAGTGGCAGAGACTGAAGTGTTTGCTGCTGGTAGTCACCAAAAGCTGGATGAACAAGGTTCTGTGGGGGGGAAGCACACCCTTTTGATTCCTGCGTTTGGGCCCAGTGAAGTTTCCAGTTTTCTGTGTTCCAGGACTGAACCACTCATTTGCAATACATTGCTCTAGTCCATCATGGAATAACTACATTACTATCATGAGGAGAGCCTGAGAAGGCTGCTGATGCCTCTTGGTATGTTCATCAGATAAAGGATTTCCTCCATTGTGTCACAAGTATCTGGAGACACCAGGCACTTCAGCAATTTGGATTAGAGAATGGGGGGTTTGGGTGGAGGGTGTTCGGTACCCTAGATTCTGTAAGCCACTGAGTCAGTTTGAGTCTATAGATATTCTCAGACTGGAACTCTCTATTAAATGCCTGTGATTCAGGCTACAGTCTGAAAGACTTTGGTTTGCATCCCATTGGAGACAGATACATGAGAGCAGCTGGCTGGTTTGGAAGCTGTGAAGGTCTCTTGCACAGGGACACATGCAAGTCCACACAGAGGAAGGCATGGTATTGAACATGATAATTATAATTTCATCATCCGTGGTGTTTACTGTGGGTTCAGGAGAAATGCTCTTTTATTACTAGTTTGTTAGGATTGACATTTCTTTTTTCCTATAGCACAGTTCAGTTTGTTATAATAGCTTCTCTGAATCTTTTGAGAATATCATTTATGTTTACTCTCTTAAACTATTAACAGACTGAATAATTTGAAACCTTGAATTCCTACGGTAATCTTCATTTTTAAGATGAGTTTCAAGATTCCACGCAAGAAAAGCAGTCCACTCGAAGAGAGTTGTAGAACTCTGTTGTTGCTGACTTTTTTTCTTATTTAATTGCAAAGCCTCTTGTTAAATCATATTTACTTCACAGATATGTCTTCAGCTATAGTGGAGATAGAGACAATAGCCACTGGAGAAACCATGGTAGTGGAGTTTCTTTCAGATTTTGATATTCTTGGCAGAGCTGTTTTTGATATTCTTGGCAGAGCTGTGTGCGAGGTGCTTGGATTCACTTGGCTACATGTTTTTGAGTCTATGTACACAAGTCAACTGGCTTATACTTTCCTTTTCATTTAATGTTTATTTAAAAAAGTTCCTGGATGGGCCCTGTTTCGCTTTCTCTGCAACATTAAAAGAAATGCAACCCATACATGAACTGTGTTTGGCATTTCCTTTTGTGTGGCGATTGGTAACTGCCAATTCTGCATTGAAACATTATACACTGCTTAGTCTTTACTTTTCCTCTTCAGCCGGTCTTATTTGGTGATCTTTTCAGAATCTCTTTTATTTGTTTAAAATATAATAGCTATATTGCCATCCATATTATTTCCTTGTTTTTTTAAATCTCTAATGTGGGTGGCCACATCCTTTGTACATTGCTAGAGTGTATATGTTGTATGTGAATGTGTGAGACTCTTTTGATAACTTTTCTATTTTAATTGGGTTTTCAAGTTACCGGTGTGGCTGTGGGGAGCCCCATCATGGCTTCCTTCTTCTTTACTTTCTGCTTTTATTTGTTTCATTTTGCCACTTTCATTGTCTTTAAACCTTTTAGTTTTTTATTTTTCCTTCTATCTTAACCTTGACAATTAGCTGATTCTGTTTCAGTCTTTTTCTTCTCTAAATAAGAAAAGTCTGAAGCTCAATTCCTCTTTAATGCTGACCCACCTAAACCTGATAAGTGATCATGTACAGTATTATTCTTTAAATTCTCATTGTGTTTGTTACAGTTTCTTCAATGAATTTGTTAAAGTATCATTTGAAATTTCCAAGGACATATGTATATTTGGAACATTCTCTTTGGTTTGTAATAGATGTGCATTGTTATGTTTATAGTACTGATTATATTCAACATTCTTCATGTATCATATATATGAAGTCTCACTAATATGGCTGCTTAAACAAGGACAATGACACCATAAACATTCTAAAGTGGATTCGGGGAAAGCCCAGGAGGCCTTAGCTATACAAAGAGAACTACAGACAACTAAGGAATGCTGAGCTCAAGCAAAAGAGTTTTCTCCAGGGACCAACACATCAATTAGTTATCCACACCCGTGAATACATACGTACACATGTGTATCCCTGTAAAATACATAAAATTCACATTATACAGACTGAGCAGATTTTATACACACACACACACACACACACACGCACACACAACATATACATGTGCAACAACAATTAATGAAAAAGGAGGCAATGAGTTTGAAGAAAAAGAACAAGAAGAGGTGTGTGGAAAGAATTGGAGGAAAATAGAAAAAGGGAAATGATGTAATTATAGTCTCAAAAAATAAAAAAAAATCTAATAAATAAACAAAACTAAAAGACCAAAGTTAATGGGCAAAAAGACACACATTTGTGCATGTATATTCTTTAATTAAGCTAAATGTACCTGATAAACGAATCCTTTCCCTAGCTTCTGGGCAGTTTGGTAGTGTGGACTCAGTTCTGTAGGATAGGCCTGCTTCATTTCTTGGAGAAGTGTTTCTACTTATTCTTCTGAAAGTAATAGCATTAGAGTCTCTGAGATGCTTGCTAAACATACAGTATTTCAAGCTGTTCTCGGAGCTTTGGATTCAAGAAGGCAAAGGTTCTTGGGCCAGAATGTGCATTTTAGAGATGATTTTTAAGGTCTGAAAAACAATGCCATAAAACCAGTTCAAGGGAACATGTTTCTATAAACCATGTTAAATCCTGATATTTTTCCTGCTTAATAAAAAAAACCTTCTTCTTTTGAATCAGTTGTACTTTCTTCCTCAACTCATATTTTATGAGATACAGTAAAGATTTTAAGATTAAAAAAAAAAACCTACAGTAGATTACATAAAGTACAAGGCTAACTTCCTGTGCCAAGCAAGCAACAGAATCAAGACTTTAGTCTGGTTCTGAACTACAGCCCCCCACACCGTGTGCGTGTGTGTGTGTGTGTGTGTGTGTGTGTGTGTGTGTGAGAGAGAGAGAGAGAGAGAGAGAGAGAGAGAGAGAGAGAGAGAGAGAGAGAGAGAATGGGGAATGCTATGTGTCTTCTTTTCTAGCTCTACATCTTTTTTTTCCCAGACAGAATTCTTCTCTGTACTTCACAGAACAGCTAGACAACCTGACCAGGGAATTCCCAGAATCCTCCTATAATTCCCAGAACCTGCCAGTGCTGGGATTATAGGTATGTGTGACAGCAACAGATTTTTATGTGATTGCTGGGACTCTGAGTTCTGTCCCCCGCCTGCTTGAAGCATGTTAGAAGCATCTTACAGACTGAGCTGTTTCACACTAACAGACCTCTTCTTTCTTACTGAGAAGGTGTTGTTTTAAAATGGAACCAAAGGAGCCAGAAAATTCTTGAGTAATTTGGTTTTTATCATCCTAGTCATCATTGGTGTGTGTGTGTGTGTGTGTGTGTGTGTGTGTGTGTGTGTGTGTAGTGTACATGTGTGATGTGCCTGAGTGTGTGAGTGTGTGATGTGCATGTGTGATGAGTGTGATATGTGTGTGTGGTGGTGGTGGTGTGTGTGTGTGTATGTGTGTATGTGTGTGTGTATGTGTGTGTGTATGTGTGTATGTGTGTGTGTATGTGTGTATGTGTGTGTATGTGTGTGTGTGTATGTGTGTATGTGTGTGTGTGTGTGGTGTACATGTGTGATGTGCCCATGTGTGCGCATGTGTGGTGTGTGTGATGTGCATGAGTAATGAGTGTGATGTGTGTGTGATATATGTGTGTGTGTGTGTGTGTGTGTGTGTGTGTGTGTGTGTACCCTCACGCAAAGGTACACTAATGCATAAGTGTACATGTGGAGATTAAAGGACACCCTTTGGGAACCAGTCATTTTTTAGGTTCTATTTATATCTCCTGTTGTCGTTTCTGCTTCACTGTTTACCCTACAGTAGCTGGCCTGCAAACTGTTGGGCGATTCTTCTGTCTACATTATTTTCCTCATCATGACATAAGAACACTGAGATTACAGATGTGCAGCGCTGTGTCTCACTTTTCAGGTGGTTCTGGGGCCCAGACTCAGGTCGTCAGGCTTGCGTGGCCTGTACTTTCACATTTGAGCCATCAGTGTGAGCAGGAGTGCTATTCTGTATCGATATGTGTTTATTTGGACTTTTGGGATCTTCCCCTGTATCATAGGATCTGTATTACTACATTTTGGTCCTATTCTCCCTATATGAAGTGTGTATTTTATGAGGTTAGAGGCTAGACAACTAATATTTACAATTACTCTTTAATTTACCAAGAATTTATTATTTTATTTTTTATTCTTTAACCACAATAAAAAAACACTTTGACTACCTTTGCTTATACCTGCGCGGTGGTTTGGAAAGATGTAAGAACATGGTTTCGAGCTGATGTGATGGCTCAGTGGCTAAGAGTGCTTGCTGCAAAGGACTTGGGTTCAGCTCCCAATACCCACCTAACAACCATCTTGAACACTATTTCCACGGGGTGCAGTTCCCTGTTCTGACTTCCATGAATATCAGGCATGCACACAAGGCATATAGAGATGCAGATAAAACACTCATTACATAAAATAAAAATCGTAATTTTAAAAAGAATTTTTTGAGCAAGTGTGTATTATTAAGATGGTTCCACCCTCAGTTTCTCACTACAGGATGAGTACAAGATCCTCCAAATCTAACCTGATAAACATAGTTCAAAGAACAAACAGGAAGGGCCTAAATGCAAGTAGAGGATGAAACTAGGTTTGCTGTACTTGTTGAGCAAGACAGGCTTACAAGTAAAAACACACTATTGTCATTTGTATATAGAAATGCCTAAAGGAAGCCGCCATAGGAAGAAAGAAGCTTTATTCTACATCCTAGTTCCAGGGCTCAAAGTTGGGTATCTTTGTACTTGATAATCTCTTACTGTAATAGAAGAGTGTGAGATAGTCAGAGTATCACATGGCAAGAGAAAGGGGGTCTAAGTTTGTGTGCCTTTGGCCATAAAGCCAACAAGCTTCACTCATGGGTGCTTGACTCCAGTGATTTTAATTCCAATTAGTTGAAAAGCCACCTTCAAACAGCATAGGTGGACTATATTTCATTCTTTTAATACCATTGTGGAACGAAACTGTGTATGGGTTAGAAAAACACAGCAGATTGAAACCACATCACAGTTTCTCCAAGCCAGGTGTTAGTTAAACTCACATAAATCGTGAGTGTTGGAATACGCAGTGTTTTAATTGGCTTTGTGTGATGTGAATGGAGGGATTGTGAGCAGCTCCATCAAAGAGGGGATCCCATGACTCCCAGGCTGCTAGGGCTGTGTTATACTGAGCATCCTGTCCCTTTCAAGTACTTATCTCATTTCTTCACTGATAAGGCTTTCAACACAAAATGTTCAAGGTCTAAGACTTTAAGAACAAAGCCTTTTGACACAAAGTCATTGCTACTGATGGGATCAAACAGAACAAAGCTTCTTAGTGTGCCAGCCTTGATAGCCAGAAGAGCTTGTAGAGATTTGCTCAGCATATGCATGTATCCATAGTCACACAACTGAATAGCTTTAACAGCATATTACGCAACCCCTGTGTATGTCAATACATAATGGATCTCAAGTAACCCCACACAGACCCTTAGTATTTGCTCAGGTTCTGAACACAGAAACCATAGTTAACCTCCTGCCCATGTGCATACCCATGTCTATTGTGATCCTTACCTTTAAAGTAGCAGTATTGGACCATCTCAATGGCAGAGTTAAACACTGTCTAGAGAGTTTCTTGCAGCTATGTCTGAACTTGGAAAATGATGGATCTCCCAATCAGCCATGTGGCAACCATTTATGAGACTCCCTATTTCATTGAGACAATTCTGAAAGGCAGAGTTTCTAAAGGACTCACCTCAAGCCAAACTGATGTCACAGTTCAAGGAACCAAAGAAGCTTCAGAATTACAGTGAGCTATACTCAATCGCCTAGAGTTTCTATCCATAGTCTATTCTTAATAACACACCTTCATTGGATGAATCACAAGAAAAGAGGTGGGTTTTTTTGGGAGGGGGTGTCAATATTCTAATCAAAGCTTGGGGTCCACATTTGGTGATTGTCTTCTTTTAAAATATTGTTTTAAATTTCTTAATTTAATTTATTTAAAAATTTTATATGAACAAGTATTTGCTGGCATGTATGTCTGTGCATCCTATAAGTATTTAGAGCCCAAGGAAGACAGAAGAAGGGATCGGATGCCCTGGAACTCAATTGTGAGCTGGCATGTGGGTGATGGGATTTGAATCTATGGTCTCTTGAAGAGCAACCAGGGCTCCTAAAAGCTGAGCTATCTCTCTAGTCTATGATTGCTTTCTTGGTGGCAGATAGGTGCTACAAAATGTCACATGCAAATAAATGGAAGGAGAGACTGAAGAGATACATCAGTCATTAAGAGCTCTTGCTACTCTTCCAGAGGACCCAGTGCCCATCACTCATATCTGGCAGCCTATAACTGCCTATTCTCCAGTGTCAGAGCATCTGAGACTATGTTTCCCAGGGTCACCTGTACTCACATAGCATACACAGTCACACGCATACACATATGAGGAAACCTGGGAGCAGGTGAGATGGTCTTGACAGGAAAGACATCAGTTGGTGGTATAGTGGCAATTAGTCATCCATGAAAACATAAATACAAGGACACTATACAGAGAAAATTATATTTAAGAATGTATATGTAAATGTGCATACATATATGCATGTAGTAACAATTAGTAAAAAGAGGGGCCCTAAATTTGACGGGCTGTGTGTCAGGGGGTATGGCAAGATTTAAAGGGAAAAAAGGGAAGAAAAAAACCATTGTAATTATTTTATAATATCACAACTCAAATTAAAAAGAAAAGAGTGTGCCATTGAGTGTGTGGTCCTCTAGGCTCTCTGCTTCTTTTTAAAACCACCGGGATTTAACTTAATCATAATCAGGTCCCCCAAAGCCTTGTCTGTAAACACTAGAATTAGACAAATTTTCCATCTCCCTATCTTTTCCTGTTCTTCTTTTTCCTACTCTCCATTCTCCTCTTCTTCTTTTTCTTCCTTCCCTTCCATTCCTTCCCTTCTCATCCTCTTAGTCCTCCTTCTTCTAGATTAAACGTCAATTCCAGAAGTCTTTGGGACATTCACACCATGACACTGGAAGTGGCTGCTTGTCATTTCATGCTCACATGTGCAAATCATTCCAGCAATATCCTGACAAGAGCACAAAATTTATGACACATCTCTCTATTTCCTTTCAAAATTGTCATTAAAGAAACACAATTCTCTTTATAGATTAAAAATTATATCTGGTGCCAGGTATGGTAACCTATTACTTTCATCTTCACATTCTGGAGGCTGAGACTGGGGAGGGTGTCTGTGAGTTCAAAGTCTATATAATGAAAATAAGTTACAAAACTACATCTTTAATTTTTTTTAACATTTAGAAGAAGATTTAAATATTTATTTATTTTGTGTATTTTCCTCTCGTAGTGCATGTGGGTCTTACCCTTTCTCTCTCTCCCTCCCTCCTCCCCCCCGTGTGTGTGTGTGTGTGTGTGTGTGTGTGTGTGTGCATGTGCACAAGCACCCTTGTCATGATGCCTATGTTGGCGGTCAGAGAACAGCTTGTGGGGGTTATTTTCTCCTGCCATCAGTTTCCGAGGCTGGAAATCAGAATTCTCCAGGCTTGGAGACCAGAGTCCTTACCTGCTAAGCTATCTCACCCACACTTATTACGTCATCTTTAAATGAATCAAAATCTGGCAGGGTTTGTGATAAGAAACTGAATGAGAAACTTAAACTGCAGTTTATCATAGAGACACTCTTGAGGCCAGATAGTCATGGGGACACTCCTGATTCTCATAGGCATGGTGACACTTTTTTTTTTAATTTTTAAATTTTTTTTATTAACTTGAGTATTTCTTATATACATTTCGAGTGTTATTCCCTTTCCCGGTTTCCGGGCAAACATCCCCCTCCCCCCTCCCCTTCCTTATGGGTGTTCCCCTCCCAAACCTCCCCCCATTGCCGCCCTCCCCCCCATAGTCTAGTTCACTGGGGATTCAGTCTTAGCAGGACCCAGGGCTTCCCCTTCCATTGGTGCTCTTACTAGGATATTCATTGCTACCTATGGGGTCAGAGTCCAGGGTCAGTCCATGTATAGTCTTTAGGTAGTGGCTTAGTCCCTGGAAGCTCTGGTGGCTTGACATTGTTGTACATATGGGGTCTCCAGCCCCTTCAAGCTCTTCCAGTTCTTTCTCTGATTCCTTCAACGGGGGACCTATTCTCAGTTCAGTGGTTTGCTGCTGGCATTCGCCTCTGTATTTGCTGTATTCTGGCTGTGTCTCTCAGGAGCGATCTACATCCGGCTCCTGTCGGTCTGCACTTCTTTGCTTCATCCATCTTGTCTAATTGGGTGGCTGTATATGTATGGGCCACATGTGGGGCAGGCTCTGAATGGGTGTTCCTTCAGTCTCTGTTTTAATCTTTGCCTCTCCCTTCCCTGCCAAGGGTATTCTTTTTCCTCATTTAAAGAAGGCGTGAAGCATTCACATTTTGATCATCCGTCTTGAGTTTCATTTGTTCTGGGGATCTAGGGTAATTCAAGCATTTGGGCTAATAGCCACTTATCAATGAGTGCATACCATGTATGTCTTTCTGTGATTGGGTTAGCTCACTCAGGATGATATTTTCCAGTTCCAACCATTTGCCTACGAATTTCATAAAGTCGTTTTTGATAGCTGAGTAATATTCCATTGTGTAGATGTACCACATTTTCTGTATCCATTCCTCTGTTGAAGGGCATCTGGGTTCTTTCCAGTTTCTGGCTATTATAAATAAGCCTGCAATGAACATAGTGGAGCACGTGTCTCTTTTATATGTTGAGGCATCTTTTGGGTATATGCCCAAGAGAGGTATACCTGGATCCTCAGGCAGTTCAATGTCCAATTTTCTGAGGAACCTCCAGACTGATTTCCAGAATGGTTTTACCAGTCTGCAATCCCACCAACAATGGAGGAGTGTTCCTCTTTCTCCACATCCTCGCCAGCATCTGTTGTCCCCTGAGTTTTTGATCTTAGCCATTCTCACTGGTGTGAGGTGAAATCTCAGGGGGTGTTTTGATTTGCGTTTCCCTTATGACTAAAGATGTTAAACATTTCTTTAGGTGTTTCTCAGCCATTCGGCATTCCTCAGCTGTGAATTCTTTGTTTAGCTCTGAACCCCATTTTTTAATAGGGTTATTTGTTTCAAAGCGGTCTAACTTCTTGAGTTCTTTGAATATTTTGGATATAAGGCCTCTATCTGTTGTAGGATTGGTAAAGATCTTTTCCCAATCTGTTGGTTGCCGTTTTGTCCTAACCACAGTGTCCTTTGCCTTACAGAAGCTTTGCAGTTTTATGAGATCCCATTTGTCGATTCTTGATCTTAGAGCGTAAGCCATTGGTGTTTTGTTCAGGAAATTTTTTCCAGTGCCCATGTGTTCCAGATGCTTCCCTAGTTTTTCTTCTATTAGTTTGAGTGTGTCTGGTTTGATGTGGAGGTCCTTGATCCACTTGGACTTAAGCTTTGTACAGGGTGATAAGCATGGATCGATCTGCATTCTTCTACATGTTGCCCTCCAGTTGAACCAGCACCATTTGCTGAAAATGCTATCTTTTTTCCATTGGATGGTTTTGGCTCCTTTGTCAAAAATCAAGTGACCATAGGTGTGTGGGTTCATTTCTGGGTCTTCAATTCTATTCCATTGGTCTATCTGTCTGTCTCTGTACCAATACCATGCAGTTTTTATCACTACTGCTCTGTAATACTGCTTGAGTTCAGGGATAGTGATTCCTCCTGAAGTCCTTTTATTGTTGAGGATAGCTTTAGCTATCCTGGGTTTTTTGTTATTCCAGATGAATTTGCAAATTGTTCTGTCTAACTCTTTGAAGAATTGGATTGGTATTTTGATGGGGATTGCATTGAATCTGTAGATTGCTTTTGGTAAAATGGCCATTTTTACTATATTAATCCTGCCAATCCATGAGCATGGGAGATCTTTCCATCTTCTGAGGTCTTCTTCAATTTGTTTCCTCAGTGTCTTGAAGTTCTTATTGTGCAGATATTTTACTTGCTTGGTTAAAGTCACACCGAGGTACTTTATATTATTTGGGTCTATTATGAAGGGTGTCGTTTCCCTAATTTCTTTCTCGGCTTGTTTCGCTTCTGTATAGAGGAAGGCAACTGATTTATTTGAGTAAATTTTATACCCAGCCACTTTGCTGAAGTTGTTTATCAGCTTTAGTAGTTCTCTGGTGGAACTTTTGGGATCACTTAAATATACTATCATGTCATCTGCAAATAGTGATATTTTGACCTCTTCTTTTCCGATCTGTATCCCCTTGATCTCCTTTTGTTGTCTGATTGCTCTGGCTAGAACTTCAAGAACTATATTGAATAAGTAGGGAGAGAGTGGGCAGCCTTGTCTAGTCCCTGATTTTAGTGGGATTGCTTCAAGTTTCTCTCCATTTAGTTTAATGTTAGCAACTGGTTTGCTGTATATGGCTTTTACTATGTTTAGGTATGGGCCTTGAATTCCTATTCTTTCCAGGACTTTTATCATGAAGGGGTGTTGAATTTTGTCAAATGCTTTCTCAGCATCTAATGAAATGATCATGTGGTTCTGTTCTTTCAGTTTGTTATATAATGGATCACGTTGATGGTTTTCCGTACATTAAACCATCCCTGCATGCCTGGGATGAAGCCTACTTGATCATGGTGGATGATTGTTTTGATGTGCTCTTGAATTCGGTTTGCCAGAATTTTGTTGAGTATTTTTGCATCGATATTCATAAGGGAAATTGGTCTGAAGTTCTCTTTCTTTGTTGTGTCTTTGTGTGGTTTAGGTATAAGAGTAATTGTGGCTTCGTAGAAGGAATTCGGTAGTGATCCATCTGTTTCAATTTTGTGGAATAGTTTGGATAATATTGGTATGAGGTCTTCTATGAAGGTTTGATAGAATTCTGCACTAAACCCGTCTGGACCTGGGCTCTTTTTGGTTGGGAGACCTTTAATGACTGCTTCTATTTCCTTAGGAGTTATGGGGTTGTTTAACTGGTTTATCTGTTCCTGATTTAACTTCGATACCTGGTATCTGTCTAGGAAATTGTCCATTTCCTGAAGATTTTCAAGTTTTGTTGAATATAGGTTTTTATAGTAAGATCTGATGATTTTTTGAATTTCCTCTGAATCTGTAATTATGTCTCCCTTTTCATTTCTGATTTTGTTAATTTGGACGCACTCTCTGTGTCCTCTCCTTAGTCTGGCTAAGGGTTTATCTATCTTGTTGGTTTTCTCAAAGAACCAACTTTTGGTTCTGTTGATTCTTTCTATGGTCCTTTTTGTTTCTACTTGGTTGATTTCAGCTCTGAGTTTGATTATTTCCTGCCTTCTACTCCTCCTGGGTGTATTTGCTTCTTTTTGTTCTAGAGCTTTTAGGTGTGCTGTCAAGCTGCTGACATATGCTCTTTCCTGTTTCTTTCTGCAGGCACTCAGCTCTATGAGTTTTCCTCTTAGCACAGCTTTCATTGTGTCCCATAAGTTTGGGTATGTTGTACCTTCATTTTCATTAAATTCTAAAAAGTTTTTAATGTCTTTCTTTATTTCTTCCTTGACCAAGTTATCATTGAGTAGAGCATTGTTCAATTTCCACGTATATGTGGGCATTCTTCCCTTATTGTTATTGAAGACCAGTTTTAGGCCGTGGTGGTCCGATAGCACGCATGGGATTATTTCTATCTTTCTGTACCTGTTGAGGCCCGTTTTTTGACCAACTATATGGTCAATTTTGGAGAAAGTACCATGAGGAGCTGAGAAGAAGGTATATCCTTTTGCTTTAGGATAGAATGTTCTATAAATATCCGTTAAGTACATTTGGCTCATGACTTCTCTTAGTCTGTCGACATCACTGTTTAATTTCTGTTTCCATGATCTGTCCATTGATGAGAGTGGGGTGTTAAAATCTCCCACTATTATTGTGTGAGGTGCAATGTGTGTTTTGAGCTTTAGTAAGGTTTCTTTTACGTATGTATGTGCCCTTGTATTTGGGGCATAGATATTTAGGATTGAGAGTTCATCTTGGTGGATTTTTCCTTTGATGAATATGAAGTGTCCTTCCTTATCTTTTTTGATGACTTTTAGTTGAAAATTGATTTTATTTGATATTAGAATGGTTACTCCAGCTTGCTTCTTCTGACCATTTGCTTGGAAAGTTGTTTTCCAGCCGTTCACTCTGAGGTAGTGTCTGTCTTTGTCTCTGAGGTGTGTTTCCTGTAGGCAGCAGAATGCAGGGTCCTCGTTGCGTATCCAGTTTGTTAATCTATGTCTTTTTATTGGGGAGTTGAGGCCATTGATATTGAGAGATATTAAGGAATAGTGATTATTGCTTCCCGTTTTATTCATATTTGGATGTGAGGTTATGTTTGTGTGCTTTCACTCTCTTTGTTTTGTTGCCAAAATGATTAGTTTCTTGCTTCTTCTAGGGTATAGCTTGCCTCCTTATGTTGGGCTTTACCATTTATTATCCTTTGTAGTGCTGGATTTGTAGAAAGATATTGTGTAAATTTGGTTTTGTCATGGAATATCTTGGTTTCTCCATCTATGTTAATTGAGAGTTTTGCAGGATACAGTAACCTGGGCTGGCATTTGTGTTCTCTTAAGGTCTGTATGACATCAGTCCAGGATCTTCTGACCTTCATAGTTTCTGGCGAGAAGTCTGGTGTGATTCTGATAGGTCTCCCTTTATATGTTACTTGACCTTTTTCCCTTACTGCTTTTAATATTCTTTCTTTATTTTGTGCGTTTGGTGTTTTGACAATTATGTGACGGGAGGTGTTTCTTTTCTGGTCCAATCTATTTGGAGTTCTGTAGGCTTCTTGTATGTCTATGGGTATCTCTTTTTTTAGGTTAGGGAAGTTTTCTTCTATGATTTTGTTGAAGATATTTACTGGTCCTTTGAGCTGGGAGTCTTCACTCTCTTTTATACCTATTATCCTTAGGTTTGATCTTCTCATTGAGTCCTGGATTTCCTGTATGTTTTGGACCAGTAGCTTTTTCCACTTTACATTATCTTTGACAGTTGAGTCAATGATTTCTATGGAATCTTCTGCTCCTGAGATTCTCTCTTCCATCTCTTGTATTCTGTTGGTGAAGCTTGTATCTACAGCTCCTTGTCTCTTCTTTTGGTTTTCTATATCCAGGGTTGTTTCCATGTGTTCTTTCTTTATTTCTTCTATTTCCATTTTTAATTCCTTCAACTGTTTGATTGTGTTTTCCTGGAATTCTTTCAGGGATTTTTGCGATTCTTTCAGGGATTTTTGCGATTCCTCTCTGTAGGCTTCTACTTGTTTATTAATGTTTTCCTGTGTTTCCCTAAGGGAGTTCTTCACGTCTTTCTTGAAGTCCTCCAGCATCATGATCAAATATGATTTTGAAACTAGATCTTGCTTTTCTGGTGTGTTTGGATATTCCATGTTTGTTTTGGTGGGAGAATTGGGCTCCGATGATGCCATGTAGTCTTGGTTTCTGTTGCTTGGGTTCCTGTGCTTGCCTCTCGCCATCAGATTGTCTCTAGTGTTACTTTGTTCTGCTATTTCTGACAGTGGCTTGACTGTCCTATAAGCCTGTGTGTCAGGAGTGCTGTAGACCTGTTTTCCTCTCTTTCAGTCAGTTATGGGGACAGAGTGTTCTGCTTTCGGGCGTGTAGTTTTTCCTCTCTACAAGTCTTCAGCTGTTCCTGTGGGCCTGTGTCTTGAGTTCACCAGGCAGCTTTCTTGCAGCAGAAAAGTTGGTCTTACCTGTGGTCCCAAGGCTCAAGTTGGCTCGCGGGGTGCCTCTCACGGGCTCTTTGCGGAGGCAGCAACCAGGAAGACCTGTGCCGCCCCTTCCGGGAGCTTATGCAGCCTCAGGAGTGCCCACCTGACCAGGCGGTGAGGTCTCTTTCCCACGGTGTCTGGGAGCAGAGAGCTGCTGCGGGCCGGGATCCGCAGGTGTGGGACTTCCGGTAAACACAGGACGTGCCCGGTCCTAGAGGAGTTCTGCCTGTGTGTGTCCCGATTTCACCAGGCAGCTTTCTTGCAACAGACAAGTTGGTCTTACCTGTGGTCCCGAGGCTCAAGTTTGCTCGCGGGGTGCTGCCCACGGGCTCTCTGCGGTGGCAGCGCATGGTGACACTTTTAAGATCACATAGTGATGGGGACACTCCCAAGCTCACATAGTTATGTGGACACTCCTGAGTACAAATAGTCATGGGGAAACTCCTCAGATCATATAATCTTTGGGATATTCCCGACTCAGTCATTTACTTTACATTGGTTTGGAATGGCATAAAGATGTGGAAAAATAAACTTGAAACTGTGCCAGCTGTATATAGAAGCATTAATTTCAAAACTATGTAAAACCATTCATACAAATTAAGTTATTCACTGCCATATACATATATCAAGTGTTCTAAGTTAATGATGCTTCATAGACCACTAACATAATTTCATAGGAGGACTATTTTCAACTTAAAATCAGTACTTCAATATTTCTAGGAAAAATTTTTTAAAAATGTTTTTTCTGTTATTTGAGTGTAACTTATGAACTCTCAACTGATTCTTTTCTCTCCAACTATTGCATTGAAGACAGGAAAGGAGTGTTTGTTCAGTCTCTACACTTTTTCATGGGTAGCACCTAGTAGAACAATGAAGGAACTCATAAATCAATGATCTATTTTATCCAATTAAGAAATATAAATTTTTTATAAAGTCGAGTTTCAGACAAGAAAACTTATTATTTTTATTCACCAAAAAGTTGTGAATTTAATTCAAATGAAACTTTAGAAATGTTGTGATTTAAATAGATTTGGCCCTTAAAGAGTAATGTGTATGAATGCTTGGCCACATAGGGTGTGGCACTATTAGGAGGTGTGACCTTATTGGAGGAAATGTGTCACTGTGGAGGGAGGCTTTGGGCATATGCTCCGATCAGTGAAGATGACAGTCTTCTCCTGACTGCCTTGGAATCAAGATGTAGAACTCTGTTCCTCCAGAACTAAGTTAGCCTATACAATATTATCCTTCCCACTATGATGATAATGAACTGAACTTCTGGAATTGTAAGGCAGCCCCAAATAGTGTGATTTTATAAGAGCTGCCTTGGACATGGTGTCTCTTCACAGCAATGAAACTCTAACTAAGACAAGGGGCTTGAGGACAGAGAGCAACAGATCTGACTTGAAACCTACGTAGGTTTGACTGTAGAATGTGCCTGGCCTTTGGTTTGAGGAGGCCATTGTGACTAGATGAAGTCTTGAGGGTGTGTGACAGCTCTAACTGCCTCCAACTCTCCCGGGTTTTAAACTAAGTCAAGCTGAGGTTGGAGTTTGGCTAGGGATGTGTTTGTGCATGGGCATGACTGTGTGTACATCCTATGATGCTTCCAGCCACGTTTACCCAGTACAAAAGATGGTTTCATAGTTGTAACCTCCTTTACTTGGCGAAGAGACTGAGTTTGTATCAAGCACACTGGACTGAGTAAGCTCCTGTGTGTTTTATAGGAGAAGCTTCAACAACACTGTGTCTCCAAAGGTGGGGCATAGGGGATGAGTGGGAACAATTCTCTTCCAGTTCACATGACAGATGAGTAAGGAAGAGAAAGCAGCCTATCTGGCCAAGCAAGGGGCTCAGTGTCCTTCCATGGTGGCCTAGCTGGGAAAAACTCTGAGAGATCCTTCACTCACACACAAAATGTAATCCTTGAGTAAAAAGCAAGGTAACTGAACTACATAGACGCTAAATGACTTTGACTTTTGGTGAGTTAGTAAAGAAGTCAATGGGAACAAAAAAGGAACCCAAAAGAGAGGGAAGTAGTGGTGGGAACCATGGACAGTGTTCTTGAAACCCCAGATTTGACTTTAAATCTATCTATCTATCTACCTGCCTATCTATCTATCTATCTATCTATCTATCTATCTATCTATCTATCTATCTATCTACCTATTTGTCTGTCTATCTATCTATGTATCTATCTATGTATCTATCTATGTATCTATCTATCTATCTATGTATCTATCTATCTATCTATCTACCTATCTATTTGTCTGTCTATCTATCTATGTATCTATCTATGTATCTATCTATGTATCTATCTATCTATCTATCTATCTATCTATCTATCTATCTATGTATCTATCTATGTATCTATCTATGTATCTATCTATGTATCTATCTATGTATCTATCTATGTATCTATCATCTATCTATCTATCTATCTATCTATCTATCTATCTATCTATCTATCTATTCCCTATCACCCAACCCCTAATATTTTCTAATATTTCCAAAACAACTGACTTTTCAAAGAACCCTTAAGTTTCCTCTTCAGGAGGCAGAGAATGGGGAGAAAGGGAAGTGCAGCTATTATCACTCAAAAGCTGTTCTCCTATCCAGTGACCAACTTTCTCCAAGTAGGCCCCATCTCCTAAAGGTTTCCACAACCTCCCCAAACAATGCCACGAGTTGGGGACCACTAGGTCTTCAAACATGTGCCAGAGGAAGGCATTTCAATACTAATAACTTTATAACACCAAAATTAACTCTGTGAGCCTCCTGGAGCTAATGGCAACTTCTTTGACATGTTGCAAGATAATAAAAAGTGGTTCAGATGAAGCTATACTGTCAAGGGTGTTTTAAGAAAGGACACTTTGCTATAGACTGATTTAGCCTATTTTCTGAGATAAAAAGTGTGAGAAGTAGAGTTCTCTTCTTTATGAGGCCCAGGTCTTTAACAATGCTAATAAGAGCTGTAAACCCCTCCCAAATTCAATCTGCAAGTAATTTAAAACTTGTACACAGTATGTAATCATTAACTGTTCCTACAGGCAAGGCACCACTCTTAGTGCTGGATGGCTCTGCAGTTTTGTGAGAGAGGAGATAGTATAGACATAATGGTGTGACAATATACTAGGGGAAGGCTGGTGTAGAAGCATGCCTTTGTCCCTTACTTGGCGGGAAATAGGTTGATGTGTAACATACAAAACATTTGGTGTAGAGATGACCAAGTTCCTCCTCATTCTTGAGTAGTTTCTGGCTTTGATGAGGCCTACACTGGATTCTGAAGGGGGGTTAGAGCAACGCTCAGCTATCAACTTCCCTTGCCTACTTTTGGTAGACATTGCCAATCCACCCAGATCCTCTTGACCGCAGAGGATACATAGGGCTTCGATAATCTTGCCCACCAATGCTCTGGCAATGCACTAGGAAGCTGGATTCATCATGCAGGACTTCTGTTTTCCTTGGATTACACAATTAAAACAGAAGCTCAAGGGGCTTAGGATGTGAAACTACCTGGGTGGCAGTTTATTTGTGTGTCATCCAACCATTCTCACCCTAGGTTGTAGTATAGTCCAGCTGGAAACTTTGGAAACAGAGCCTGAGTCTATTAGCTCAGAGCCCTTTCCACTGGGCTGAGCTGTCTATTTAAGCGATCATACCTAAAGACTGTTAGGGGCAGAATGTGTGGAGGCAGAAGGATGGGCAGCCATTACCCTGGACTTGGTCCCAAGCTGCTCTGGATGGATTCTGAGGGTCAGTATTAAGTGGTTATTGTAGTTTTCATCTGCACTGTCCTCTATAGCCTAATGATCTGAGTACTTGGTGTTTACCTTGTTGTACTAGTTTGAAGGCTATGGAGTCTTTGGGAGGTAGAGCATGGCTATCAGGAGTTAAGTTACCAGGAGAGGCTCTTTGAAGATTATACCCAAACTTAATTCTAGCCACAAGCTCTCCTTTCTGATTGTGAGGAGCCTCCTCCATACACTGCTACCACCATGGGGTCCTCCATGCCAGGGTGTCTGTCAGGAATTTTATCACATCAATGACAAACGTAACTACTACATAAACACATATATCTAAAGGCATGATCTTCTTTTCCAGCTATGCAATAGTCTATTGAAGATTTAAACTTATTTTTAAGTGACCTGAAGATAAAATGGGTAAAGCGGTGTTTTGAAATTGCTTTAATAATGCAATGGGTTAAATGTTGCCAAACTTACCTCACCAGACCTTTGCCACTTTATAGTGAATACTTTTAAGAAGCCATTTTCCAGCTTTACTGTGAAATGCGCAGCTTGTTACTGTCAGCTATAGTCATGCTCACATATAATAGCTTCCAGAATGTCCTCCTCCTGTCTAATGCTTAGCACCCATTGCTCACATGCTTTCACCACCTCTTCCTTCCACTCTTCCTAGCTGTCTACTGCAATTTTACTCCCAACTTTTATGTGACCTACATAGCATACTCTAACACAAGTACAATCATGTGGCATTTGTCTTTCTGTGTCTGCCTAGTTCTCTTAAAATGATCTTGGTTTCTATCTACTTTGTTGTAGACAATATAATTTTAACTTTTATGGCTGAATAGTACTCCCCCGTATTTTTTTTTATTATGTCTTTTTATCCATTCATGTGTTGACACTTAATATGATTCTTTTTTGCTCTTTTGGTTAGTGCTTCAATGACAAGAGTGGTGTTATCTTTTCAACATATATTGATTTCCTCTCTCTCTCTGTCTGTCTCTCTCTCTCTCACACACACACACACATGAGAGAGAGAGAGAGAGAGAGAGAGAGAGAGAGAGAGAGACAGGCAGAGACAGAGAGACAGAGAGACAGAGACAGAGAGAGGAATGTAGTGGGATTACTGGGTGCAAGATAGCTTTAATTTTTATGGGACTGTTACATACTTTCCTACAATGACTATATAATCATTCCTTACTCCTTATCTCCCTTGTTCCTCTATCATTTCTTAATTATTCAGAACTGTAGGAGAGACTGTTGTGGTATGTTAGAATTCCCTAAGTAAGAGAATACGAACTATAGAAAACACAAGGCATTGAGGTTATCACTCCACTCTACCAGAAAGCAGGATTTAGTTGAGTTGTACAGATTCCTGGGCCTACATGTGTTTTCTAGGAGATATCTGAGCAGAATACTATTATTTAGGGCATCTCCCACTGATGACTCCTTTTTCTGGGCAAAGGTGACATCAATACAGTCCTAAGAGAGTTCAGTTGTATACCGCATTCTCCTTTATAAAAAGTGCCCATCTGTCTCAAAATAGCTACTTATCACAGACTCAAGAGGAAGACTCATTTTCATCAGAGATGGAAATAAAAGCCACACATTTATATTGGCAAAATTCCAAACTTATTTGGCTCATTAGTTTAATGAACAGATTCAATTATTCTTTAAGAATTCTAGGTGAATTAACTTTTTAAAGTTTCATTTTGTCTTTGTTCTTAGAGAAGGCTACTAAAATACATACTCCTGTATGCTCTAGTCTCTGAAATGAGTGTATTAGTTCCTTTTTTTTTTTTTTTGCACTCATAAAACACCATAGCCAAAAGTAGGGTGCATTGAAATTACATTTCCACTCAGGAGCCAGAGGCAGAGAAGATGATGGAAGTGAGAAGAGACCACAAACTCTCATAGCCTGAACCCAGCATTTCTTCCAGCTTCAGGCTTTCCACATCTTAAAAGTTCTATAACCTTCCCTAATGGTGCCATCATCTAGGTCCTACCCACTTAAACACCTAAGCATAAAGGGATATTTCTCATTCAGACCATAACAATAAGTATAGGCAGACATGGGAAAGCTAGAAAATTATGCATATATTTTTGCTTTTCTTTTTACATTTTGGCTTTCTGACTCCTCTTTAGAGCTGGGATGGAAAGCCCAACTAACTGAAATACTGTGAAAAAACCTTACTAAGCAATGATACATTTAAAAAATCTTCAGACATTTTGATGTGTGGAAGGATATATTATTTTCTTTAGAGTAAATACATTTCTATTCAAATGCACTTGGAGATCTTAATTAAAAATATTTTATTTTGGCCACTTTCTGAGTGCCAGGGTACGGAGAGCCGTCGGGAGCCTGTGGACCTGTTGGAGCTTCAGGAGTTGAGCTTGAGTTTTTGAATCCAGGGTCTGGAAATGCATTGTGATTCCTGTTCATTGGACTGTAAGGTTCATGAAGGTAATCTTGGAAACCATAGGAACAAGACTGAATCAGGCAAGTTTTTGGTTAATATGGACCACTCCAAAGTGTCTGGGTTGCTAGGCATCCACTTGGGTTGAATTCAAGATGCTGTTGTTGTGGTCTTGAGCTAAATGTAAGAACAACATGTGGCTGTGTAAGAGTGGAACTGTCAAATGGTGAAAAATGAAGTTAAAATCCTGGCTTGCCTCCCTCATGGGGTCGTTGCCCTCCTAAAGAGGAAGGGGTAGGAGGAGCCTTCCCCTTCGGCCCAGATCTTCAAAAGCTTCCTTTGAAGCCCGCACAGGTCATTTTCTAGAGATAGGAGAGGAGAAAGGTCTGTGTCTCCTGAGAGAAGTTACAAGCCTTCTTGATCCTTCTCTAGGTCTCGTAGCTGATCTGGGTCAAATAAAAGGAAATGGAAGATCAGTTTGCAAAAGAAGTGGTACACAGGAAGTGACTTAATTTGACAGCAGTGTGTACAGGAAATTAGTTTTGTTTGCGACTTTATATGTTTGGTGCATTTTAAAGTTGTTTTATGTTGCCTGTAATTTTAAATGCATTTGCCTGGACCTAGGCCCTCATTTCTGGCTGAGCTCTGAGATCAGCTGCCACTGCCGGACCCACTCCCTATCGGGTTAGCTCTGCCAAAGGCCAGCTACTGTCTTTCCGGAAGTGCGATTATGGTCCCAACCCCTCTCAGTTTCAGTGCCATTAACTATCCAGCTTCTCTCTATTTTTGCCCTCCTTTTCTCCACAGAAGAAAAATATCCAGACAGCTATATTAATTTAGAACTTGTCGGATAGCACAATTGCTGGTTGCAGAATTTCCTGCCCTAACCTTATCAGCTCGTCTATATCAGCCAGATCTACTTGGTTAACTCCTGGTAGAGAAGGCTGCAGGTTCTAGTTTCCCCAAGATTGTACAGGATTGCTGCTTTCTACTCATGCCAAAGCCTGGCTGAGAAAGCCTTTTCCCTTTTCTCCCGTCTCTTTTTCCTCTTGCAACCTGGAAGTCTCATCTTTACCCTTTGCCAAGAAATTAGCTCCTACCTTTTTTATTGACACAATCGAGAACCAGTTAGGGAATCAGTACCTCCCCCTACAGTTTTACATGTTTAAATTTGTGAACTTCATAGACATAGTTTTTTCATAGACTGAAATAAGCCTAGGTCCTAACCAGTTAAAGTGTGATATGTTAATGTTATAGAAACAACTGGCAGAAATTGAATAAAATTGTAGTTCCTCAAGTAGCAGGAATGTCGTAGAGCTGTGGGAAAAATAAAAGCAGTCTTTAAGAGCTGCTGTGAACACAAGTCAACAGGCAAAGTGTAGGGACTGCACTCTGAAGGCTTGCACAGGGATTCCTTCCTGGTTGCAACATATGGATGCTTAGCTGTTTGTAACATTGTTTATTTGGTGATGAAAAACTATGATACCAGTGTTTGTCGGCGTAAGGGTACATTGTAAAGGGGAACTTTTCAGTTACTGTGCAAGACTTTTTTTTTAATGATATCATTTGTAATATGTTAGTGAGACTCCTTGGGATTAAAGTTTTGGTTACAAATTGTTAAAAAAATATTTTATTCTTAGGTTGTGAGTGTCATACAGGGGAGGAGCACTACCTAACATGTGTTTGATTGCAAGCAACATAGAAAAATACTTGTAAAGACATATATTGGAAACGAATGACAATTTCTAAGTAAAATAATATATTCGACCTTATGTGTGATTAAGAACTCACAAAGGTAGGGTAGGTGAATCATGCAAACATGGAACATGGTGAATTATTACTCAGGGCTATTGATAGGAAAGTAGATACTAATAGCTTAGAGGGTAGATATCTGCTCGGCTCTAGTGTTTTAAAGGTTTGTCATAAATATGAAGATTTTGTGTCTTTTTTCTGGGAACTGAATCATGCAAAGCAGGAGTAGAAACCCTGTTTGAGATTAAATAAATGTTACATTTCGTTTGTTTTTTATTCTTTAATCATTTTTTACATTCCAGTCTTTATCCTCTTCTTGGAGTGCCCTCTGACTCTTTAGCATCTCATACCTCCTCCCTGCTTCCCCACCCCCTATCCCATCTCCAAGAGGATGTCCCCACTCCCCCACTCCCACTCCACCAGACCTCACCACTCCCTTGAGGGTTAGGTACATCTTCTCTCACTGAGTCAAGACACAGCATTCCTCTGCTGTATATGTACTGGGGGTTGCTGACTGGTTAGTGGCTCAGGGTCTGAGCAATCCCTCAGGTTCTAGGTTAGTTGAAACTGCTTGTCTTCCTACAGGGTCACCTGTCTTCAGCTTCTTCCAACTTTTCCCTAATTTAACCACAGAGGTTTCCATCTTCTGTTGATTGGTTGGGTGTAAATATCTGCATCTGGCTTTCTCAGCTGCTTGTTGGGTCTGTCGGAGGGCAGTCATTCTAGGCTCCTGTTTGTAAGCACACCACAGTATCAGTAATAGTGTCAGGCCTTGGAGCCTCCTTTTGAGCTGAATCCCAATTTGGGCCAGGCACTGGACCTCCTTTCCTCAGGATCTTCTCTATTTTTGACCCTGTAAGTCTCACAAACAGAAACAATTCTGGATCAGAGTTTTTGACTGTGGGATGGCAATCCCATTCCTCCACTTGATGCCCTGGAGGTGGACTGTATAAGTTCCCTCTCCCCACTGTAGGTCATTTCATCTAAGGTCCCTTCCTTTGAGACTCTCCCACCTCCAGGTGTCTGGTACATTCTAGAGGGTCCCCCCACCTCCTACTTCCCAAGGTTGCCTGTTCCATTCTTTCTGCTGGCATTCAGGGCTTCAGTTCTGCACCACCCCATCCCACCCCACCCCTATGCCAATATCTGATCATGTTCATTTTGACTTTTTTTTAATTTTTTGAGATTATTATAAATCACCCCCCTTTTTTGCTCAATCTGCACCATCTATGAGCTCTTCTTTCTATTTTTCAAATTCTTACTATGAATTGTGGAACTTTTAAGAATGGTTTGCTGAGGTCTGAATTGTTACAGGATCTGCCTGTTTTGTTTTAATATTTTTCTATAAGCCAAGCATTTTCATGGTCTAGTTGTAATGAACAGGTATCACCATGATATGGTGGAGAGTTTGTGACCTCTAGAGTCCTATATCTAATATTTATATTTGCTAATTGTCTGAAATCACCCTTTTACCCTTTGTACTTCTGCTCCATTATTCTTGACTTGAAGATATATAAGGTAATACTTTTAGTATAAGCCTTTCAGATACTTGTGTGATATGAGCTAATTATCCTTATTGATTTTCCCCAATACTTGTCTGCTATATGTTAACTATTTGAAACTGAATCTACTTTTCCAAATTATATCCAGCCGCCTACCCAATTGTCATTAATATAAATGTTTTTCAAGTTTATTTTTCCTTGATTTCTCTAAGTGATGTTGATAACCCACAAATAACAATTTGTTTCTCATTTCAACAGTTAGAAATTCTGTATATTCACACTGTTTTCCACTGGGTAAATGTTGCAGACAAATATCAACGATATATCACTCTTATGGAAGCTTGATTCTATTAAATATGTTTGTAGCTACTGTTTTTTGATAAAATTATGATTGTGATTATCAAAAAAAAAAAAAAAGAACTCACAAAGGGCTATGCGTTTACTTGCTTTATCAGAGTGTCCTTTCATTGTGACTCAAAAACACCCAGCCCGAGTGAAGATCAGGTGAATTTCCTACTGTATTTCACGCCATGCTTACAGCATACAGGATATACAATGAAGCCTCTTTTAAATGCAATATTAAAAACTAAAGGAAAGAGGATGCAAACCCTTCTAAACCTTTAGACTCTAATCTGGCTTGAAATATCAATGGCAATTACTCTCTCTTTCTACAGCTATCAATATTGATTCATGGAGCCAATGGATTCATTTTCTACCAGTCAAAGACCCACTGAAGGGACAGAATCAACTTCGTTTTGTTCTTAAGACTCCATTCTAACTTGGATTGTCCTTAGAGAGACATGGCCAATGCAGAGGCAAAAAACAACAGGAAAGATTCCATCTTGTCCTCCAACTCTATTTTTAAGCTACTGTCCTTGGAAAAAGCTACTGTCTGCTGTCCTTGAAGTGATACAGCACCCACCCTTAGGCTCTGAAAAAAAAAGACTAACTTTTCTTTACCCTCTCATGTAATGCCAATGCTTACAAACCCTGCTTGTGGTTTTTTTTTTTTTTTTTCTTTTATAAACCCCCTTCACTTAGAGCTGGGGCCACTCTCCTTCCTGTTCCATCAGGAAAGTTCGTAGCCCAAGCTCAAGCTTGAATAAAGACTCTTGTGTACTCACATTGGATATGGGGTCCCTGGTGGTCTTTTGGGAGTATTGTGAACTGGCGTGACACCATTTCATCCTCTACAGGAACCCTTGTAAAATACTAGCCAGGCTGGAGTATTTCAGATAACAAAGGTTTTCCCACTAGAATGATATTGGGGTTTATCATCTCGCATAAGAATGAGGGAAATTGAAGATGATAAGTTGTATGTGTTGTTGGATAAATTCTGGCATCCTAAATTTTCTGAACTTCCTTCTACACATTAACTCATCTTTAGTTTCAAAAAGGCAGTGGTGGTATTACAGACACAGAGTCAGTGTTTAATACCCCACCCCACCCCCGTTCAACATGTACCTGGGAGAATTTTTGTAACTGGGCTTATGTAATTGAAACCTTTTTCAATAGTCCTGAACTGGTCATCACTTTCAATCTTGGCTGAATCAACTTCTCAGAGATGCCAGGCGTGGGCCTTGGTTACCTTTCATCAGCCCTCCCCCTTCATGGTTACCTTTCATCAGCCCTCCCCCTTCATGGTTACCTTTCATCAGCCCTCCCCCTTCATGGTTACCTTTCATCAGCCCTCCCCCTTCATGGTACTTCCATTTCATCCATGAGTAGAAGTATATCTGCGCAGGGGTGAGAGGGTCCAGATACATTCAGTGTGATGTTCTTAGCAATTTTTTGCTATGATCCCTTAAGGGTCATAAGAATCCCTTAAGGAGCTATGCTAGATAAACAGGCACAGTGAAAATGAAAATGTTTTTCTAGCTGCCTTGAGCTTAGTCCAAATACTAATGCACCTCATGCCCATCTCCTCTGTCTGGGAATACCTGTTGTCCTGAACACGGTTGCTCTGGGCTGGCCACTCTGGTCCTGATGCACCATCTAGTTCTCTACAAAGTAGACCAGATACTTTAACTGCTCCCAGAGGAGGTGCACACCAACAGCCTATGATTCACATGTGACTTGCTCTGCAAATGGAAGAAGGAAGAAGAAGATTTGGGGAAGAAAGAGAAGAAATAAAAAGTTGGATGGATAAAGAAGGACAAAGGGAGAGAATGGAGGAAGGAGAAGTAAGGAAGTGGAGGAGAGGATAAAAGGGGGTGGAAGAGGAAGGAGAAAGGTAGAGAGAGGAAGATAGAGTTGGATTGAGGAGAATGGAGGAGTGAAGACGATTGTTTGTGCCATCAAATTTCCTAGGCAAGTGGAGGGGTTTCTTCCAGTTTCAAAAAGCAAAGACAGGAGCTAGGAAATGGGAAAGAAAACATTTCAAGGGGTAGAGGGCATAGAGGAAAATTATACAAAGAGGGTGCCTGGTGTTGGGGTTCTTCCTAGGGAACCTGTAATGACCTTCTGAAGAAAGAAAGGATCTCTCATGAGGAACTGAGAGGGAGTCTGTTGTCATCAGGGTCAGTGACTCCCTGCAGGGGGTGCCTGCATCTCATGAGGTCAGAAGGAAACAAGGGGCCTGAATCGTGATGAAAAAAAATATCCACACAGGTCTGTTTATAAACATGAGCATCTGATGAGCTCTGTTAAACCTGTTTTATCACTCCAGATGATCTGATCCAACAATATTCATTGCTCTCACCTGTACTTGAAATCTGAGGCCTGCACTGTTCTGTCTTCTGTTACTAGACAGTGTTTGGGGTCTTTTCTAGAATTCCAGCTTAGCTTCCTCCATATAATTGCTAGTTTCAGGATTTCACTGCTGAGTGGCTTTCTATTATATGAATCTATGAATCTATTGCCTTTTGGTCATTCCTTCAACTGACTGTTAAGAATAGCCTGCTAGACTGGTAAAACCATTCTGGAAATCAGTCTGGAGGTTCCTCAGAAAATTGGACATTGAACTGCCTGAGGATCCAGCCATACCTCTCTTGGGCATATACCCAAAAGATGCCTCAACATATAAAAGAGACACGTGCTCCACTATGTTCATCGCAGCCTTATTTATAATAGCCAGAAACTGGAAAGAACCCAGATGCCCTTCAACAGAGGAATGGATACAGAAAATGTGGTACATCTACACAATGGAATATTACTCAGCTATCAAAAACAACGAGTTTATGAAATTCGTAGGCAAATGGTTGGAACTGGAAAATATCATCCTGAGTGAGCTAACCCACTCACAGAAAGACATACATGGTATGCACTCATTGATAAGTGGCTATTAGCCCAAATGCTTGAATTACCCTAGATCCCTAGAACAAAGGAAACTCAAGACGGATGATCAAAATGTGAATGCTTCACTCCTTCTTTAAATGAGGAAAAAGAATACCCTTGGCAGGGAAGGGAGAGGCAAAGATTAAAACAGAGACTGAAGGAACACCCATTCAGAGCCTGCCCCACAGGTGGCCCATACATATACAGCCACCCAATTAGACAAGATGAATGCAGCAAAGAAGTGCAGACCGACAGGAGCCGGATGTAGATCGCTCCTGAGAGACACAGCCAGAATACAGCAAATACAGAGGCGAATGCCAGCAGCAAACCACTGAACTGAGAATAGGTCCCCCGTTGAAGGAATCAGAGAAAGAACTGGAAGAGCTTGAAGGTGCTCGAGACCCCAAAAGTACAACAATGTCAAGCAACCAGAGCTTCCAGGGACTAAGCCACTACCTAAAGACTATACATGGACTGACCCTGGACTCTGTCCCCATAGGTAGCAATGAATATCCTAGTAAGAGCACCAGTGGAAGGGGAAGCCCTGGGTCCTGCTAAGACTGAACCCCCAGTGAACTAGACTATGCGGGGAGGGTGGCAATGGGGGGAGGTTTGGGAGGGGAACACCCACAAGGAAGGGGAGGGGGGAGGGTGATGTCTGTCCGGAAACCGGGAAAGGGAATAACACTTGAAATGTATATAAGAAATACTCAAGATAATAAAAAAAATAAAATAAAAATAAAAAAAAAAAGAATAGCCTGCTAGGCAATTAAGGATAAACCTTAATGAGAATACATATGTTCATTTCCTTGGATAGAGTCCGAAGTGAAATTCTGGATCCTAGGTTGAAATTGTGTTAAACTTTATAGTACTAATATATTCCCCAAGCTGTTTGTACTTCTTTATCTTCCTAGAAGAGTATAATAGTCTTACTAGTACCATGTCTCAGTCAACATGCAGCACTGTGGACCTTGTCAATTGAAACCTTCTGGTGGAACATAGCATAGCTTTAAATTATATTTCTCTGATGACTTCTACTGTTCACTCTATACATTTACTTATTAGAAAGTCAATGTATTTTTGTGTCGATACATGAAAATCATTTGGTCTATATTTTTAGCTCTTAAAATTTATATAGTTATGAAATTTCTTTCCATATTTCACAAGTGTTTGTGAGGTTTCTGACCATTGTAGACATCCTTCTAAGTGTGTAGGTTTTCAAAAAGCAGTGATTTTTTTGTTTGTTTTAGTTTCCTTATAGAGGGATCTTACATCCTTGATTATATTTATCTAATATACATATTTAAATTTCTTTGTCAGACTACTTGAATTTATCCATGAAATTTTAGTGTTTTATTTTGATTTCCATCCACTTTAATTTGTCTAATAAAAACAGCAGAGTCATCACAGAGACACATAGAAACCATTAAAACCAGACATCTACTGGTAAGTTTGTTTACTCTTCTGTGTCTGATTTGACTTAGGACACACACACACACACACACACACACACACACGCACACACGCACACATGTATATGTCTGCTTGTATGCTTGTATTAGTTGCACTGGTTCTTTGAAAATTTCATGTATGTATTATAATGTATTTGAGTTATTTTCTTCTCCATCCTTTCTTATCTCTCCACCCATAATCATTCTCCCTTCTTTCTATAAACCCTTTCTCATCATCTTTTTGTTTCCTCTTGTGATCCATGGAGTTTATTTAAGATTGTTATGTGATTCTTGGGTTTGGAAGTATCCATCGGAGCTTGGCAGGCTCACCCATTGGCACACAACTGAAGATATGTTTGTGAACCTCCAAACGACAAGTAGCCAGTAGCTTAGGAAGGAGAGCCCCTCCTTCATTCATACTTGCATAGGCCAGTGCATGTAACTGAAGCTGCTTTGAGTTGACGGTTGTGGTGGCTGTACCATGCCCAGAAGAAGGACTTCAAAGCCCTTCTCTTTATCTTCTGACTCATACTGCCTTCTGCAGTATTCCCTGAGCCTTAGAGGAGTGCTGTAATGTCTTTGTTTTGGGCTGAGCATTCAGTGTTTAGTTATTCTCAACACCTGGAGTCTCTGCATTCACTACCATTCATGATAAAGGGCTGATCTCTTATTAAAGCTCAGCATAGCATTTGTCAAATAGGTATTTAACTTACAGAAACATAGACAATTTGAGAATCTTTCAATTTAACTGAACAGGAATACTAAGGTCTCCCCTAGGGTCAATGACTTCTTCAGCCATGTGTTTTTGATCAGGCTACAGTACCAGGCACAGGTTCCCTCCTCTGGCAGTCCTTAAATCTAATCAGAGAGCCCTTGATAAAGCCTGTAAAAGTCATGCCACTATTGCACAGATTAATGCACCTTCTCTTGCAGTTCATAGGGTTCTCAGCTGGGGAGGAACTCTCCTGTCCTCCTGCACAGGTCTTTCCAGCACAGAGAAAGCTGGCCATCAGGGAATCCCATGAACACACAAATCTGGAAATGATAACACACACAAAAAAGACCTATAATGGAAGATAAAAGCCTTGACTAAACATTATAAGACAAATAACGACCAAGGATGCACTCAGTTTGTTTTGTCTTGGCCATCTCCTACTGGGTATGTAATCTGCCCTTAAGAGTAGTTTGTATTTCCAGTGAGACTCCATTAGGGAAAACTAATTTTTCACTTTTCAGTGGTTATTAATTGGGGGTAGCATCTGGATTAGACATGGGGCATATGTCCATGTTTCTTCTCAGTGCTGGGGGTCCATGTGGCATAGATCCATTCTGTGCGGACTCTGTGAGATCACAAGTGTGCTGGCCTGCCATGCTTTGTTTATGAGCTATACATCATTCCCTCTGGCTTTTACAATCGTTCCATCTCCTTTTCCACAGGGTTCCCAAAGGTGGGGGATTGGATAAAGATACCCCATTTAGGACTCAGTATTCTAAGGTCTCCCACTTTCTGCACATTGGCTGACTGTGAGTCTCTATATTAATTCCACTACAGAAGGAAGCTTCTCTGATAGTGGCCTAGCAAGGCTTTGATCTAGGAATATAGTAGAATGTCATATAAGAATGGAGGAGGGGTGGCTGGAATGGATGATTAAACTGGCAGGGGGAGGGGAAGGGGCGAAATTCAGAGAAGAACAGATAAAATTAAGGGGTGAATGCATACCTAATACAGTAGACTCTTCCTAAAATACATGCATATATGAAGCCCATCTAAATGAAATCACCAAATAATAGGGGAGACAGAGCCCCAACAAGATATTTCGCATCACCAAATGAAGGGTCCAGTATCAGGAGTCAGTTGCATTTAATTGAGTTGTTAGCCAAAAGGATATCATGGCAACTAAACAGCTCATGCTCTTGCCAAGGTTATGGTGGCTTTCCACAGACCCATGGGAAGGGCCTATTGCTGAAGACAACAGCTACACAACTCACCAAACATGGATAAGCAAAGCTGGTGCCTACCTAGAGCTTTCACTCCTAGGTATTGGATGTTCATGGTACTGGAAGGTACTTTTCACATTTAACTCTTTGAGCTACAGTAATGACCTGTGTGCAAGAGGTACTAGTGCAATAGTGGTCCAAAGTTTGTTGGAAATCCGAACAATATCTGATTGTATTTAAGGCCCACTCCATGAGATTGAACCCCTATGTGAGTAGCCAAGAGCCAGAGACCAGAGAGTTCAGGGAACTAGGAGAAAATTAAGAAAAAAAATTAATTAGCATATAAAGTAAGAGGTTTCTGTATGAAAATTTTATATACCTTTCATTTTGGTTATTCTCTTTGTCTCTTTTCACTCCCATCTACCCACTTCTCTCTTCTTTCTGTCCAGAATCCCCCTCTCTGCTTTCACTTAATCTCTGTTCTGCTATCCCTGTTTCCTTAAGGCATGCACCCCCAAAGACCCTTTCGAGCTTTCTAGTTTCCACAAGTGCTCCAAGTTCAATGTGCAGAACTAGACTAGAAGCTAGGATCCCCCTATGAGAGACAACATCTGATGCTTGTCTTTCAAGGTCTGTGCTACCTCACTCAAGATAATATTTTCATGTTTTATCCATATACTCGCAATTTTTATAATTTTATTTTCATTCTTGCTGAATAAAATTTCATTGTGCATATAGACAGCACATTTTCACTACCCATGCACCACCCGAAATCAATACAGATTACATCTCACAGCTATTGTGAATGAAGCAGCAGTAAGCACAGATGCACATGTGTCTCTATAGGAGTACATAGCATCATTTGGATGTCTGTCTAGGACTTTCACCACCAGGTGTGTCATATTGTACTTCTAGTTCTCATTATTGTTGTAGAAACTTCCAGACTGCTTTGCAAAATGGCTACTCTAGTTTTCTCCACCAATGTACATGAGTTTCATTTCCCCCACATTCACATCTACATTTGTTATTGTTTTTATTCTTGTTATCCATTCTGACTAGTATGAGATGGGCTCTTAAAGCAGCTTTAATTCACTTATTTCCTTGACGGTTAAAGATGCCGAGCACTTTCTGAAGTATTTACTAGCTGTCATGACTTCATTTCCTGTAACAAAATATTCTGAGAGAACAACTTAGGGAGAAAGGGTTTGTTTTAGTTTGCAAGTGTCATGTTCATCATTGCAGTAAAGACAAGGCATCAGGAACTTGAAGCAGTTATACGCAGTCAAGGGTAGAAAATGGATGCATGTGTTCTTATACTTGTTCACTCTTTCTCATGTTCTCAGTTCCTATGCAGTCCAGGATCCAAACCTGGGGGATGGCATTGCCTACTCCTAGATTGGGTCTTTCCACATATTATGGAATACATTTCCACAATATTATGAGAGTCCCTCACAGACAAGATGATAGGCCAATCTAACCTAGACTTAGACCTATTCCCTCACTTAGACTCTCTTCCCAGGTGATTCTAGAGAGTGTCAAGTTGACAGAGGTCATCACTGAAGTACCCACTTGTATCTCTCATTTTCAGAATTCTCTATTCAATTCCATAGCCTGTAACTTAATTGGGTTGTTTGCTTTTGAGTTCCTTATATACTGTGGAAATGGATCATGTGTCTGAATTAAGCTGCCAAAGATTGTCTGCCAATCTGTGGGCTGCTTTGTTACTTCATTGACAGTTTTTCTTGCTTTATAGAAGCTTTTAGATTTCATAGAATCCCATTTGTCAATAATTGGCCTTATTTTATGAGCTACTAAAGTCCTACCCAGAAAGTTCTTCCCTGTGCTTCTATGTTTAAATGTTAAACTCCCTACTTTTTCCTGGAGTGGTTTCAGAGTATCAGGTCTTATGTTGAGGTCCATAATCCATTTGAGCTATTTTTTGGATGGAGAATGAGTGATCAGTATCTTGCATTATTCTTTTGTAGGTCAATATCCTTGTTTGCTAGCATCATTGGTTGAAGAGCCTGCATCTTTCTTACAAATAATTTGAAACCGTCTCTCTGAATTTCACTACCCCAAATAAATGACTTGAAGATGTTCAAAAGGGAAACATCTTAGAAAGAAGGCAGTACTAAATCAACGCTGCTGAGTCGCTGGAATTTCATCAACAGGGAAGAATGAAAATAGCCAGGACCTGGTATGTATGCACCATCAATCATGGGTACCTTGGTGTCATAGAATTGGACAACTTGACTTGAACATTTTTTTCATCATCAGCCCTTCTGTGGCATTAACCAAGGTGGGGAATTTGGTGAATCTGCTTCGTTATCTCGAAAATGAAGTAATAAAAGCACTTTCTAATCACAAATAAAGTTGGGGAGGGGGCATGTGGAAATAAGGGAATAGAGCACCCATTTCTGTGGTATGGAGGAAGCACACTAGAAGGTGAGTGCTTTTGCCTGTCTTTCTTCTACAAAGAGACAAACATGCTAGCTTCTAGGAACTGTGAACTACTCTGTTGGATTGCCACCTGGCAGAATGAAGCTAATATTATAACTAATTAGTTTCCTATAAATATCTGACTGGAGGTATTGAAACTCTTAGGTTGACTGATTAAAAAGTGACAAACTCCTTCACTTCTGGATTTTATTGAATAGATTCACGAGGCTGACAGAATTGGAGAATATGAAAAAACAAGAATATGTAGACAGACAATCTGGTCTGCGAGAGCCAAGTGTGGGATTTGTAGATAAGATCTATTTGAATTCTGATTCTTTTTCGAGAAATTGAGTAAATTAATCATTTTTGAACTCTGCTCTATGTGAGCATCAAAGTAGGAATGACAAAGCAACTTGATTTTTGGAATAAAAATAATGGATTAGAAAGCAAAGCATTGTAATTCTGAAATTTGAGGATATCCTCATTCACTAAGAGTATTCCCATGTCATGCTTTGTGTGACGTGAACTAGCTCTCAAGCATGGCTCCACTGCTTTAGTTAGCTGAAGCGCGACACAAATAATACTCTATCCTTACTATATGCAGTAAGGTATTTGATAGCAGCCAGGTAATTCATTTTCTATTAATGATGAGGCTCACCTTTGCACATAGCGATAAAAAATAGGGTTGACATAAGGAACTTCAGGACAAAAGAGGTATCATGTGTCAAAGACCCTCAGCCAAGCTGTATATTAATGTAGATCTTGCTCCAAAGGAAAGAGGACATATCTTATTGTGAGCTAAATGTGAGTGTCCCTAGACCATGGTCATGATTTCACTGTGGAAGAAGAAACGTGAACACAAGAGAAAAGAAAGGCACAGAGCAATAGCTTTGTCAAATCCATTGGCAGAGGATTCAAGTTAGGTAAACCACAGTAGAGCAGGGGCCTCTCCACTGTAGGTTTCTAAAGTTGTCACTCTTAGGGTTAGAGTTGGTGGAAATGTGTGCAGTAATGAATAATGTGTGACTAAGTGTAGTAATTCATCCTGAAGTCCCATGTAATTGTCACAAAGACATGACTGTATATAGAAGTTGGTGGCAAGTGCTGTCAAGTGAACTAGAAGTCGTTGAGTGTAACTTTGGCAAAGGCTATGCAGCATCTCTTCACAAGATGTTCCAGTCAGGCAACCATTTTCAGGATCTTCATCATTAATGTTGCTTCTCCAGGGAACTTAACATCAAATCTATACAAGGAGGGCAGCAGTGAGTACTGTCTATGTCCGCCTGGACAGACAATCTGTGACTGGACAAGCAAGGTTAACCTGCTTGTCTTATTATACACAGGCTGCTGCAGGTATCCCATTTGTTTAGCTGAAGGGCTGTTTTAATTTCAGTTGCATTTCTTCCCTTGAACTCAAAATTAAGGAGAGGGGCCCATGGGCAACAAACACCATTGACTTAATTCTCTGCCACTGACTTTGTTGACTGTTGGCTTCTTTAACTCTGACTCCTAAAACTGCAGTCATGGACAAGGACCTAGAAAAGTGTTGAAATTTCTGAAAGGCCTGAAAAACATTACTAATCATTTGGTTTCATGTCCATAATGTCAGCGAAACACATGGCAATGCTTCCTAAGATAGGAATACAGATAAGAGGTAATTGAAGAATTTCAGAATTGGAGGAACTTTTGAATGTATTTTTTTTTCTCATGAGCATAGCTAATCTTTTCATGAACAAAGCTATTCAGAGTTTTTGTTTGCAGAAATTCTCAGATTGTTTTCATGTGAAAATATATTTTAGCTCATTAGAAGGAAGCTTGTTTATAATGGACTATATTGCCAACTGGACAAAGTTTAGAATCACCCAGGACATAAACCCCTAGACATGCCTGAGAGGGACTAATTAGACTAGCTTAGATTTAGGGAATATCTGTAGAAGGTTATATAGATTAGGTTAATTGATGTGGGAAGACGCAATGTAACTGTGGGTGGCACCATTCCTTGGCTTGAGGTCCTGGACTGAATAAGAAAGTGAAAGGGAGCCAGGTTCTGACAGTTGTCACTCTCAGTTTCTGGACTGTGTACATAGTGTGACCAACTGCCCCGTATCCCCACCACCATGCTTTCCCCACCATGATGGAATGTAGCCTTACACTTTGAGTCAGAATAACTCCTTTCTTCCTTTTATTTTTGTTATCAGGGTATTTAAAAACAGTAACAAGTAAGTAATTCAATGTCCTGGACAGTATTGCTCAAACTTGTTGTATCAATAACCTTTCTTCTTCCATAGAATGATGTTTCTTATGATACATTTGGAAATTTCTTAGGCCCTTCTAGGATCCATTTATAGAATTCAGAAATCCTGTACATAGATACCTTCTAGAGGAATTCTTTTATATTTGAATGCTATTGCTTCTTGAATGTTAACTGTGATTTTATTATCTTTTAAATATTAGCATTAGTTTCTGTGTTTTTAGTTTATGTGCTTGATAAGTGCTACATAAAACTCATGGCCTTAAGAAGGCTTATTGTTAAGCTGATCTGGGTAATTAATCAGTGCCAGCCTTTGCAAAGGCCTAGGACTTCATCTCCTACCTTAGATCTAGGTTTGTCATATTTAATATGTTTTATCAGCGTATCAACACAGAAGTTGGGAAACTTCCTCTGGAAAAAAAACTGAAAAACATAATTTAGGGTTTCTTGATAAAATGGTCTCTGTTGCAACTGCTCAGACTGTTATTGTAATGCAAAAAGCAGCTATGGACATTATGCAGACAAATGAACCTGGCCATTCTCTAATAATGCTGAAGCAGGCCAAGGTGGGTCTCAGGTCTGATGATTGCCAGCTTGTGACGTTTAAATGAAGAGAAAAAACGTGATGACCTGCTCTGCAGATGACATAATGCTATTATGCTACAAGGGATATGTATTTGACCCAGCACAGTGTGTAATCTTCTTAAACCAGGAGATCTTACTTTTATTATTGCTACTCTAAACATGTAGTTCAATTTACTAGTGATCTTAAAGGGGAAAGGGTGAATGAAAAGCATATAATTAGAATTTAAATGGATATGTGCATGCTTACTGTGTTGCTGGGACTAAATACTTAATAACAGCAACTTAAGGAGGAAGGATTTTTTTTTTTGGCTCACAGTTTGAGGGCACAGTCTTTAACAAAATGGAAGCCATGGTGGGTGGGAGCTTGAGGAAGTTGCCGTATTGCACCTACAGTCAGGAAGCAGAGTACAAAGTACACTAGTGATTTCTTTCTTCATTTTATGCACGGAATAAATAAACCCAAGGCATATGCCACCCACACAAATGTAGGTGTTCTCAGACAAATTAACCTAATATAGACAATATTTTCAAAGACCAACCTAATCTAAATATCTCCTCAGAGGCATGCTTAGAGGCTTGTCTCCTAAATGGTTCTAGATCTTGTCCAGTCTAGAATTTGCATTCACAATCACATACAAGTATTCAGCTTTTCCATTAAGAAATAGTCTGGAAATCTGAGCTACAGAAGTAAATACCTCAGCATGAGGACTGATAATATAAGGGCCTTGAGGAGATGGCTGAATGCCGATCTAGAAGATGCTATGAAAGTTTCTTTAAGCAACTCCCATATTACCTACTGCTTAAATAAAAAGCTGCATGTTAGTTTCTGGAGAGGGTCAAACAGTCAGTGACTCCTGAAGAGGACACATAGGGCAATTGTAAGTTGTTGTGCTTTGCTGCAAACAGAAAATTCATGGGAAAATGCATTTGGAATTAAGAAGGCTAATTACTACCACCTCCAGCATCTTTCTCCAACTAGACCTAGGATGCTCCAATCAGAATATTTTAATATTTCTGCTAATTAGAATTACCTAAAGACCTAAAGGCATTGGAGGTTATCCAATTAATTGACTCAGGAAAAAAGAAAGAAAGAAAAGAAAATCAGTCAGGAAGATACAAAGGTAGTATAGAAAGATAACTTAAAAGTAAAAAATGAAACTATTAAACAGAAAGATAAAGGGAGTGCTCCATTCTGAAGCAAGAATGGGGCTCTCCACATAAGGCAGATTCATGAATCAAAAAAATGCTATTGGGAGGACTTTGAAGAATCAAAAAACAAATAAGTGAAATGTGTTCAATAGATAGAAATGCTTATTACATTTATATAATCACTATGCATTATACATATGTAGTGACTTATTCCATAGTACCAAAATGCATAGTTTCATTCCAAGACCTATTGATCAATTGGTAATAATTTATAATTATGAAGGAGAAATTATGATATGTTATTCCATAGTAGTATCCTATAGATTATGGTGATCCAATATGTGTTTGAGGAAGTTAATAGAGGGCCAGTAAGATGGCTCAGTGGGTAATGGTATTTGCCACCAACACTAATAACCTGAAGGTGATCCCTGAGACTCACATGTAGGAGAGAACCAGCTGCTACAAGGTGTTCATCTTCTACCTTTCCCATGCATGCCTTGACACATGTACTCCATACTCCCTGCATGAGATATATATATATCTCCCACATGAAAATTTCTAGACTATTCCTTGGAAAAATACCGAGTTCATATATGTGATGATTAATGCAAACTGTAGACATAACAAGATCTAGAATCATCTAGGAGACAAGCCTCTAGGCACGTCTCTGATGGGTTATCTAGATTTTACACACACACACACACACACACACACACACACACACACACACACACCAGTTTTGTACCATAAGAAAATGATGAATGTTTAAGTAAATATATTTTAATCTGATTTAAACATTACACAATGCACATATGCACCAGAACATTACATGATATAGTCATAATTATGTATAATTTTGTGCAACAGTTAAAAATAAGTACAGGAGAAAAAAAGGAAGAATGCAGTGGTTCTTGGAGCAAGCCAGGCAAGGTCCTAGCAGGCTTCACTGATTCTCTTTTCCTTTACACTATGCATTTTTCTGTGCACTTGTAATCAAAATTTTTTCTTATCTGCAAACAACAGATTACAGTATCTCTGTAGGTATAAAATGGTGAAAGTTCTCTTGTACATACAAATAGAAAACCAGACATAACAACCATACTATGATGATGGATTGATAGTTCCCAGAATGCCCAGTAAGAGACAAAGCAGCTAAAGTGAGAAAAGATATGAACATCGGAGTGTCCAAATCTAAATTTGAATAAAAGGCATGGGAAGAAAGAAGTAGGTAACGGGGGAGAAGGAAACACTGAAGAAGGAATTCCTGTGTCCCAGAATAGAAAGACTCATTTGTTCAGACCAAAGGTGCTCAAATCACAAGGCAGATGTAGATGAAATGACTTTAGAGCCAGAGATATCATTGTTAAATTTCATAGTAAGAGTGGCGAAGAGACCACAGTATTTTTTCAGAGATAAAAATATAATATGGAAAATTATGTGTATGAAAGGCCATCAATCTGATGTAATCAGAGTTCTTATTACATCCATGGAAACCAAAATACACTGAGTGATACTTTCAAAATTCTGAGGAAAAATGGTTACCTGACAGATACATGCAAAAGATACCAAGTAACCAAGAAGGCAATAAAACCATTCTGAACATTTAAAACCTTAGAGTATTCCCACACGTTTACAGAGTGCTACAAAAAACTGTTCCAACTAAATACATAAATTAGTCAGAAAGGAAAGAAATATGAGATCCAGGAAAAACCCAAGAAAAGAGAGGAGACAAAGGAAGACCCAGGGTAGAAAGGGAACGTGGTGTGGGGTCTGAGTTAGAAGTTCTAAGGTATAGTACACGCACACTAAGATTTTTAGACTTTATTTTTATTTTTAGGTATTTATGAACATGTGTATATGTGGAGACCCATAGAAGCAACAGAGGGCCCTGAACCTTTCTAGTTGTAGTTACACGTGATTATATGCCAGCCAGCACATGTACTGAGGATTAAACTCTGGTCTTCTGGAAGACTAACAATTGCTTTTAACTCCTGAGACATCTCTGCTAGCACCTATAATTTTTAATCCACATGTAAGAACTGTATGTATTTGTGGGGTAGTGTGGTATATTGTATGTGTACATGTGTACAATGTATGATGAAGTCAGGGTGACTGGCATATTTATCACCTTAAACACCATTTCATAAAATATAGCTACTCTTATTTTTATGTATCTGGGTGTTTTTCTCTGCATGTCTATCTGTGCACCATGTGTGTGAAGTGGTCCCAGGGACTAGGAGAAGACGTGGATCGCCTCTAAATGAAATTACAGATGCTTGTGAGCCACCTTGTGGGTAGTGAAACTCAAACTCAGGTTCTCAGAGGGAACCTTCAGGGGACTTCAACTGCTGAACCATCTTTCTACTCTTTACTTATCAATTCTTCACAGTGTATTTCAAGATATGCCCTTTATTATCACCGATGGTAGTTACTCTACTTTGCTACAGAACATTAGAAGTGATTTCTCCAATTTAGTGACTTCTTTGTAGCCATTGGCTGTCTTACCTTGGTGGAAGGTGGACTTTGTAATTATTAAAGCCCCTTTTCACTTTAACATTCTTTTCTCTGACCTCTCAGATATTGGCAGTGGCCTATAAGAACTGCTGGTATGATTTGCACAGAGAAACCATTATCCACAGGGTTGGTGAGCAGCTGTTTTCAATTTCCATTGTTGACAGATTGAGAGGAAATGGCCTTTGGTTAGAACGGTGGAAATGTCAGAGGCAAGGGAACACGAACAATGAGAACCTGACACAGTATGCAGTTCCTGGGGGCTTAATAACTTGTCTTTTCCAAAGACCCTGGCACAGGTACTATTCAGCTTTGAAGTGATATGTAATCGATATGCAATAAGAAAAATATTAGATGCTAATGCCACTCAACTTAGTGTTGAAGGTTCTGGATTTTGGAGACAACCTGTATCCTCTGTGTAGTAAAGCCAATTATTTGAATGAAAATACCCATCATTCATAGGCCCCACTTCTCTTTTCACACCGAGGAAGTGGCATTTCACCATGCTTTGCTTTTCATGCCTCAGAAAGGTAAGTACTTTGCCCGAAGCCGCATCTTCAGTGAATTGTCCAAGCATCTCTCATGGCTTTAGTAAAATCTTACAACAAAACTTTGCTCAGTTGTCTTAAAAATAGTCCCCAGGAACAACTTCATTTATATTGTTTCTACATGTGAACATTTGGGAATATGTTGGATGAAGCTGTGAGAACCCAGAATGAAAATATTGTAAGTTGTCACAGACGGGGCAGCTGGATAGGATCTTAGCATCTAATTATAATCTTTCCTGGATGAGAAGATGAATGTTAATGTTTAGACAGTTTTATTAGATCACTTCATTAAGTGTTTCATAGAGTAAATTGTAACTTACCGTGTCTCACTCATCCACTCATTCAGTGTCCTAGATTGACCACTACTTGGTTTTCCATACATCAAAATAAAAGATGTGTGTGTGTGTGTGTGTGTGTGTGTGATTGTCTTTTTTACAATAAAGAAAATTCTCAAATCTTCAAAGTTCATCAGCAGTATACAGTTCTGACCAAGCACACATTTTCCTTATTTCCGTGGATTTCGCCTTTCTCATTATGTCTATATGTTTATTTTACAAATATTTTATCCAATTGAAATGATTTTATTAAGCATTATTATTGATAGTGTAAGAAAAAATCAGCATAATTAATGCATAGCGCTTTACATAAATTCTCATATATTTTCTCTCTGAAATGTCACATTTAGGAGTATGATGTTTTCCATAATTATCACAATATATGTCACACACACAGATACATGTATATTCATGACTGTATATAGAAACATGAAACAACTATTCTCTGCAAATACTTGAACACAAACATACATATAGAATACATATACTGTAATGTTCAGCTCTGAAAATATTCACATTTATTACAGCTCATAATACTCAGTGTTTACAAATTATAAAGGAATATCATATAAAACAATACACTTGTTGATGAAAATTATTTTTACCTGCACTTTAGCTTAATTTTATCTGAACTTAACTCTCAGTTTTAATGAATTTGTTATTAATAGGTAATGTGAAGAAAATGCAGTTCTGGGATAATAAAACTACAACCCAAACTGTAGCTTCTGGCTAAGAAAACATCCTGGTGTTTTTCTTTTGAGGGTCAACTTGTGTTGCTGGCAGGAATTCCTAAGATACCTCCCAGGATTCCTGTCCTCTCATTATTCCATCAAAGGCTCATCTAGATTCTGCTCTGAAGGGATTTTCAGATCAGATTAAGGTTTCTAATCCTTAACACTGAGAGATTGCCCAGCATTAACTATATCCTATGAGCCCCTAAATGGTGAAAATGCGGTAGGCACCCCAGTGCTTCAAGTGAGTTCAGAGACAACTGGAGAGTAAAAACTCTGTTATTCTGCTGACAGGACACAGGGCTGTGAGTGGGCACTAAAGGCTGAGAAGGACCCAGCACCAGCCAGGGGAAAGCAGGTCTTAAAAAGGTGAGTCCACCAAACTAGATAAGATGGATGAAGCAAAGAAGTGCAGGCTGACAGGAACCTGATGTAGATCCCTCCTGAGAGACACAGCCAGAACACAGCAAATACATAGGCGAATGCCAGCAGCAAACCACTGAACTGAGAACGGGACCCCCATTGAAGGAATCGTAGAAAGGACTGAAAGAGCTGAAGGGGCTTGAGACCCCATATGAACAACAATGCCAAGCAACCAGAGCTTCCAGGGACTAAGCCACTACCCAAAGACTATACATGGACTGACCCTGGGCTCCAACCTCATAGGTAGCAATGAAAAGCCTAGTAAGAGCACCAGTGGAAGGGGAAGCCCTTGGTCCTGCCAAGGCTGGACCCCCCGTAAACGTGATTGTTGGGGGGAGGGTGGTAATGGGGGGAGGATGGGGAGGGGAACACCCATATAGAAGGGGAGGGGAAGGGGTTAGGGGGATGTTGGCCTGGAAACCGGGAAGGGGAATAACAATCGAAATGTAAATAAGAAATACTCAAGTTAATAAAGAGGAGGGGAAAAAAGGTGAGCCCAGCACTCAGCTGACTGAAACAAGGTCATTGCTAGCGCTTACCAAAAGTGGCACAGCTGCAGACACCTGGCTCTGGGCTGTGAAAAGCCCTTGGGATGGACTGCCGATCTTCCACCAAGTTTTTGTTGATTTGTTCTGCCTGCCTTGGAATGCAAACACCAACACATGGACTAAACCATTTTACTACCATGTAAATAAAAAGAAGCAATGCTCTGAAATGGAAAGAAGGAAAAAGGAACAAGCAAGGCGTGGTATAAGCAATTAAAGCTTATCCTGGACTAGGTTACAAATAAATGAGACTCAGAATATGGTTATTTTACTTGGCTCTGACAATTACTGGGGGGGGGGGTCACCCTTACTCTTCTAACTGCTACGCTGGCTGCCTCCCAAGTGATGTTCCCCAGATATTTGCTGTTTCTCCTGCTCACTGTCCATCTCCCCTCATAGCAGCGTCCTCTCTTCTTCCTTTTTCCTCCGTCTCTCCCTGGCCTCTCCTCACTGTAACCCGCCTACCCACCTACCTCTAATCCCTCTTGTAATTGCCTGTAGCCAACTTTACTTAACCAATAATTTTAAATCAAGGAACAAGGTTTGCACAACAAAAGCTTGTAAACATGAGAAGTCACTGGTAGGCCTAGACCTTCTGGTATAGAATTTAGCATTACCTCACATAGCAATAGACCAAATCTCAACAACAAGGTTATTCCCCCCAGTATGTGTGTGTGTATGTGTGTGTCTACATGTATGTGTATAGGCAAATGTAGATGTATATTTACATAGTGTATGTGTATATGTACACGGTGTATGTGTATATGTATATGTATGTGTATATGTATATGTATATGTATATGTATATATGTCTATTATGTGGAATGGTGACTTTTCTGTTCCAGAAGTAGAACAAGCCATGCTCTTGATGATACATAGTTACATCACCAGAAACAGCCACGTGGCCCTGACTTCTATCCCAGGCTCGTTCCTACTGTCCCAAAATGCCATCTGTCTGGCATTACATCTAAACACTGATGCCTACTTTGTGTTATTGAGATTTTTCTCTCATACACATCCATGCACAAAATATTTTCTACCAGGTTAACATTCAGGCTAAGAGGTCATGAGCAAATTCTTCATGCTAATATTTTCAGTCAATCAAATAGAAAAATCTAGACAAGTTGATGAATGTGATTGTGTGGTGAGTGAAAAACAGAAGTTTGGCTTGTCCCAGCTCTGTGACCTGATGCAGGTTTCCAAATCTTACTATGTTTCTATTTCCTTTTCTGTAAAAGTGAAAAACTGTAGCCTACCTCAGGGATATGGGAAGACCAAGGTAATATATATGCAGTGCCCAAACAAGAGCTGGCATGTGGTCAGCAGGGTATTTGGGTAGCTTTTAGACTTTTTAACTTATTAAAATGTGTGGGAATTCAAAAAATGAAAATTAAGTTTTTCTTTGGATGGAAAAGGCTATTGAAATTAATGCCAAATAGTACAGGATGAGAGAAGACAGGTGACTATCTAAAGGTTATCAGGACCATTCGAAGAGTTGGTTGCAGCCAGATAAAGCAGCTGTCACCAGGGAAGGCTTTGCTTCCAAGAGGAAGTGGCAGTGTAGCTCACACTTATGGCTGGCTAGCATGTTGAGTATATGGTTGAATTGTGTGAAAAAGTATGTTAGTCCGTCTATGAAACTCCTGAGACAGGTTGCTTAATAAAGCAACACTTACTGAATACATAGATACTGAGATCCGATGGTTTGTGCCAGTCTTGGCTCAGCTCTAATGAACTCTTCCTAGCTGTATCCAGAGGGAGAATTCACATTGTCAAATACGAACAAGAAAGTACTTGGGTGGAGATGACTCGCACGAGTTATACTCAAGAGAACTAATTCAGAGTCTCAGAGTCCTTTCTGATCCAGTAAAATCCAAGCATTTCCCCCTAGCTCTTTCTCTTGAATGTCCCAGTGCCTCTCACATCACATCTTGAGGGGACCAAGCCTCTAATCTAGGAACCCTCAAGGAACAAACCAATTCCAAACTGGAACCGAGAACCCTGCTTCTTAGAATCTGGCAATGGGACCACATGTTTGATTTCACTTTAATTTTGAGCTACCAGTTAACAAATCCTTTGCTTTCTCGATACAGTGCACTGAGTGATGTTTTAATTCTAACTGATTAACATTACAATATCTTCAATGCCAATATTAGAACTATAAGGGACTTGTCAAGCCTTTTGGTGCTTTTCACAGCTGGCTAACCTTATTAGTCTAGGGGGTGGCTTACAACTGTGCAAAGGTTGATTTACTTGTGGCTTTACTAAACTCACTGAATTCTAAATTAAACATCTTTTGCTTATATTTTAAGAAGGAAACAGAAATGTTGTGATTTCTTTCTCTGATGTAGAGGTTGTCATGACAAGTGCAGGGAGGTGGGCATGGATCTCTGAAGGCGTGTTCCTGTCCCTTCTCTGAATGAAGGGCCTCATGGCTCTTCTTCCTGCAGTTTTCCCAGGGTCCTCTCTACCTTGGAGGCCATTAAGAAAACTGTACCTTGTCAAAGGTTTGTTCTCCTGAAACATGTCTACCTCTTGGATGGGCTACTGACTTGTTTTGTTTTTCTTTACACATAAATGTGTTTGGCTGAGAATGTCTTGACACAGAACTGTTTCAAATTACAGTTCGGTTCCTTAGTCTTCATCTTTATAGACTAGTAGTGACCAAAGCAAATAAAATTATCATAATGAATTTTATGAGAAGCTGATGAATACTAATATTTTACACACACACACACACACACACACACACACACACACACACACACACACACGGCAAATATGGAATAGACCAAACACCAAAGTGTTTATGAAGTAGAACTTTCTCAAAACTATTTGAATTACCCTACTTCTCTGAAGTTCTAAAAGAGTGCAAACATGAGTCAGTTTTTTGTACCAAGTGAAAATAATGCTGTTATATTATTTTATCGGTGACCAAAATTCAAAGCTTCAACGTGTTGTGGTTTGCCCTGAAGTTACTGTATTTTGATGCTAATTCCACTGCCCCAAGGACAGCTGCCTAGTCAAGGACTCAGAACTCAGGTGACTTCACCAGAACCACCTCTCCATTGAATTTGTAAAGTACTGGTGAGGGGCAGGTACAGGATAGAAGGAGGCCTGTCATTGGAGGAGAAGGAAGGATGGGCGGGAGAGAAGTTTGAAGGAAGAGGAAGAGACAGGAGGGAGAGAGGGAGAGAAGCCCTGGCAGGATAAGATGGCAGGTGATGTTAAGATTCTGCTCTGTGTATTTACAGGTTGTTATTAATGTTCTCAAGGGATGGATAGTACCAGGCTTTGTATGTTTAAGTGGGCAATTAAATCTTACCAATTGGATCTAAGATTATTGTGTTGTGTGTTCTTTTATGTGAGGGTTTGAGTGTAGGAAAGTGTGCGGCTGGGATGCAGATATCTTGGGGCACTGTGGTGAGGACCTAGCGGGTAAAAAGACCACAATACATTTTTATTTTTATATTTTTACAACATCATCAATGTGGTTTTTAGATCAAATGTTACTGTCAAAGAACTAACACACTGTGTTAAACATATACTGCAGCAGAACTCTCAGGGTAACCCTGAACTCACAGAGTTCCAGCTATCTCTGCCTCCTGAGTGCTTGGGATTAAAGGAGTGTGCCACGACAGCCAGCTTTATTGATGCGATTTTTCCTAAGTCCTGCCCATGAATAATTTGCTTTGTTGATTTTAGAACTTCCCCCTGAAGTCTGTGTATTAATAACTTCTGTTGCTGTGCTAACACCATGACCCAAAGCAAATTATGGAAGAACTCATTGAGCTTACATTTCCAGAGGGATAGGGTCCACCATGGAGGGAAGTATGGCAACAGTCAGGGAAATGGTGGGGGCAGAAACGGAAAGCTAGTTGATCACAGTTCTTCTATACACAGGGATTAGAACAGAAATAGAATGGGAAGGAGAGGCAGGCTGTAAAACCTCAAAGCCTGCCTCAGTAATGTACTTCTTCCGGCACCTAAAGGTTCCATATCCTTCACAAACAGTCCCACCAACTGGGAAGCAGTTGTTCAAATATCTGAGCCCATGGCGAACATTTCCCACTCAATCCACCACGGTATGGAAAACTGATGAAACTAGGTTTAACCGCTGAAAGAACCTAGATTTCTAATTCCAGATCTATTTCTGGACAGAATTAAGTCTTTGACTCTCTCTTGCTGTGACCTATTACAGGTCTTAAACCCCATGGGTTTCACCCCCTGCTCTATAGAATTGGGATGAATTAAACTGGGGTGTAAAAGTCAAAAAGTACAAAAGCCTCCTTCCTTCTTCCCTTCTTCCCTTCTTCCTCCCCTCCTTTCCTATCTCTGTCTGTTCTTCCTTCTCTCCTTCATCCTTCTCTCCTATACTTCTGTCCCTTGTTCTCACCATTTTACACTCTTTGGCTGTGCTTCATGATAGAGAGAAAATGGTTAAATCATTTTAATACACTTTAAGGTATTTATGCACAGTCTAGCTAGTTTTCTTTATACAGCTCTGCTTTGTTCTTGCTGCTAGTGGAATCAAGATTGAATCACTTTCATTGGGAAAATGCAAACAGGCCCCTAATTAGCAGTCACGGCAGTCTCAGAGATTTTGCTTATCTCTGATACTTAGTGGAGGGGGGGAGCTTTGATATTCTGAATGGTACGATTATCAAAGCATGACTTCAGCCCAATCACTCACTATCAGTTATTTGTAATCAGCCTGAGCAGATGGGGCTTCCTGTTCTACCCTAGAGGAATGCTAGTTCATCCTCAAAGCCCTGTTCAACTGCAGCTGTCGAAGGTGCAGAGCTGACTCCCCATGTGTTTCTATGGTGAGAAGCTCAGACTCTTAGCCACAGATCACACAGTGGCTGCACTGTACTCAGTAGTAACAGACGGATTCCTCAGGGAGACTATTGGAGTTGCTTGGCTGGATCCAGAGGTGAAGCAATCGAAGCAGTGGCCAAGCCGGAAGCCGTTCAGCTGTGACTTCCGCGAAGCCAAGGATCTAAATGCTTTCAAGTTCCTTTTTCTTTGCCAAGTTGAAAAACGTGCTGCAGGTGGGTGGATACACGCGGCAGGAATCAGCCATGCCTGAGAAAGTCTCATTTACTTCCCTGTGGGGAATTGAGCCCAGGGCCTGGAGAAGTTCACAGTTTCCTGTGGGGAAGATGACAAAGAGACGGTTAAGACGGTTAGAAACACATGGGAAAGTGTCTCCCACCCCGCACCACTTGGCTCCCAAGAGCAGCTGGGAACCAAAGAGATTTATTTTTCTGTCCCTTCCAGGGCTGGCCCTAAATGCACATGGCTTAGCTGATAAGGCAGAAGCAGAACCCTCCCCAGGATCCACAGCAATCATCCATCCCTCGGCGAAGAAGCTGACACTTTTCGCAGTAGATCTGTGTGAATGCATGAATGCCAGTGGTGCTTGATTTACGCTTGCCCCCATGACGACTAACACACAGAATTTTAGAAATTTACTGTCTTCTGGCAGAAGAAGAAAAGGACAAACAAAGAAGGTTCTGGAGGCATGTTTAGGAGAAGGTTGGCTAAATTACATCCTAAGGCATAAATAGGCACCTAGGCTGGTGTCATGTTGGATTCTGAGCAAATCTCCCTTACCCTTACTGCCCCATTTGAGGGACTGAGTTCGGCTCTTGGTTCTCATTTTTGTTTGTCTGTTTGTTTGTTTGTTCTGTTCTGTTTTGTTTTAAACCAGGCAGAGCTGAATGATTGGAAGTTAAGGACAAATTTGGTAACTACAGTCAGGTACGAGTTGGTATATCATCTATGGTGTGTAGAATCCACATTTATTTTGTGATCTACAGTGTTTCTGCCAGTTCAAGACTAGGCCAAAGTCCAGCCTTCCCCAGCAGCCCTAACCAGCAGTGCGTTCACTGTGCACTGCTTTTCCTGCTTCTCCTGTGCTGCTTCTTGCTCTGCCCATTGCCTGAGCTTCTGGCTTCAGGTGCTTGCCCACACCCGGAAAACCAGCTCACCTTTCCTTTCCTTTGCCCTACATGGAAGCCACAAGTACTGGGTCCAAACTCTTCCCATTTGCAGCATGGTCCTTGTCAAACAAGATTTTTTTTTCTTTCACTCCTTTTCTTGTTTTTGATCAAAGTAAGCCGTCTCACCATTTATTTCCAGGTAGGAGATGATGGGAACTATCCAAAATAATGAAATAATGCCTTTTAGCCCCAACTGGTTCTTCTTTCTGGCTTTTTTGGTGAATAACGTAAAGAAAACTGCGATACACTTAATTTGTAGGACAGGAGAGACATTGCATTGTGGTCCAGTAAACTGAATATCCTAGAAATTAAGTATTTCAAATATTAAAGCCTTCAGTTCTCTACATTTGACAAAATATGTTTGGGTGAATTAAAATGAGGCAGTTTATAAGGTTGTCAGAAAAAAAAATGAGCCTGCAGGGTTTCCTTTCTTTTATTTTAGATACTGTTTGAAACAAATTAGCGAGATTCTGGCAGATGAAGTAAGAACCACAGAAGTGGCATCTCTGTAAATGCCAAAAGTGTTCGGGGTTTAGAAGAGACTTACCTGTGAGGCAGGTTGACGTCACGCACGTACCCCCATTTACGATCCATGGCTGCCAGACAAATCTTTTTCAATACTAGAATTATACAGGGTGCTTTATCCAAGAGAACCGGCTTTCATTATTATAATTAATTGTTTATTTGGGGGGATGTGACAGCCATTCCTAACCTGATGGCACTCTGTTTGCCTGGGCAGAAAGGAACAGCTCTATCCAAGTCATTAGAGGACACAGACCTAAGTGATAATTTACACAGGTCCTGAGATGGATAAAGAAACTGACTGTGGAGCCCCACATCCCTCAAGGACCTTTGACCTTTTGCTCTGGGACGCCTGGGAGACCCTAGTGGCCTGCAGGTAAGATAAGATAGGATAATGGGCTGTGAGGTATTAACAGCTGCCTTTGTTTCTGTAAAACCTGCTTATCACTATGGGAAAGGGATAAAATGGCCTTTTTATTACTAGATAGTGGGAAATTAAGAAGCTACTGAGGGAAGTTAAATGCTTTTTCTGCTCAGTGTGGATTCCACGGATAGTTAGAACACACACCATTCCAATGTTTTCTTTAAATCCCACCTTACTTCCCGCTCCCCTTTCTGCAAGGCATGGTGTATTGATTCTAAGGCAGCCATCCTTCTGCTAGCATTAAGAATAAATCCATTTAATCTAAAGTTGAATTGAATCTAAGTCTCTGGTTTCTCTCACTGGATTTGAATGCCACTGGGATTTGATTGCTTCTCCATATATTTTGGGTGAAGTTTATTTTTTTTAAAAGAACACCCTCTAAAAATATACTATTTCCTAAGGAAAAAGTATATTGAAGACTTTGGATATGCATACATATCCTGGATCAATATATATTTGAATTGGTCAAGGAACTAATGTGTTATTGAATTGGTGGCCAATATTAAGTTTCTGATTGGTTTGAGAGGCAGTTGGTGTAAGTACTGGGATGGGTGGTGTAGAAGGGACAAAGCTTCCCAACTGAGACCATGACTCCTGAAATTCTGGTAGCCCCTGAGCCTGGGAAAGACTCAGGACTGGACAACATGAATTTGCAAACTGTGTTAATGAAGCAAGGCTGGACAGGAGGGTGGCTAGGCTTTAGTGAGACAATGAGGGTTGTTATATCATGGCATTGCAGGGAGCTTGGCATAGCCTTGGGGTGATTAGCAGAAAGGTAGCAGAAAGGTCAGGCCAACTGAGGCTGGCAGGAGGCATTGACTCATGGAGCTGTGGAGTATGGCAGCTAGGGCTCAGGTGATTGTGGTAGAAATGAGAAGAACTTCGGAGAAGGAACTTCTAGGGTTTGGCAAGTGATTAACTGTAGAGAATTAAATAGCAGTGATAATCACTACTTACCAGCACTGGCTATGTGGGAGGCATTATATAAAATGGCCACTCCTTACATAAGCATCCGGAAGAGAGGGAGAATGTTCCTTATCCAATCTAGAATTGCAGGAACACCTCTGTGATGTCACGGCATGAGTTTCACAATTTTCTAAATTTGGGTGTTACTTTTAGTAAAAAAACTTACTTTGAGTTATTGTTAAGTACATTCATGTCCTCTGACTATGAATATCAGACATGATTAGCCATCAGCAACTCACAGACTAGACGCTGAGAAATAGTGTTTAGCTAGTTGTAAGATTGAATGAGGAAGTGAACATTCTGGAAAGTCAAGGATATCCTGCATAGTTGAGACCTTTACCACAGGCTGCTTATCATATCAGATGGTGCTTTGAGAAATCCACCCTTCTCAGTTCTGTCAGCCTCCTTAAAGCACTGGATAAAAATCAGAATACTTCCTTCTTAGCGAGGATTTCAGCTGAGCCTTTAAAACAGGCATGGTGTTCTGTGGCAGCTTAAGGCAGTCTCAGCCTGGTTTCTGAACCCTGTAGGGCTGTCGAAGGCTCAGGTACAATTTCCAAGATCTACTCTTTATTTTTCAAGACCCTAATTGTGGGGTCGTCTGTACCCATTTTAAGTGTGTGTATTATGAACAAAACACCAATGGCTTACGCTCTAAGATCAAGAATCGACAAATGGGATCTCATAAAACTGCAAAGCTTCTGTAAGGCAAAGGACACTGTGGTTAGGACAAAACGGCAACCAACAGATTGGGAAAAGATCTTTACCAATCCTGCAACAGATAGAGGCCTTATATCCAAAATATACAAAGAACTCAAGAAGTTAGACCGCAGGGAGACAAATAACCCTATTAAAAAATGGGGCTCAGAGCTAAACAAAGAATTCACAGCTGAGGAATGCCGAATGGCTGAGAAACACCTAAAGAAATGTTCAACATCTTTAGTCATAAGGGAAATGCAAATCAAAACAACCCTGAGATTTCACCTCACACCAGTGAGAATGGCTAAGATCAAAAACTCAGGGGACAGCAGATGCTGGCGAGGATGTGGAGAAAGAGGAACACTCCTCCATTGTTGGTGGGATTGCAGACTGGTACAACCATTCTGGAAATCAGTCTGGAGGATCCTCAGAAAATTGGACATTGATCTGCCTGAGGATCCAGCTATAACTCTCTTGGGCATATACCCAAAAGATGCCCCAACATATAAAAAAGTCACGTGCTCCACTATGTTCATTGCAGCCTTATTTATAATAGCTAGAAGCTGGAAAGAACCCACATGCCCTTCAACAGAGGAATGGATACAGAAAATGTGGTACATCTACACAATGGAATATTACTCAGCTATCAAAAACGACTTTATGAAATTCGTAGGCAAATGGTTGGAACTGGAAAATATCATCCTGAGTGAGCTAACCCAAACACAGAAAGACATACATGGTATGCACTCACTGATAAGTGGCTATTAGCCCAAATGCTTGAATTACTCTAGATGCCTAGAACAAATGAAACTCAAGACAGATGATCAAAATGTGAATGCTTCACTCCTTCTTTAAAAGGGGAACAAGAATACCCTTGGCAGGGAATAGAGAGGCAAAGATTAAAACAGACACAGAAGGAACACCATTCAGAGCCTGCCCCACATGTGGCCCATACATATACAGCCACCCAATTAGACAAGATGAATGCAGCAAAGAAGTGCAGGCCGACAGGAGCCGGATGTATATCGCTCCTGAGAGACACAGCCAGAATACAGCAAATACAGGGGCGAATGCCAGCAGCAAACCACTGAACTGAGAACGGGACCCCTGTTGAAGGAATCAGAGAAAGAACTCGAAGAGCTTGAAGGAGCTCGATACCCCTTATGAACAACAATGCCAAGCAACCAGAGCTTCCAGGGACTAAGCCACTACCTAAAGACTATACATGGACTGACCCTGGACTCTGACCTCATAGGTAGCAATGAATATTCTAGTAAGATCACCAGTGGAAGGGGAAGCCCTTGGTCCTGCTAAGACTGAACCCCCAGTGAACGTGATTGTTGGGGGGAGGGCAGTAATGGGGGGAGGGTGGGGAGGGGAACACCCATAAAGAAGGGGAGGGGGAGGGATTAGGGGGATGTTTGCCTGGAAACCGGGAAAGGGAATAACACTCGAAATGTAAATAAGAAACACTCAAGTTAATAAAAAAAAAAAAAGTGTGTGTATTGAAGCCCAATGATCAAAGTGATATAGATAGGAGGTAGGACCTTTGGGGATAATGAGGTTTAAATGAGTCTGGGGTGGCCTCATGATGACATTCTTCCCTAGAGGACATACTGAGGTGCTCTGCCTTTATTCTTCTTCCTCCTTGTTCATCTGTTTCTTCTGCTCTGTCAGAACATAGGAAAGGTACTGTCCCACAGCCTGTAACAGGGCTGACAATGTGTTCTCAGATGCCCAGCCTCTAGGACTGAGCAAGAATAAATGTCTGTTGTATTTTATTATACATTGTCAGCTTGTGTTATTTTATTATGGTAGAACAAGTTGTCTTGACATAGAATTTAAATTACATTGAACCCTTAGCATGCATCTGGTCCTGTGCAAGATTTTATTGTGCTGTTTCTTATTAATCCTCAGAATAACACTAGAAACCATACTTTTATCCTTATATTACAGAAGATCAACTTGACTGATTACAAATACTTATCCTAATGCAGACAACCTAGGAAGGATGGTGGTAGGATTTGAACCTCTTCCTAACTTCTTTTGCCTCCTCATTTTTCAAAAAAGGATCCCACTGTGTACCTCAGACTGCTCTCAAACTTGTGATGGTCCTGACTCCACTACACAAGTACGGGGCATACAGACATCACCACCGTGGCATTGACTGTATTTCCTTAGGTAAACATAAAATTCGTGATGGCTCGAAGCTGAATACAAGAATATTTAGATCATCGCCAGTGAGAGATAAACTAAGAAGAAACTGCTTGAAGCAAAGCAGAAAAGAGGAGCATTAGCAAATTTATTTAGACTATGATGGATTGGTAAATAAAAATTTACCATAGGGTTCATTTTCACACACCAATTTTTGAGTGACAGATATCAAAACAATGGGGATATTGATTGACAGTACCTATCAAGGACTGTATAACCGTGTGCTCTGATGCTGGAACAAACACATGTCGGAGAGGATCCTTGTCTTGTCACACAGACTTTGTTCCCAATTAAGCCACAGAGAAGTGCTGTCTCCTGACTCCTCGATTCCTTTGTTACAGCAACACTTTCTATCTTTGCATTCTTGACCCACATTCAGGTAGTTATGGCTTTGCCAAGTCACTCTAAAGGTTTAATTCAAATCCAAGAACGATGTAGAACTGATTAGATGAGTTACACTTATCTGAAAAGAATCTCTGGAGACAGACGAGAGATTTGGCTCCATGCTTAGTATAAAGAAATAAGCCGGATAGAGGAGTTCTCAAATTAAATCAATTCAACATTACTTTAAAAAGCTCCGCAGGGGATATAATTTATTAGAAAGGCTCCGAAGAGAATGCTTCTATGTTGCTATGTTGCTATGCCAAATGACTTCAAGGCACACCAGCACCTTGAAAAGGAGGAATGGCTGCCAAGGCTTAGCATAGCAGCTGCATAGGGCGACCTGCACCTGGATTTGGAACCCTACTTTCCTCCTTTAGATAAGATTTATGCAATTTCCTTCTGTAACAAGAGACTTGGGTGGAAAAATAGAGAACATGGAGCCAGTGGAGCTAGTAACAGAGAATCCCCACTGAGAGGAGTGAAATGGCGTATCCTATTAGCTCACGAGGCAGCCTATTAGCTCATGATGTTTATGCGGAATTATTATGGCTTATGAATTTAAAAATAAGCCTCGCTTCTAAGTTTGTGTTTGGAGCCTTGTGGCTGTGAACAATTCACATAAACTCTATGAGTAAAAGAAACATCATCTGTTAAAAGAAACAAAAGAAATAAAGCTCTCTAGTCTCTTAATTCTCCAGGACTTTTATCAGTACAATAAGATAAAATAGCACTGCAGAATGTGGACAGCATTAGATCTATTGTTCTATGATCTAGGGTCTATTGTGCCCTCAGCAAAGTCTAACTAAGGTGTGTATACCTTCTTGTTTATCTGACTACTGAGGCTTTCCTACACTTGATCTTAGCCAAAAGGCCAAAAAGCAATACTAAGGCTTTCCTAACATCAGACTATTGCTAACCCTGACACGAGGCCCATCTTTTATACTGAGGTATCCATCAAACCTTTAGAGGTTTCCTAAAGCCGTTTGCCTTCTTTCTTTGTTAAATGTCCGGTTTTGAAAAGAATGGTCTAGAAAACACTGATGATTTGGGTCAGCCTGTAAGCTCCTCTCACAGGCTGAATGGAGAGGCAAAAAAAAAAAAAAAATGGAAAGAGAGCAATCACTATTGTACAGGAATGACTAGAATAGTCGGGTGAAGCACAAACTTAGGTTTCTCCAAGGCTCCCAGAAACACCAATGGGTCCTTGAAACTCTATTAATATACCAGTCTAAAGTATATTGCAAATCTTTGACACTAAAATAGCACTTAAGAGTCTTCTCAATATTAAATCAAGTAAACATTACTTTAAATATATTTATTTAATATAAAACATGTCTAACTTTATAATCTTTCAACAACCTATGAACATTTTATTAACATATTTTTGATTATACATTAAAATTATAAAACATTATATATTTATTTTTATTTTACGACTATGGGTATTTTCCTGTGAGAATGGGTGTATATCACACATGCCTGGTGCTTGTGAAAGTCAGAAGAGTTCACTGGATCCTATGATAGTGGAGTTACAAAAAGTTGTAAAACAATGTACTGATGCTGGAGAGAAAATCTGGGCCATCTGAAAGAACAGCAAATGCTCTTCGCCCCCGAACTATCTCTCCTGTCTCAGTTATTTCAATTTTTATATTTTCTTTTAAAAATAGAAACAAATTCAGGCTTATAGAAGAGCTACAAAAATAATTCCAAGTTCTTACATATCCTTCAACCACTTTCCTTTTATATTATAAATATGAATCATTTATCATACCTAAAAACTTTATTTTTTTCTTTTCAAAGATATTTATTTATTTATTTATTTATTTATTTATTTATTTATTTATTTATTTATGTGAGTACACTGTTGTTGTCTACAGACACACCAGAAGAGGGCATCAGATTCCATTACAGATGGTTGTGATCCAGTATGTGGTTGCTGGGAGTTGAACTCAGGACCTCTGGAAGAGGAGTCAATCTGAGACATTTCTCCAGCATAACCACCCCCCACTCCAAAAAAAGGAAAAAGCTAGTTGTTGTGGCACACACCAGTAGGATTTACTGAAGGAGGCAGAGACAGGAGGATCAGGAGTTCGAGGCTAGCCCAGGCTATGAAAAACTATCTTTTATGTTTATATTAGATAAAGAACAGAAGTCATCCATATCTTACCAGTTCTACCAAAACATCCCTTGCTTGAACTGGGAAACAAAGCTATCCTCAGCTACACAGAAATCTTTCAATTTCTTCCCTTCAGTGGCCTTAGTTTTGCCTAATCTTAATAACTATCAGACTCTTAAATAGAATTTGTTAATTTTTATTCATTTTTTGTCAATATGATACATGCTGTAATTGTTTGAGAAGAGTGAACCACAACTGAGAAAATGCTTCCAGAAGATTGGCCTGTGGGCAAGACTGTGGGAAATTTTCTTAACTAGTGATTTATATGGGAGATCCAGCTCACTGTGGAGGTGCTACCACTGTAAGGGTGGCTCTAAGACATATAAGGAAACAGGCTGAGCATGCCATAGACAATAATCAAATAATCAGTGCTTCTTTATGGCTTCTGCTTCAGTTTCTGCCTCCAGGTTCCTGCCTTCAGTTCCTTTTGTGACTTTCTTTAATGATGGTGATGTGAAAGTATACAATGAACTAATCCATTCCCTCTCCAAGTTCCTTTTGGTTTTGATGTTTTATTATAACAATAGAAACTTTGAGAAAGATAAAAATTGGTACAAGGAGTGGGGTATTGAGTAACAAATCTGACCACAAATTTTTGATATTATGGTAGCATTGGAACTTTGGACTGGAAAAACTGTTGAGTGCTCAGAGATCAGTGGGGGAAAAAGTGATCTGTGCTTCCAACAGAGAGTATGTATGATTTACATAACAAACTGTAAGGGCTTTCTGATTCTATCCTCCTTTGTTGACTGCTAATTTATAGTGTCATAAGAGAAATGTCAAATGATTTCTTTTTGTATAAAGGCAGAGATTCTTCCTTACTTGGTATTCCAACTGACTTCCGTCCCTCACCCTCTGTTGAGAAAATAAGTTTTCCTTCATTTGCAGATGCTTTCATGCAATTCCCGGTACATAAATGTGTTTGTGTTCCACACATTCACTTTCAAAACTCTATAATATCTTCTTTGCTCTATCACTGATTAATGAATGGGATCAGATCTTGAATCTATGCTTACTGTTCTATATAGAGGAGAGTTACTAAGTTAGTGAGGCTGTGTCTTAAGGAGACTGCCTTTGTGTCTGAGTAAAGCTTTTGCTACATAGTGCTCTATTGATCATTTCTTTCTTATTTTTTTAATTGGATTTTTATTTACATTTCAAATGTTATTCCCTTTCCTGGTTTCCCATCCATAAGCACCCTATCCCATCCCCCTCCCCTTCTTCTATAAGGGTGTCCCCAACCACCCTTCTTTCCATCTCCCTGCCCTGACATTCCCCTACACTGAGGGGGGGGGTCCAGCTTTGGCAGGACCAAGGGCTTTGCCTCCCATTGGTGCCCAACAAAGTCATCCTCTGCTACATATGCAGCTGGAGCCATGGGTCAGTCTATGTGTATTCTTTGGTTAGTGGTTTAGTCCCTGGGAGCTCTGGTTGGTTGGCATTGTTGTTCTGATGGGGTTGATAGCTGAGTAGTACTCCATTGTGTAGATGTATCACATTTTCTGTATCCATTCTTCTGTTGAAGGACATCTGGATTCTTTCCAGCTTCTGGCTATTATAAATAATGCTGCTATGAACATAGTGGAGCATGTGTCTTTGTTATATGTTGGAGCATCATTTGAATATATGCCCAAGAGTGGTATAGTTGGGTCCTCAGGTAGTGCAATGTCCAATTTTCTGAGGAACCACCAGATTGATTTCCAGAGTGGTTGTACCAGCTTGCAATCTCACCAACAATGGAGGAGTGTTTATTAATTATTATCTGTATTATGCTTTCTTCTTTGGTCTTTGTGTGGTTTCTATTTAAAAAAAATGTAAACACCTTTTTGCCTGTTTTATTTTATTATTGGCATAACTTATTTACATGTCAGTTTGAGAAGAGTCTGTATCGTACCATCCTTAAGGAGAAAAAAAAATGAGTCTTCTTTGTAATTCTTTTAAAAATATACTTAATTAGCAGTCAGATTCACAACATGCATGTGTGTGGTAAATGTACGAATAGTTGTTATTTGATGGTTTTTTTTGTTGTTTTTTTGTTTTTTGGTTTTTTTTTTTGTTTTGCTCTCCACATGCCTGATTTTTTTTTTTTGTTAGTTAGTTTGTTTCTTTTTCCCTGCAATAATCCACCAATGACTACTGTCAGTTTTCATTCCACCTAAAAATGTGGTTTCCACTTTAAAAACAACATTATTGTTTTAATCGACCTGTTATAATAATGATACTCAAACTCCATAGTCTTAGGATCACTGGAACATTGATTAACAGAATTTGCTGAGTTCTCTTATTTCTGCGCATGCCATCTACTGACATGCACTATTCTACAATGGCTAGGAATTCTGGGAAATGCATCACTGAGAGGTCATATTGAATTAACAGTATAACCTTGGTAACATAACCTTAGATGTACATGTGTAGCCTATTGGACCCGTAAGCTATATGGTGTTTATCCTCATGTGTACAGTCTGTCATTGACACAATGCCCTCCCACAGAACCTGGCTGTGTTAATATTTGTCATTGCAGAAAGTAAAACAGAAAACTTAAGAATGTCTTTTTATACCGGGGGTTGGGGATTTAGCTCAGTGGTAGAGTGCTTGCCTAGGAAGCGCAAGGCCCTGGGTTCGGTCCCCAGCTCCGGGAAAAAAAAGAACCAAAAAAAAAAAAAAGAATGTCTTTTTATTTTTTTTTTACTAAAAATGACAAAGCCAGTATATTATTTTCTCAGTTAAAATTTTATGTGAATGAGAAAAACAGTAATCAGAAGAACTTCACCATTTTGCATTTTGGCAAAACTTTTTAATGGCTGACTAGAGAGGCTATCTATGTTCTCTCATCTCGTTATGCATATCAACTTATTATGTTACATATTATACAGCCTCTGGCAGAATCCACAGCATCCTTGAAGAAAAATAAGAGTGAAAAGGTTAAAGGCATAGAGTGATTATGAAAATAGTTTTGACCTGTGACTTCTTCATAGTGGCTCAGAGATTTCCTGATTATCTGGAGCATGCTTTAGGAACCTGTAGACTGAGGAACTTAGGATACTCCATTTAAACTTCAGCCAACATTCTGCAGGTACTCGAATACTAGGTATTCTACAGTGTGCTTTAGAAGGAGCCTGAAGTGAGAGAAAGGGCCCAAGCTCAGCTCTATCTTTTCCACTATGGCTGCTAGAATTGTTATTAAATATTTTTATTCTTTGAGAATTTCATACAATATAGTTTTATCATAATCACCCTCTGTTTCTCTACCTAGCTTCTCCAAGATCCACTCCCTATACCCATATATTGTGCCAATTTCATGCCCTCTCTGTCTCTGTCTCTGTCTCTCTCTCTCTCTCTCCAGCTCTCTCTTTCCACCTCTCTCTTTCTTCATTTCTTCCACCCATTTTGAGGCCATCCACTAGAAAGCATGGCCCACCAACCAGGAATTACAACCTTAGAGAAGACAGATTATTGCTACACAGGGATCTATCCAGTGTCTATAGCCCTTAGTTAATTGTGGAATCTCATGAAGTCCTTTCCAGTCAGTGCTAGAATGTTGACCAGATAGGTCTAGGCAAGGTCTTTAATAGACTACCACAGTTGTTGTGAATTCATGAGAGTAGCAAGCATGTCTTGATGACACTACTATAGTCTTCCATGACTGCTTGGGCCTACAATCTTTCCCAACCCACTCCATGTTCTTTGAGTCTTGGGGAAGAAGTGTGATAGAAGTGTCCCATTTGCAGCTGAGCATTCTGTTTATAATTTTTCTCCATACTTTGGACAGTTGTGAACTGCATTAGCCACCATCACTGCATGGTGAGATGTCTCATAAAGTGTCTCAGAACTACACTAATCTATGGACTTAGAGAAACCAGTCAACCAAATAATACTAGCAGTTCCACCCTAAAAAGCTGTGAGCTCTTGTCAGATGTCTAGTACCAGAGATATGTTTATTTCCTATGGAATGGGCTTTCAATTAATCAGAAAGGAGTTTGTTATCCCCATAATACTTGTGACACTATTGCACCCATGACATATCCTGCCACACTCGATATTATTGCTATTCACAGGCTTCACAGCTGAGTAAGACTGCTCATGACATTTTTTTTTGTCCCCAGGTTCCTGCATAGTACCTTCTAATTCTATGAAATCTAGGCATCATTGAGAAAGTATCCTCATCAATACCAATGTAATATTTCCATGTCTTGGGAGAAAAGTGTGTGATATCAAAGCATGTGATGTCTTTAGCAAAAAGATCTTTCCATCACATTCTGATCAGCAATCAGGCACAAAGGCAGTAGTTTGCACTGTTTGGAGAGTTCTCCATGAACTTCTGACCTGTAACTAGAGGGAAAATGTCCCATACTTGTCATTGGGCTTTTTAACCAGCAACGTACCATTTCTGTGAGGTGAGTAAATTCCTGTGTAAAATAACTCCAGTTAAGCTCTTTTATGTGGAAGTGTATATTTGAAGCTTATAAAATACAAGTTTTGCGTATGCCCTTTTCAAATACCCTTGGTATTAGTTATTTTTCTCCACTCAAACCTCCTCACCTTTTCTACTCTTGAATTCCTCTCCTCCCTTAGACCTCCCTCCCCATTATTCCTCATTTCCTTTTAGATCACCTGTGTTCTACTGTGCCCCCTCCCTCAAGATATTTCTTCACTCACTTCACTGATGGTCCCTTTCTGCTTTCCTGAGTCCAACAGGTATTCCAAACTAAACGCACAAATGTAAAGATTGGTTATTAACGTCTGTTTGTGAGTGAGAGACTAGAATGCTTGTCTTTCTGAGTCTGGGTTACCCTTCTCAGTGGTAATATTTCCTGGTATGATCCTAATCCTGCCTGTTCATTTTTCTTTACAGCTGAATAAAATTCCACTGTGTATGACACTGCTATGTTTTTTTAAAAATCGATTTCTCACTCTTTCCATCCCCCTTTTTTCTTGCTTTCTTTCTTTCTGTTTTGGTACTGGATATGAAATCCAAGTCCCTATACATTCTAGTCAAGATCTTACTACTGACCATATTGCCAGTTCACTGGTCTGTTTTTCTTTTCTCTCCTATCCTCAAAACTTTTTTTGCCAGGACATTTAGGTCCTCAATAATTGCATCTCTTGATTCCAGGTAGTATGTTTCAATCAAATAAAAAGAATCAAATTCTGTTTATTTAAGAGGAATAATGTCAGACCATGCAACATTAGGAAGAACAAGCTCTCCTCTCTTTCACCTTCAAAATTCTGTTTCTATAACACTCAGCTTGGCACTATGCGAAAGTAATGATGAATTTTACTAATTTTATTAAGAAATACTTAAGTAATTGCCAAAGCTATGCTTAAGTCTGGAAAGTGCCCTAAACCATTTTTTTTCTTTTAAAACCATGGGCAAGCGATGGCCCAAATATCAGCTTATTGCATATTCATGGAGAAGAAAAGTTCTGGGCTGAAATCCTTAGATTTAAAGTCACTTAGATAAACATATACCTCCACTAAAGTACATGGTTTCTCACAGTAAGCCTTACTCTTCAAAATTACAGTGTGTGATTATCTCTTAAAAAAACGATAAAGCCTTGATTTTTATGGTTGATTAAATAGGTTATTGTAAATCACATCAGCTTCGAGTTTGGCATGTATCCCAGAAAGCAGGCTTCCCAGGCTAAGCTCAAAGTTTCTTTTTCCATAACAAAGATTTGAATCCACAAAAATCCTCTGGGATTTCTTGCATCCAAAGCAGACATTTCCCAGGGTTTCACATGGTTTTCTGGAAAGCTCTTGACCTACCAAGTAGTTCCATATGGAGGCACCCGAGCCAATGAAAGTTCATTTCCTGTGAGTTCATCTTACTTGAGTCATCCTGGTTTTTTTTTTCTTCTTCTTCTTCTCAGTAATCACTGGTCTCTTGTTCCCTTTTCCCAGTCTGTGCCATGTTGAAGGAATCCACAGTCATCACAGTGACAAAACATACAACATGGAGCCTGTGTTCTTTCTTTCTTTCTTTCTTTCTTTCTTTCTTTCTTTCTTTCTTTCTTTCTTTCTTTCTTTCTTTCTTTCTCTTTCTTTCTCTCTCTCTCTCTCTCTCTCTCTCTCTCTCTCTTTCTTTCTTTTCTTAGCAATCAAGTTATCAGGGCATTCTTCTCTTGAGATTTGCTGGGGCACTTTGGTGGCTTTGTGGAATGTTTTTACAGAGTCAGTGGCAGTTAGTTCTCGACCTATCCCACAGTTGTTAGACTAACAGGAGCATTGTAAGAAAGCGGTTTCTAGACAATGGGAGTTTCAGCACTATAGGGACATTTTAAGCTTAAAGACATATGATTAACTTTAGATTTGGCTGGGACAATCACTTAGCATTTCTATGGCAAATGATGTCAATGTGCTACCCAAATCTTTGGGAATCTCTTCACTGTTAATTGTAACTGTCTAATAAGCCTGTGTTTTGTTGCTTCTGGTTGTTGTCACCCGTGGAGACATTTTAGTAAACTGCTCTCAGGATCTCAATTGACCTATGTGAGGGAGCCTAACATGCCAGACTGTGTTTCCCATTCTTACTTTTCAGAGTCCCACCACTGACACCTACTAGGAATAGGGATTTTAGGTGGCAATGATATACAGACATGTGCCATGGTAGAGCTCACCTCATATGACAGACCAATGCTCAGGCTTTCCTTAACATCATATCATAGCTAAACTGGGAAAAAACCTCTTACCACAAGGGTTTGCTGCACAAATGGGATGGCATGACATTTATGGAAGTATCATAAGTAGTAAAGCATCTCTACCTAAAATGACTTGTTTTGTTTACAAAAGAGCAACATTATATAGATAAAGCAATATTAGCCACTAAGATGATAACATAATCTTCAGTTTGGACCGAGTGGATTTAAATAACAGTCATGGCAAGTTAACATGCAGATTACATATTAGCAACTCTTTTCTCTAAATTAAAAAAAATGTATTGTTTGTTTAAACTTGGGTAAAAAAAAAAGAAAACTCTTAGAATACACGGAGAAGGATAAGTCTCACCTTAGGGTAGTGGGATTCACTTTTTGGCTATATTCACAATTCAGTAACATTTAGTGTTATGAGAAATCCTGGACTTTAAAACACATACATCATAACATTTGCTTTTGTTACAGTGAGTACCTGAAACATGATCCTTTGGTCAAGAAAACATGTAGGACTTAGTTTCACTCTTACTGACTACATTCCTTTCTCAAAGACAATGTTTAAAATCCATGGCGCAAAACTCACTAGCAAGAAAGCAACCACACTACCTTGTAGCCGCAGATCTTTTGGATGGACCATGGAGGTCATGTCCATCATGTTCTGCCTATTTGCTTCTTGATGCTCTTCATATTAACCCGTGGTTACTCTGAACTGCTACCCTAGTGATGAGTTATACTATGCACAAGCCTCAAAACACTCAAGCCAGAGTACCTGGGTCTCCTTAGGACCTGCTTAGAGAAATTTCAAATGGACAAAAGTGGGTTAATGTCCTGAGTGTGGAGTAAACAATAATTTAAATTTAAGCAGCCTCTTAGTTTCTTTAAATCATGAAAGGTTTTGATGGGAATACTCTTGAGAATGTCTTGATCGTTCCCTGATGACTAATGATTGTCAATATTTGTATGATTGGATGCCATATAATATACGCAGCTAAAGTTTAGTGAGAAGTGTGGAAATCCTAGAGCCTGGAAAGAAGGAATATGCTACCAAGAGTATTGCAGATGAGATTTGTTTAAGAAAGGTCTAAGTAGTTATTGTGAGAGGAATAGAGCTGTGGTATCTGTTCTCAAGTATTGAAAAGACAGCTGAGTGTTTAGGTCCGTGACTTGACTTTGGTAACCATTTGTAGGAATGAAAGCGATTAAAGGTAAATGGATTGTTGACTTAGTTCCGAATAACAGATTAAGGGCTGGTGCCAGGGCAGAAGCAATAGCAAGGCAAGGTGAGCGAGAAATAGAGAGACATTTTTTAGAGAATTGGGAGACCTTGTGAACAACCTGATGTACAAGGCCAAAAGGAGGAATCAAGATGTCAGTCAGGATCTGCAGTGTTTCAGATGGCTCAGCTCAGTGCCTGACATGCAGTTACCAGGTGACTGCTCCACTTACCAGGTGACTGCTCCACTTACCAGGTGACAGCTGGCATGCATCATTTGAGGATCTTAAGCTGGATATAGGCTCTCGGTCCTTGTCCTACCTGGTGCTCTCTGAGGTTGTATCTGGTTCTGTAGCTTGGAGTCTGTCACAATTTACAATGTTCTTCAGAATTATGACTTCCAACATCTATTCTGTTCTGTTCTTTCTTCTCTTTCCAGTGTTTTGATTATTTGCATGTTATACCTCTTAAGTTAGCCATAATTCTTACATATTCTATTCTGGTTTTCCCCTATTCTTAATTTTTATACGAATTTCTTTGTATGTATATGGGGGCAAGGGCTTCTGCATGAACATCTGGGCTCATGTTTGTTTGATGCCCAGAAGCCAGAAGAAGTCATTGGATAGCCTGAAACTGGCGTTACGAATGGTTGTAAAGGGTTATGTGGGAGCTGGGAATTGAACTCAGGTCCTCTGGACGGACATCTTCTGCTCCTAACTTCTAAGCCATCTCTGCAGCCCTAATTTTAATTATTAAGAAGACTATTATTATATTTATGCTGTATGCTGGGAATACATATGCTATGGTGTTGAGGTTAGAGAACGACATGCAGATACTGTTAGATAGTTCCTTCCTCCTGTCAAGTCTTCTCCAGGCTTAATGGCAAGCGCTTTAGCCACGGAGCTACCCTACTGACCTGTCTTTTCAAAAGCCCATTTCAGTTAGACAAATGTGTGTGAGCCTACTTCAGTATCCACTTATTCCTTCCTTGGCCATGTCTGTCTGCTAATGGGCCTTCCTCAGGCAGTGTTTCTGCTATGGCGTTTTTGATTTTCTAGTATTTATTTTGGATTTCGATTTTCCTTTTCTTCTCTTTCTCTCTCTCTTTCTCTCTTTCTTTCTTTCTTTCTTTTTTACAGTTATTATCAGTGGTCATTAACTGGGACCGAAACATTTTCTCATCACACATTAGATTTTTCTTAATATGTTCTGTTGTTTACATTATCATTTGTTTGTACATGCCACATGCTTTCCTCATTATGACCCTTACTGTGTTAATCATTGTTACTTTAAATTTCTTTCTGAGAATTCCAACATCTGTCGGATTTGCATTTGTTCTGATGGTTTCTTTGCCTTTTCGTACTGGAGATTTATACCTTCTAGTACACCTTGTAAATTTATTTTTTGCTAGATTATGTATTATATTGAATGGATGAGAACTGGGGTCAGGGGTCTAAAAAGTGTGAAGATTTGTGTATTTAGGTGGCTCTGACTTGACGGTAGGCTGTGTTTACTGTTTCTTGTAACTACAGACCCTGCCTCCGCCGTTACATTCCTCTAGCATCTTGGTTTTCATCCTGAACTTACCTAATTATTCTCCTCAGAGTGTGGGTCTTGCCTTCCAGTTGAGTCAACTGAAAAATCAATGTTAAATGGAGCTTTGCTGTAGTGGTGATCAGATATAGGAGAAAGAGACTATTTTAAAATTAATCATCCTATTAAAGCTCAAGCCTTTTATATAAGGCTTTATTTTAAATTAAATGTATGTGTCAGACAGCTGTTTTTGTGTATGTGTCTGTGCGTGGATCTCTGTGTGGGTGTGTGCATGTGAGTGCAGGCACCTGTGGAGGCAGGAGGAGGTGTCAGATTTCCTGGAACGGGAGTTACAGGGGGTGGTGAACTATCAGACATGGGTGTTTGAAATTGAACTCAGGTCCTCTGCAAGAGCGACAGGACCCTTAGTGGCTAAGCCATCTCTTCAGCTCCCTTTAATCTCCTGTCTTTTGTAGGTCTAACACTGGTGTGTTAAATATTTATGGAGTGTTTAGTGTTTATTTTTCTCCTAATCCACGTTTGGGTCTTTCATGTATGTATATGTGTGTGTGTGTGTGTGTGTGTGTGTGTGTGTGTGTGTGTGTGTGTGTGATTTTTGGTTTTGGTGAATTAGGTTGGAGAGAACCAGTTAGAAACAAGCCTTTCATCTAGTTTAGACAAGGTTTCAGAATTGTTATCTTGAGCCATTCCTTCTCTTGAAGAGAGCTCTGAGCATTCTTGACAGTGGTTAATCTTTCAGTCCTTTTGACAAGACTGACAAGCAAATGTAAGAATTTGGAGGAATTCCTGAAAGGAAAACACAGGAAAGTGAGGGGTTTTCCCTAATGCCGCAGACATTATACTGTGTTCAGCTCGGAAAATATTCCTGAGTAACCATTATAGCAGCTCAGGGTTACCATGGCTTGCCACACATCTGTTTCTGCACCTCCCAAGGTACACTCAGTTCTCTGTGTCGTGGGGCAACTGTCTGTCTAGAATGGTCACTTCTTTCATAGGCCCAAGGAAAGTTGCTAACATTTTATTTTGTCCAGCTTTTGTCTGCTATGCATAGTTCAATTTCATATTCTTCCTGTGATATGTTGATATTGAAACTGAAAGCAGATTGATTATTTTGAAAACTGGAGTCAGGTAAGGTCACAAAGCATTGCTTGGTCAGTCTGACCAGTGGCAACCCTGGGTACTCCTGCAGATCTTTCATCCTTAGAGCCTTGAAACACATTCCATGCTTTTGTCTAAGACACAACTTTTAATTTCTTACCTTCCTTGTTCCCCTTCCTTCCAAATGGTTTTACCCAGCTTCTTTAGATTCTCTGCTTAGACACTGAAGTCATTTTTAATTGTGGAATATATAGACAGAACACACCCATCTCAGGAGTTTGGCATGAATTGTGGTCTTACTGGCAGTGTGGGAAGATCTCATCATACTGGGTACTTCATTAGCAAATCCCATTCTGTGCCAGTCTCAGAGGTGCAAAGATTTTGATTTTGATTTTTAAATTCCCCACAAGCATTCTTGCTTTATTGCTAATTCTTGATCACTTGCACTTGCTCTCTCACTTCCAAGCTGCTACCTGTCACAAATGTGAAGACAGGTCTCTTCTGAGTCCTGCCTCCGGTTAGCATCCCCTCTACTTGGCAACCTCTCTATCTTCCTTTGGTTTGGTTGGAAGCATCAACAGTGACGTTTACCATTTTATTTCTCCTGCTGACTATTACCTTCTAGTGTTTTAAAAAGGAAGTGGTCCTTAATGTCTTGCCTTCTGATTTTCAACGTAGAAGGTAATACCGTCCTCGCATTGGGGAGATTGCCATATGCTGAGATGCTCTGAGGTTGGGGTATTAGGCTGGAGAGGAGAAAGCCGGCAAATGCAAATATTCTTTTGGGAGGATTGATAATTCAGTGTTCTCACTGCACATTGTTTTTGTCTTGACAACTACTTCTAGAGCCTACTTGCAGAACCTGCCTCGTTAATGATAGATTTCAAACTACATGCAACACACAAATATTTGACCAGCAAAAATCTCGTTATAAACCTGTAGTATGTGATTCCCTTTATGGTTCTGTCCTAAGAAGAACAATTGCTGTTAGTCTCCTAATTATAGTATGATTAACTTAGCTGTCTTCCTTTAAGATGTCTGATAGATTTGAAGTAACTGTGTTAAGAAATGTCCTATTACTCTAACAAAATATTTGAGACAATAAATTTATGAGGAAAAAGTTATTTTGGCTCCAAATGTTGTAGTTTTAATATATGGCCACTGGAGTCTATACCTTTGGGGCCCATAGCCAGCTAGTACATCAGCATTAAAATGTATATAGCAGAAGCATCTTTATGTTCAGGAAGGAAGGAAAGAAGGGAAAAAATAGAGTCTTCTTCGAAGGTACAATCATGATGACAAGAAGACTACCCCACTATACCTCACTCGTTTAAGGTCCCAATACCTCCCAGTAACACAATGAAATGGGAATTAAGCTACGATGGTCAATATCGATTCCTTATTTGTTTGAACAAATCATGCTTCTTAGGTACATATGCTTTGGTGTTTCTAGAAAGAGTTAACTAAGTGAGACACCCAACTGTGAACGCAGGTTGATATGGCATAAAGGGTGACAGACTGTTTGGAACTAGACGGTAAGTGCAAGAGAATCTCAGCCTTGCAGGTAGCCTGTGATGGCTGCCAGGCCATGATGACATAAATATTTCTGCTTTTATTCTGGAATGCTCACTGTCCTGGACTGAAACTCATCATAAGCCCAAACCAGTCTCCCCTGGCTTGTTCTTCTTAGGTACTTGCTGCGGCAATGGATGTCTAACATACTATTCTATAGCACTCGGCCCTTGGAGTCAGTGCCCCAAGCCATAGCACAGGTTATTGCCTGTGGTTCTTGCCTCCCATGACATGGATCAGGGAGACTTTGTGCTCTTGCTCACTTAGGCTGTTTCCATTTCAAAATTTGTTCTTAATGTTAGGCGAGTTGTTCAATCTGTTTCAAAGTGAATCTCTGTGTACAATTTAAAGGAGTATTACTCTGCCTGTAGAAAATGCCAATTTAACCCCCGCTGGCAATGTAAGATGCATGAAATTTCTTGGGCAAAGAATAAAGCAAAATAATAAAATCCCATGTTTAGCAAATAAGTGGAGAAGGCATCTCAGAATCTCATGCATGGGGCTGCAGAAGGTGACAACTCAGGATTAGACATGTGGCTACAGATGGTTTCTTGTAGAATCTGAGTGAGTAGTTGCTCCTGGGAAAAGTTTTAAAGGTATTTCCTGCATTAGTAGGATGAACAGAATTCAAAGATTTCCCTGTCTCTGTATTATTTGGGAAAGGTACAAACTGGAGCAGTTTGGAAATGAAGGATTTGATGCAACATTTCTCTCTTACTTATTTGCATCTGAAAATTGAAACTTAAAATTTGAGTAGTACTGGATCAGTTGTGTGTGTGTGTGTGTGTGTGTGTGTGTGTGTGTTTGCATGTATCTATGAATACTTGTACGTACATGTATGTGCATACATATGTACCTATGTGGAAGTTTCAACAGACAGTTGATGGCAGGCACTTCCTTAATCACTTTATATTTAGCCAGTGTCTTTCAGGACCTCCCGAACTCTCTGTCTCCTCTAGTCTGTCTAGGCAGCTTGCTCAGAGCTTTCCCCATCTCTGCTTCCTCTGTGTAGGGATTACTGAGGGTCAATGCACTCTCGCACCGTTTGTATAGTTCCTGGGGATCCAAATTTAGCTCCTCAAGCTTGTGGGGTATGTGCTTTACCTGCTGACCTGTCTCACCAATCAAAAGTTCCTTTTAACTTGAAGACAGAGGGTGTAGACATGTGCCATCCTACAAATTCCATTTATGTTTTCCTATTACTCAGGTTTTCGAAATCACTATAATTCTAGTCTGTCTAGAGGTATACATTTTCTACTGCTGCATAATCACTACCACAATGGCTTTCTTGGGCTTTCACACATGTGCATTTTCGTTTTGCTTTCACACATGTGCATTTTGATTTTGCAAGTATCTTGTTGAATGTACTCTCAGAAGTTGCAAATGGATTATAATAAATTATTTCCAGCTGAAAAAGTTGTAAATAGTATGCTAATATGTTCATGAATATTTAACATTGTTAATATAATACAATCAATTATATCTCAAGTCCTTATTAAATATGAACAGTTCTCATTTTAAGTAAAAATAAATAAAGATCATATACCACTAGTTCTTAGAGAACCTAGTTCTATTTTTGTTGAGAAGTTCACATGCTCTTTTATATCTTCTTGAGAAATGAGCAAGATTTAATATTCTGCACCAGAGATGCTTGGATCTAGAACATGCAACTTACATTGCCTCTGACCAGTATCCTTAAATAATCTGCTTAATGATTCTAGCCCAAAGAATAAGAACAAGCATAAATTTCCCCAAGGTGCTGTAAGGAGTAGCAGGTTGTGTCCAAAATGCAATGTGAAGCAGCCACACTCAGTTCTCAGGAGCTAGCTTCTGTGGGAGGTGGTAGGGATCTTGAGAGCTCAAAGGGCTTAGGAAGTATCTCAGCTTTACTTTGAGGAGGTGAGCAGAAGCTTGGGTTGATCAGGTCAGAATGATCTTTGAAACAGGCTTAACCTTCCAGTGTGTGTGTGTGTGTGTCAGAGAGGGAGAGAGAGAGAGAGAGAGAGAGAGAGAGAGAGAGAGAGAGAGAGAGAGAGAGAGGTGGGGAGGTGGACAGACAGACAGAGGTAGACCCACAGAGAAAACGTTTTTAATGTAAGAATTTAAGTGTCAATCACTTAGGTTAGGTAATGTGAACAGTTATATCTGCATCAGCAGGCAATACTGACATCAAGACAGAGGGCTTGGCAGTCAGGTAGCTCTCTGAAGTTCTAGATGAGTAGTGGTAGGCCAAGAACCAAGAACCTAGATCAGTAAGCTGAGGTTGACTCAGCTGAGTGTGGCCTAGGAGAATATGTAGGTCCCAGAGAGTGATTCCAAACATAATTCCAAAGGTATCAGTTGAAGATAAAGCTAGAAACATTATTTATAAAACAATTCAGTGATAACATTAATCTCTGGAGAGTCTTATAGAATATAAGGGATAAAACGCCACTAAATCTAATTGGTTCAGAAGAACAGTCAACAGATAAACATGCATCTCTGGGTCAAGATGCCAGTTTGGGGTCACAGACAGAATCCATCATGTGTAGCAGACATAAAGCTTATTGATCAGGACAGCTAGTAGGCTCACAGGAATGGCTCAATTGCTTTTTGACAGGGGAAAATAATGAATATAATTTAGCCTAGGATATTTTACTTTATAATAAGGCAATTCCAACATTTTCATGCCCATAAGTCATAGTGTTGCTCTAAGAACTTGTTATAGAATCTCTAAGAATTGAAACAGGAAGATGTAGAGAAAGGTGTGTGAGATATAGCATATTTGAGACAGACAGAGAGTTCTCCTCAGTTCTCTTATCTTTTTCCCAGTCAAGAAACAATATAGTGTAGTAGATAAAATAATGTGGTTTATCTCAACACAGCCAGTCCTTTGTCTGGTTAGCTAGTAGGGGAGACAGAGGAGGGCCAAATTTAACTGCAATGTTCAGCAATACTTTTAACTCTTCCTGTAATCCTGGACTCTTCCTATATTCAGGATTTTACTCAAACAAGGACAACAAACCAGGATAGTTGGTGGTGTGCTCTGTAACTTCCTAGTGTACTTTACTACCCTGGCATCAGAATACTGTAAACAGCTTCCTGGGAGGTCCCACAATTCTTCTAAACCTGTGATTATCAAGCCTGGGTACATTAGAATCATCTGGAAAGCTTGTAGGAACACAGAGCACTGGGATCTCCTCCAGAGTTTCTGATGCAAACATTCACTGGCAAGAACCCAAGCTTTTGCATTTTAATCCAGTTCCTAAATGTTGCTGCTGCTGCCCTCAGGGAATCTGGATCTAAACAGTCTGAGTCCCTCTGAGAGACAGTAAGCAGAGTGACTGCCCTGCTCACACTGTGCCCCAGTGCCCTATTGGGTACCTTACAGTCATCAATGAACCAAGACCTTCATGTCCAGTAGGAAGCCAAGTGAAGTGTAAAGGTGCCCACCCAGAGAAGTTTCTAGATGGATGATGTCCTTTAGAGAGAAAGCAAAAACATTCTGTTTGCTCTTGGCTTTTTGTCAGATTCAGATTCCTCCGGTTTTGCCTTGAAAGTAGAAGGAGACATTAGGAGGTACTAGGTCTGCTTTCCAGTTTAACAAGAATAATCTGAGGGGGTGGAGAAATGGCTTATTTGCTAAGAGCCCTTGGTATTCTTCTGAGAGACTCTAGTTTGGTTCTCATCACCTATGTCAGGCAACTAATTGACTAGGGAATCTGACATTCTCTTCTTGTTGTAAACACCTGTACATATGTGCCACACATATATACATACATACTTACATGCTTGCATACACACACATAGAGACAAACAAATACAAAAAAAATAGAAATAAATCTTACAAAAATACTTAGAATAGAATAGCAGGCTCAAGTTACAGTATCGCTACTACATGAAGGTATGGCTTTAAGTAGGTCAATCAGATATCGGTAAAAGAGCATGTCGACTCATTTGGATTGCTTTGCTCTGTCCATGAGTTCAGATTACTTTCAGAGAAAATGTATTACAAACAACGTAGTTTGCCTTGGGTTGGCCTTACCCAAAATCTCGTTCCTTGGCTCTTGGCTCAGAAGAGTGTTCATAACTCGTCAAGTGGGAGTGAGGGCTTAGACCTGGAGTCACAGAGCTGCTGTGGTTCCATGGTTTCCACAGAGCTGTTCATGGTAGTCTCTTCCTTTGGGATCTGAGCTGAGATGCTGTTTTAGAGTCTGAACTCCAACAGAAGCTAAAGCTAATAGTATTTTATTAATTATTTAGCCTATTTATTGACCATCTATTATGTGTCCTGTAATATTTTAAGTGTGACATTCAACCATTATGCCTTATGTTCTACTATGGTGTATAAAGTAAAAAGAAATTTCTGTATCTCTAGGTCCTATTCTCACAGACTTGACTAACCATGGAATGAAATTGTTAGGAAATCAATTACAACTGCACAAATCACATGCAGAAAATCCCCTATTATTATTCCAAACACCATTATCTAATAACTTTTTGCGCAGTTGTTATGTTGCTTCAGGCAATACAATGCTTTCAAGGAGGTTTAAAGTGACTGGGAGGCCGTGTGCATGTCACCTGGAGGTACTACATCATTCTATACAAAGAACTGGAGCAAATGCCTGAGATAAGATACAGGTCAGGTGGAAGAATTGGTAACTCCCTAAGCCTCAGGAAGGATTAGACTCCATGCTACAAGCCCTGCTTAGAGACTTATGTAGCAGAATGACAGAGAGACAGGTAGTGGATCAGGAGTGGCCAAGAGTTAGGCCATGGGCAGATGGAAAGGACCATGTTAAAGTCTTTGGATTCCCACCCTGTTGACACCTGTGGGGTGAGATGCACGTTCTGGCATTATGGTATGCTAAGTTCTTACTATCATTGCAGGAACCTAGATAGGACAGCATCTGTCCCCATGCAACCTGCAAGCTACCACTGTTGGTTTTGGGGAGAATTATTTAGAAGCACTGTACTTTACAGTCACTTTATGTGATACAATTTATGATCCTGAGTTATCAAGAAAAGAGAAATTGACATTATGGGGGCATAAAACCAGAACTAGTTTTACATAAAATCTCAGATTAAAGTAACACAGCTTTATTATCTGGATTCTAAAACGTGCACCAATTCCACCATAAATAGTTACTATTAAACACCAGACAAAGTAAATCCAGTGACTTTGCCGTGATTCCACATTGCTTGCCTGCTGCCAGGCATTACAAGTCAACTGCGTACACTCTTCTTCTGATCTCACTTCTAATTCCAGAATCCCCATTAACCTGGAATGTGAGCAGCGTCTAGCCTTTACTTACAGTTAGTACAGGAGCTATGTTTAGAGATGTATTTGCCATTAGACAAAGGATCTGTGGATAAATTCTAAAGCCATCATTTTTGTGTGCCACTTGATCTTAAAGTAATTTGTTGTTTCTGTAGAGATCAGTCAGTTCAAGGGCATGATGACAGATATATCAGAAAGCAGCTCATTTTCCTTTGTTCCTTCTGCACATAAAAAAGGAGGAAGAGCAATTTGAAGATGTAAGATGAAGGCAGAATTTACTTCTTTTGTTTTATTTTTTGAGAGTCATTTCTTGCACTTCCAAACAACTTCAAAGAAGTCGGCTTTAAAAAAAAAATCTTCCTACTGTTCTAACTGGAATAGTTCAACATAGTTAAATCAGTATGCATTGATCACATAACTTCTACTGGGGAAAGAATGTGCTATTTCAAAAATTGGATTGCTTTGTTACTCTTCCGTTCTACTTTGAACTAATACAGAATACATTATAAAATACATTTAACCCACTGACTTTATTCATAATGACAAATACAGTAATACATAGAAATGGCTAATTTACTTACCACCTCAAAAATAGACGTTCTAGGCATTGGATGCCATATAGTTAAAAATGAGAGAGAGAGTGGGAGAGAGAGCGAGAGAAAGAGAGAGAGAGAGAGAGAGAGAGAGAGAGAGAGAGAGAGAGAGAGAGAGAGAGAGAATGAGAATTTGGAAAATCTTGTTTCAAAAGAAAATGATGTATGTATGCCTGCAGATGTCTAGTAACTAAAGAATTACCCTACTTTTAGTTTCCAGGAGTGAGGGATTATTTTCCAATCAGTAATGGTCTCACATTATTAGAATAGCTCAAAAATTGAATTCACAAAGAAAATATTTCCCTGAAGTTTTAAGCTCTTATTTCACAATGATTATTGCTACCTAAAAAGTACATTCAGTGTCTGTTTGAATATGAAGCTGCCTTGAATGCAGAAGACAAATTACACACACTGCCTGTGTGTCTCTCCAGTCTTCTGGTGTCTAGCAAAACCCCTCCATCCTCAGGGATCACTTGTGTGTGCTTGTAGCTGGTTTGCTGACACAGTGGCAACTGAGAGTTGAGCTTCAAGAAAATCAATACGTTCAGCACTTCGGCTCTAAACTTTTCTTTGAAGTACAAGAAACTATTTCCTTCTAGATGGTGCATTGTTCCTTTCTCTGAGGGTTGTTTCCTGTAGGGATTATTAGAAGTAAGACTCCAGCTTTTGATGCCTGCTTTATTTTTCTCATGTGTAAGTAAAATAACCAAGTGTTTAAGTTTACTGGTAAATTACCTCTGGCTTCTTTTTCTCTAAGAAGTAAAGCTTATGGTGTGTCCATATGTGCAGAGGGGGCATAGCCCAAGTAAGGATAGAGTGAAGTCTAGAACAAGCATGCCATCCAGTTGATAAAAGTGCTTCCTGTGAGGATACAGGTTATAGCTCCAAAGTGGCTGTGGATTGACATTGAAATTGAATAGTGCAGCAAATGTTTACCATGGTGGAATCCAGATTTCTCACTGAGAAGTGGAAAACTTAAGCATGTAAGAAGAGACACTCCAATGATCCATGTTGGAGAGAGTGTGAACATACATAGTGTATGTAACACACATACAGAAGAATACATGTAAAAATTCTGCCCAGCTTTGTTCACGACTAATGTGCACACACGTCTCTGCTCCAACAGCTGGAAAGTAGTGACAGCCCCCAGAGCACAGAGCACACCTACATCACAAGTTTTGGGTTCTAACTGTGTTCCTAAAAACTGCACTTTCATGATGAGGACGATGACTCAAATAGAAGACAAAGCTGGTCCTAGCAGCTTCTCTCCCTAGAAAATCCTCAAGAGAACACACTGTGCCCTACATCATGATGGGCATTTAAGATGAGATATGATATAGTCCAGGGGAAAGAAGAATCAATTTGAGGAACACAACTATAGAGTATCAGATTCCAATGAAAAGTTCAAAGTAAGAAACCATAGTTCTCAGTGAGATACATGAACTACATGGATTACACGGGGAGGGGGGAATTTCATGTTGAGTTCAAAACATTTGATATACACACTTCATCCTCACAACTGTCCTCATTTAACACGTGGGCTGTGTCTAATGAATTCCTCCTGAAGAACAGTGTAGAAATAGAAATCAGAGACTCTGGAGAGAGAGGAAAGTGAGAAACACCCACTCAGTGTCCAAGTTCATACCTTGACTGAAAGATCAAGTTGGTAGAAAAACCTGTCTAACAATTTCTAATCATTATTTCAAAACCGTTAAGGTAAGATAAGCCTGGTGTGCTGGCTCATGCCTGTAATTCTAGCTGAGGCAAGAGGTGGCTAGCCTGGGCTATAGAAAGTGTCACAGCCATAGGACACCTAAGAAAAGAAACCACCTAAATATATATGGGGGCCTAGAAATGATGTGAGCCTTAAGGAAGTCAAAATTAATGTGTCAGCATTTGCTTCTTAAAGAAATGCACCACCTTGATATGTTGGTAATGGTGGAAGCTGGATATGAAGTATATGACAGTTGTGTAACATCATTATTTTTCTATAATTTTAAAATTGTATTAAAATAAAAACATTATTTAAAAATGAATACAGTTCAAACTTATAAAACTAACTCATATTCTTCTGTGTGTGTTGTGGTAATGTAATTGGTAAACTACTAGAATTGAAATAGAACAGAACCCCTAATTTACTAGTGAAGGCTGAGTCTGATGGTATATTCTGTTTTCTGGAAAGTAGTAAGAACATTTTAAACAGAAAGTTAGCACCTAAAGAAGTATTCTACAAAATCTAAAAGTACTATGCAGTTTCCATGCTACTGCTGCCAAACATGTTGTCCCTGAAAAAAATATCTTACTATAATCCAACGTGAGAATTCTGAGTATGCAAAGAATGCTCAGTATGTACTCAGTCAGTAAATGCATATTATTTTGGGTTATTTCCCTATAACTATGGGATTCAACCTGGCAAAATACATGCTTACAAATATCAGACCTAAATTTTCAGTAATTAATAATGATTAATAGAGCTATTGACACACATGAGATTTATGACAACCATGGAGAGAGCAAACCTGCACATGGGTAAGCACTGTTGGAGGATTGACTTATTCTTGATAGATTGTGCAACACATGACATTTTTGTTAAGGGCAACCTCAATAATATTATCAAACCCACATACCAGGCTTCAATATTGTTTTTCCTATACCTGTTAATTAGGTATAGAAATTGCAGCTTTTTGTAAAATAACATCCACTGTTCTCTGGAATGTACAGAGTTGAGATTTGAGGTCCACCACAGTATGCCAACTTGATTTTGAAGATGTTGCTCCATCAATATTTTTCTGAGGGTAAAAATGAGCACAAGATTTTTATTCTTTCCAGAGCTCAGTAATCTATTGCTGTGCTCCAAGGAAAGTCCTGACTCTTCTATAAAGAGTACAGTTTTCTGAAACCTTTGTGGAGACCTCACTGCCATCTGCCCTTTTTATTTATGCTTTAATAAAAGCCTAGTTGTCAGTTTTTCAACTTGTGATACTTAGGGGCAAAGCTCAGTGAATAGTAGACTCTTTCAGTGCACTCTATGTTGATCTCAGCTGAATATATATGATGCTTGACATCTGAAGGTCCAGAATTGAAGGTCATTTGGAAAATGCACCTATCTGTGGCACTTACATAGAGACATCCTACATGTCATCTCATTCGGTAAACGCATACACTGTGTGCTGCTGCATTGGGATTATGGTTAGCTGAATTTCCCCATTCTAATTCTGTTCTGGTTTTTATCCTCCTTGAGTTCAAATGTTCTCGAATATGAATCTAGAGTGAAGAATCACACGAGCTTTCCCTTTGGGAGAATTTGGGAGGGAATGATGAGGACAACTGGTAACAAGTAAATGGATATATACAGTTAACAGTTTTAGCTGCACTGTTTTCAAATATTTATGCAAAGTTATCCTTTCACCTCCACATACGTGTAATATGTGCACATGCAGAAATGAAAAACAATTAGAGAAGAGGTAGTCAAACATACCTTTTCCAGTTTTGTGAAGAAATCTAATACATGTTCTGGTTTAGACTATTGTCAAATTTGCTTTTTGTGAGGATGACCTTAAGCTTTGAATCTTTGTTTCTGCCTCTGTAGTAAGGCACTAGAAGTATAGGAATGTGATAAGGAGCATCATAGCCAAGGCTTTATGCATCCTGGGCCAACTATCTACCAACTTAACTTCCTATCCCTGCTCTAAAATCTTAGCCCTAAACTGTGACTACTCAGCATCCTCCGGGTAGGGCGTTACCTCTAAGGGAAAAGGTGACAGCTGAACACGAAGTACTAGTGATGTCTGATGGTCCACTGTACATTTATTCAGCCGATACCCGTCAGGATACAGTCCACGTATGGAATCTTATTAGGGGAATTCTGACTGCTCATAAGAACACTCCAAGTAAACAAAAGGGACTGTGACCTCAGTTTCTTCAAATCATGGAATTGTTATAAGGCTGTGGTTTTGTGCTCCTTTCTGGTGCAGCAGATAGGAGTGCGTTCCTGCCACATCATTTATTACTGCTCGCTGTAGTTAATCAACTACATTGATATAAATAATCTATATGCTTCTGTGAAAAGAAAACGAGTTTTTGCCATGTGAATCTTGTCCTTACAATTGTATTGAGTTGAACTCATGAGAACTTTACTCAAGTGGCTTTTCTTAACCCTCCGAGTAAAAATTGTCTGAGGCTCTGAATAAAGCTGGCTCTTGGTTCCACCTTTAGTCCACCTCATAAATTGGTTCCAGTCTCCCAGGTCCTACTGCCTCTAGTGCAGTGACAGATACTTACTCTGCTGGGTAGTTTTATGTCAACTTGATAGAAGCTAATGTCACCTGAGAGAATGGACCATCAGTTAAGGACATGCCTCCACAAAATCAGGCTGAAGCCTGGAGGGCATTTTCTTAATTAGTGATTAATGGGGAGTGCATAACCCATTGTGCATGATGGCATCCTGGGCCGGTGGCCTCGGGTTCTATACAGAAGCAGTCTGAGCAAGCCATGGAAAGTAAGCCAGTAAGAAGAACTCGCCATTGCCTCTGCAGCACATCTTGCCTCCCGGTTCCTGCCATGTTTACATTCCTGTCCTGACATGGTGATGACAGTAATATGGAAGTGTAAGCTGAATAACCCTTCCCCCCATTGCTTTAGTTACGGTGTTTCATGACAGCAGTAGTAACTCAACTAATCCTGGCTAGCAACAGCCAGAAAAATAATTTTTAGGTACAAAAGATGAGGTCACAAAATGTCAGAGTCTATATCTCCATAACCTTTAAAGAACAAAATTGTTCTGCAATGTTGAATCTTAAAATTTTAATATTTTCTCTTAGAAGGTGATTTTAGCTATTATGTAGTCATATGTCCATGTACTGCTTATTGTTATTGTATTATTATTATTATTTATTATCATTATTACCATACAAGTTCAGATACTATTGATGCCTGTCGGACTCTTCCTGACCTGCCTGTTTTTAGAGCAACTTTTTGATGTCAGTGTTATTTATACACTTGTGTTTATTTATTCTATTAGTATGTAATATAAAGCCCTTTCTTTTTAATGGTTTCTCTGTTTTCCATTCATGTAAATGAAATCTTTATCATTGGAGTTCTTCCATGTCCGTTTGTATTAAATATGCATCCAGATAACGTGCATAACTCTGATCCACTCCTTTCTTTTAAGGATGTTGCATTGCATTCTATGAATCTGCCTAGTGAAACCTAAGTGGCTATTTATGGTGTGGTACTTTTGTTGTTACCAACCCTGGTGCTATTGAGCCCATTGTGCAAGATTATCTTTAGAATATATGACAAAAAATTGGCAAAACATACATTTTCACTTTGCTAGGTTATTGTCTTGGTTTGCTTTCTGCTTCTGTTGAAACTGCCATGGTTAAAAGCAAATGGGGAAGAGAGGGTTTCTTACTTCCACATCACCATCCTTCACTGAGGGAAAGCATGGAGTGAGAAGCTGAAGCAGGGACCACAGAGGAATTGCTGCTCACTGGCTCGCTATCTATAACTTGCTCAGCTTGCGTTATTATACACTCCAGTCCCATCTACTCAAGGATGCACCACTCATACTGGGCCAATCCTCTAGCAACCATCAGCCATGAAAAAAACACAGACAGAGATGTCCAGAAGTGAATCCGATGGAGACAATTCCTCAACTAAAATCCTTCTTCTGAGGTGGGTCTACTTTGTGTCAACTTCACAAGTAACCCATACAGGTATGTTTTATACACACCTGATTTCTGTCTTTAGTGTTGAGATTCCTCATTTACTATCCAAAGCACTCAATCAGTTCCTTTTTTTTTTGTTAGATTCTTGGTGTATGGTATATCCCCCCAGAGCTGTGTTAGTTTCACATCACTCTTGAACAAATAAAAACCACCCAGTACTTTACAGTAATACAAATGTGTCATCACAGAATTCTGGAGTCATCCTGATTAGTATCATGGGGCTCAGGCAAGTGTGGCAGGGCAGTTCTAGAAAGTGAGGAGTACCTGCTCTTTGTCATATCTAGCCTCTAGACACACCTGGTGTATTAGTAACCTCCAGTGTGCCTCAGTTTAAGATGCCATTTTTATACCTTAAATCGAATAAATTCATATTTAATGAGATTCAAGTTTAGAAAAATGACAAAGAGGAAACCTGATCTCTCTAGAACTTGTCAATGTGATTGGAGTATTTAAATGATTTTTAAAATTGTTTTTGTAGCTAGCCTTGATTTATCATCTCTTATATTAAGTTCTAAAGATATTTGAAGTTCTTCTATCTACCACAATTTGAGTAATCTGTGAAAATAAAACATTAGTATTGTTTTATAATGTGGGAAAAACAGGTTATACTTTCTGGGCCTGAAGTTGTTAGCAGTAGGTAATCTGTAAATTCCTGTGGCTAGTGCACTTGTCTTCATTTTCCATTTTCTCTTTGGTTCATGTCTGAGCTCACGTTTGAAATACAAGTCATTCAAAAGCAGGTCAGCATCAATGAGACATGAGAACTGTTTTGATTATAGTAATTTCTGTGAAAGATAAGGATAATTTATCTTGCACTGATTATAGGTCTGGCTGCTCTTAGGGCAAGCTCTAAAACCACTTCCAACTTTAGCAGTCATGTTAAGTGAAACTGTGCTTGCATTTATTCCTTCTGATTCCTTATTCCTATTTATCCCTTATGTTTCCAAAGAAGAATAACTTTTAAAAATACATGTATGCTTTCAAGGAAAGAGAGCATGTTCTGAAAATAGACTGTCACCCAAAACTTGCCTTGAGAGTTATTTTTATAGGTGAGTTGCTTATTCTCTGAACATCAGTTTTGCCATCTCTAAAACAGAATTAATGGGATTAACTGCACTGAATTTAGAAGGTTGAAAAGGAACAGTGTTTGCTGATCCAGTTGGTGTGTGACATATTTCAGGATGTTGTGCTAATGTCCTATTGCTACTATAACAAATAATTACAAATGAAGTGACTTAATTTACAAATGAAGTGGCAATATAGATGTGCCAATTCCGTGCAAAGTAAAAGTTTGTGTTCAGGGACCAGTTTTAATTTTTTATTAATACATTTACTATTACTACTATCTCTTATTATTGCTAACAACTTTTTTCCTATTGATTTTCAGAAAAAAATGGGTGTAAAGCAATACTTAATTTATTAAAATTGATTTTTCTGTAGACTGGCTTTCCCCCACTATGTATTCTTGTGGGACTGTAAAAAGTAGCCTGGTCCCCAGTTGACCTGAGGCTAGAAGCCCCAGAGACGCTGAACGGACAGTATGAGCTTTGAGTGGTCCCCAGGCATCAGGACCCTGCCACTAGCTGCAGTCCACCATAGATTTGTGGCTATTAGTTATGTAAGGTCAATGCCCTAAACCCTCTACATGTAGCTGAGATAAAGGAGGTGACCTGTTATCATGTAGGGTCAAGACACATCTCCATGCTAATGAGATACATAAGGGCTTAGCCAATAAGCTTTCCTTCCCAGACACTCCTCCCTGCAAAAGATATTTAATTTCATACCCTGAGAAGTAGGGTATCGTTTTACATATCCCCTTTCCACCATGGCAATAACCATCTTATGATGGACTGCCTCTTTTCATAGGGATCTGTTGTGGGGAGCCATGGAGAAGGTCTTTGCCTACAGAGCTGCAGTCTGTTCTTTGGTAGAAGGGTTCTCTGAGCTCCCAGCCAGACCACCATTATGCCCAAGTCTACCACCATCAAGTTAAGGACTCTTCCCATGGAGGAGTGGCCAGCTGGAGCCAGCCTTTCTCCTGGGCCCCAGGCCTGAACCAGCCCTCGGTCTCCCACAGGTCAGAATGTGCTTTTCCACTCAGAGCAGAGTCCCAGGGCTTTTTTTTTTAACAGCCCAACAGCCACCCAGTTACAGCATGAGGTAAACGTGGTCAAACTTTCTGCATCCTGCCTCCCAGAGCACCTGTGCCCTGTGGCAGAGTGGACGAGGGACCCACAGCCCTGCATTTTCTTTATTTAAATATGTGGACAAAGAAAAGGAGATGCACTCTTGGCACCGGGGCCAGAACCCATAGCCAGGTATACTGACCACAATATGTAGATGTGTTTCCCTTTCAACATTTCAGCACTAGCTGGAGTTTCTGAGACAGAGCGTGCTAGTCAGTTGACTTAAACCAGAGGTTTAGTGAGAGCTAGATTTTAAAGCCATCAGCAGATTTGTTTCTCCAAAGATACTTCTCCTTGGCTTGTTGGACAATAACCATTTTCTCTAAATGCTCTTAAATGTTTTCTCTCTGTGTATGTCTATGTCTCAATGTCCTCTCTCTAAATCTTGTTGGATTAAGTCTGACTTTAATTACTTCATTTTACTTAAACTACCTCCATGTGAGGATCCAATCTCAAATATAGTAACATTCCAAGGCATTTGAATATAGGTCTCTAATATATAATTTTTGCTAGCACTGAGAAACAAACCTGGGGTCTGAGAATTTAGGCAAGCATTATACCATTGAACCACACCATAACAAAGCCATACTAAAATTTTGATGGGGTAAAATTCAATCCATATCAACTTTCAAGGACCGAATGCACATGAGAACTGAGAAGACTTATGATGCCAACCTTAATATCTATCTGCACTAAGTTGATCTCAGGCAGAATCTATTCTTTTATTGGGCAAGGAATGGGAAGGACAATATTGGGAACATTTCAGGATACATTTGGCTGTAGATGTCAATCAGGAATCGTTCTCTAGGCTGCCTGAGTTGGTCTATTTCACATGACTTCTTTACTTAGAAAATAGGGAGTGAGTTTTGTGATTTGCCTTAGTATTTTTCTATCAATTAGCTTATGCTTTATGGCAATCTTCCCTGAATTATCAACTTCATGTTTAATATGGCTTTTTTAATAACTGCCTTGCATTTGATGGGATGTTCTTCCTTGTTGGAGCTGGCTTGACTGTCTTTTGGTGGGCATTCTGTGGTACGGTAGATTCTGTTTGACATTAAACAGCTTTGCTCACTTGTTACATGGGTGACAAGCTGACGAACTGGTCCCTTCTTCATTCTTTTCTCTGTGACTTGTCACCAGCTGATGGGTTAGCTCGACCTCCCTCTCACAATGATTATGGTGTTTCTGCACAGCAGGAAAGCATGCCTTCACACGGAGAATAACTCTCCCCTCAGCTGCAGGAAAAGCACCGAGCTTTGTGGAATAAATAATCTTTTAAACACATGAATGAAACTGCTAAGTACTTTAAAGAAAATTGCAACCTAGCATGTTGAACTGGTACAGACAGAAAGTATAAACAGGTTGGTAATACCAGGAAAACATGGAGACATCAAGAACTTTTCCTTTCTCAGTAGCATATGTTAAGCAAGTCCTAATTTACCTAAACTAGAGAATTAAAGAGGATGAGAATTTGTCAAAATTTTCTATAGCATGTTCATAATAGTGTTCCTAAAATGACAAAACCATAAAAGAAATCACATACTGATTTTACTCAATATTTGTGACAGTATCTTAAGATATTGGCCAAGTTGGGGATTTAGCTCAGTGGTAGAGCGCTTGCCTAGGAAGTGCCAGAGAAAGAACTGGAAGAGCTTGAAGGGGCTCGAGACCCCAAAAGTACAACAACGCCAAGCAACCAGAGCTTCCAGGGACTAAGCCACTACCTAAAGACTATACATGGACTGACCCTGGACTCTGACCCCATAGGTAGCAATGAATATCCTAGTAAGAGCACCAGTGGAAGGGGAAGCCCTGGGTCCTGCCAAGACTGAACCCCCAGTGAACTAGACTGGTGGGGGGAGGGCGGCAATGGGGGGAGGGTTGGGAGGGCAACACCCATAAGGAAGGGGAGGTGGGAGGGGGATGTTTGCCCGGATACCGGGAAAGGGAATAACACTCGAAATGTATATAAGAAATACTCAAGTTAATTAAAAAAAAAAGATATTGGCCAATAACATTCAACCCTGCACCACACTGTGTAAACTATATACAGGGTCAGGCATGGTACTGATCTTAGTTTGGGCTACTATTACAATGAAGAGACACCATGACCGTGGCACCTCTTATAAGGTAAAACATTTACTGGGGCTGTCTTACAGTTCAGTGGTTCATTATCATGGAAGAGAACATGCAGCCTGCAGACCAATATGGTACCGGAGAAGAAGTAGCCTTCTACATGAGTAGAGTTCCTATGCAGGAAGGGGGAAGAAAGAGTGCCATTGGGCCTGGCTCGAGTATTTGAAACTTCAAAGTGTTTCTCCAGTGACACACTTCCTCCAACAAGGCCACACCTTCTAATATTGCAACTCTCTAGTGACCAACCATTCAAATATGATTGAGTGGAGCCCATTCTTATTCAAACCACCACAGTGGTGCACCTCTTTAGTTCCAGCACTTGGGATGCAGAGGCACGCAGATCTCCATGAGTATGGGACCTGCCTGGTCTGCCTAGTAAGTTCCAGGCCATCCAGTGTTGTATAGTAAGGCCCTGTCAAAAAAATTCTAAAAGATGGCAATCTAAATGAAATCACCAAATAATGGGGAGGCAGAGCCCCACCTGGCCATGATGATCATTATCTACTGCTACTCAAAAATAAGTGGAGGATCAGTACTAAACAAACATTTGCATAAGCCATCATGTTTCTATGAGTTATGAGAAAAATAACATGACTATTTCTAGAGATTCAAAAGATGTACTTGACAAAATTTTACATGCATCCATGTGAAAAAGATGGTATATTAGAATTGATCTCTCTGAAGATTCAGCTGTACCTTTCTTGGGCATAGACCCAAAAGATGATTCATTCTACCACAAAGACACTCGCTCAACTATATTCATTGCTGCGTATTTGTAATAGTCAGAATTGGAAACAACCTAGATGTCCCTAAACGGAAGAATGGATGAAGAAAATGTGGTGCATTCATTCTATAGAATATTATTCAGCCATTAGCAAAATGAAATCATAAAATTCACAGGTAAAGAATGGAACTAGAAAAAAATCATCCACTATATGTGGAGTAACTCTGATCCAGAAAGGCGCATAAGGTATGTACTTGCTTATATGTGGGTATTAGCTGTTAAGTCAGTGAGAACCAAGCTACAATCCATGGAACACAGAGATTAGGTATAGAATAAGATACTTGGGGAGAGGGGTAGATATATCCCTCTAGGAAAGGGAAATAGTTATAGATGGATCAGATGGGGCTGGAATGGGAAGGTCAAATAGGGAAGGGAAGGGAACAGGGGAAAGAGAGATAAGGGAAGGAATATGGGGAGGCACAGCTGAAATGAAAGTCCATTGAGGGATAGTATGGAAACATAATTCAGTAGGAGTTTTCTAAAATATATGAAATTTATAAAATATATGAAATATAAAGGCAATCAAAATGAAATCACCAAATAATAGCTCCCTCTATGGTCAGAAGTTCAACTGACCATCTCTTGTCATCAAATGAGACTTCTAGTACCTAGATTTGATAATATCTAAATGAGTTCTTGGCCAAAGGGTCCCATGGGAATGAACAACCAACACAGATGTCACCAAGACTATAGACTGCTCTCCACAAACATTTGGTAGATCCCTAATGCTGAAGACAACATGTACATAATTTTCTGAACACAGAGAAGTCAAGCTGGTACCTACCCAGTGCCTTCATCCCTATGAACTATTGTTCATAGAACTAGAAGGTACTCTGCATGCTACCAAAAACAGAAATGTACACACAAACCCTTTGATATACAATAGTATCATCTGCAAGATATGCCAGTGCAATGGTCCACAAAGCTATGAGAATAACCAACAACTCTGATTTAATTTAAAACCCACTCCAAGTTATTATTTTAGGTTCAGGTGTAGGGGAGCTGGAGAGCTGGCCTGCCCCTCACATGACTATTCTGAGAGCTAGTTCTGAGGGCATGGGCATAGGCATGGGCATGGGAGAGCTCGCAGGCTCACCAACTCAGCTACCTTCCAGGTCCAGATCCAGTGCTTTGAGTTCACTCAACCCATTGCCCACCCCATTTCAACATCTTTCCCACTATGAACTGTAAAAATGCGTGAAGGGGATGGCCCTGTCGAATCAAGGCTTCAGGATCTCCAAGACTCAGGGCAACAGCAGGATATTCTAAAGAATCCAGTGTTGATGGTGTAGCAGAAGCCAGCAGCGTTGCACTAGACTGATGACTCATTGCAATGAACACTGACAAGTAAAGCTGTCTGATTAACACACCACAACTTTAACAGAGAAACAGGGCATTTCCCAGAGGTGTTAGCAAAATGGTTTTTGTTTGGTTTGATTTTTCTTTTTCCTTCTTTTCTTTTCCAATTTTTATTTTTATTTTCTTTTAGGAGATAGGTTACAAGGGTGGAAGACAGATTTGGAAGGACAGGTAAATGAGTTGGAATGGGATACATGATATGAAATTTCCCAATTCAATAAAATTAAGTTAAAAAGTAAATATATAAAGCCCACTCCATGAGATGGAACCCATGACTGACACTGGGTGACCAAAAATCTGAGACTAGATATTCCAGGGACCTGGAATGCAGTTGCAAATGCAGTTACTATTTTAAAACAAAACAACTAACCAACCAAAAAATAAAAACAAAACACAAAACCAAACAAAAAATGTAGCAATAAAATGACTCCTAATTGACATTCTTCTGTACTCCTAGATTAGTGCCTTGATCAGCCATCATTAGAGAAGTGTCTTCCTGCAGCAAATAGAGGGGAACAAATTCAAAGATCCACAGATGGACGCTTTTGCAGAGAGTGAGAGACCTTGGAATACTTAGCTCTAAATGAAAGGACTGAAGGAGCTTGAAGGGGCTCGAGACCCCATATGAACAACAATGCCAAGCAACCAGAGCTTCCAGGGACTAAGCCACTACCCAAAGACTATACATGGACTGACCCTGGGCTCCAACTGCATAGGTAGCAATGAATAGCCTAGTAAGAGCACCAGTGGAAGGGGAAGCCCTTGGTCCTGCCAAGGCTGGACCCCCAGTGAACGTGATTGTTCGGGGGAGGGCGGTAATGGGGGGAGGGTGGGGAGGGGAACACCCATATAGAAGGGGAGGGGGAGGAGTCAGGGGGATGTTGGCCTCAAAACTGGGAAAGGGAATAATAATTGAAATGTAAATAAGAAATACCCAAGTTAATAAAGATGGAGGAAAAAAATAAATGTATGTCTCCATCAAATCTATCCCTTCAGAGCTCAGGAAACCCAGTGGAAAAGAAACTAGAAAGAGTATAAGAGCCAGTGGGGATAGAGGACATCAAGCCCTCTAAATTAATATGATTGCACATATTGAAGGCACAGAGACCGAGGCACCCCACCCAGAGCCTACATGGGTCTGTAAGAGATGAGGCCTTAGAGCTGAAATGAGATGTGAACTCATCTCTAAACCAGAAGTTATTTCCAATTGCTAGCCAATTGCAGTAACTAAATGAAAATTTAGTTTTCTCTTAGGAAATCTCCCTGGAGAAGGTTCCATTTCTGTTGACAGCCAACGGAAACGGAGCTCAATGGCGTCTTTGGTCCCATGTCTCACACTGCTGTGCCAGGGCTTTAACTTACTGTAAAAAATTTGTAAATTTGGTTGTGGCTAAAGCTTTCATACATGTACATGTTAAACGAAAAATAGTTTGAAAATGAGATTGAATAGAAAACTGTACAGAAGACCACAAAATAGGAAGGAAAATATGATGGCAGTCATTAAGTAAGTCATTGCAAGATGGACTATGAGAAAAATCATAAAGTACCTGAAAGACAGGAAGTTATACCATGCTTATGAGTAGATAGGCTCATGGTCATGGATATATCATTTATTACTAAAAATATCTTACATATTCACTGTGATCTGTATAGGATACTTTGTAGCTATATGTCCTCTTTCATTATAGGAAAATGAAAAAGAACAACACCTGGGCCATTCCCAACCCAGGAGAAGACAGTGTAAAGCCTCTTTAACTAAAGTTTGGTACTGGCTCATATAGAAATGGAATCTCTAGTGATAGTCTACTGTACATAACGACATTTCACCATACAACACAGGCAATAAGTTAAATAAACAGTAGCTACACTTCCAGTATAGGATGCTGGAATTTCTAAAGCGCAAACTCTACAAAAAGCCATCATATCAATATCTACATAAATTAGAAATATATCAGAATTTTACAAGTGAAAATATGACATCAGCAAGTTCTAGGCAACATAGGGAAATATTCCAAAGCATGACCCCAAATTCAGTAAGAGTTAGAGAAAAGTTTGATGAATTTAATTATACTGTAAAGTTAGTTTTATGAAGGAACCGTTGTTGTCTATGATGATCTAATACTAATACTAATAAATACTAATACTAATACTAATAATGGGGTGAGGTATAAACACTCAATTTAGAGAAAACAGTGTATACAAATCTTAGCACAATTGTTAGTGTGGCCCCAAGAATAATAATTTGAATTATGACAAGACTCTAGATGTCTAGAAGGAAATGCTCCAGTGAGTTTCCCACAGAAGAATTTAGGAGAGCCACTGTGTAGTGGCTCATGTTTTTAATAGCAGCACGTAGGAAGTAGAGGAAGGCTCGTCTCTGTGAGTCCAAGGCCAGCCTGACTACATTCAAGCATGGCTAAAATGCAAAAGTCTCTCAAAACAAAGAAATAAATATCTCCATCCACCCCCAAAATAGGAGGGTTCCCACAGCAGAATTAGATCTCTGTGGAGAATGCCAGAGCCACGGTCTGGGTAGGAACTAGCATTAGCTTGTTAAGTAATAATTGTGTTACGTTCATATCCTCAATATGAGGTTGTGCAGGTTTTTGGCCCAGGCTAAATTTGGGGAATGGGATCACAGTTACCTGGATCATTATGGTCTTAGTACTGGGCTTTTCTCCCTGGCATAGAACATAACAAGAAAGTCCGGTGAAGCTTTTCTTCCCTCAGTGTGCACACCCATAGCTGACCTACAGTTGCCGCCCAGCCTACTGCTTGTACAGTTAGATAGAATGCTTTATCATTGACTTACTACCATAGCTTCCTTCTTTGTTCAATTTACTTCACACCCCCCCTTTTTTCATACTAACCTTGAACTCACAAAGCAGCCAAAGATGCTTTTCAATTCACCTCTAGAACACGGTTTGGAGATAGCAGGCCAGCTGTATTATTTGGTCTATTTTTAAAGACATTTATTTTTATTTTGTAAATCTGAGTGGTTTTCCTTACAGTGTGTGCACTATGTGCATCCGAAGGCTGTGCAGGCCAGAAGAAGGCTCCAGAAGTGGAATGCCATGCTGTTGCTAGGCACTATATGGGTGCTGGGATCTGAATCCTCTTACAGCTCCACAATATCTGTTTGGAAATCTATAGAAACCCAGGCCACTCAGTTGCCATTTGGAAGTGAATAAATTCTAAGTGGCTTGAATTGGTCTTCCCTAGAAATCATCTTTTTTGATCCTTTGATTTCATTTTTTAAATCCCTCAGCCTGCCATTTTTATTCAGATCTTGAACAGTTCTCTAACACGTTTACTCCGCACAGGAAGACAAGACTCTTTAAAAGGAGTCAACTTTAAAGGGCTGCAGTGAATCCTAGATGGAGGAGTTGGAACGCAAGCATGCTCTCTGTGTTGAAATATGTCACTTACCATTTTAAATTTCATTAGAATGTAACTAAGTCTACTCTAACAACTGATCAAACTATCAATTTATGGTTAAGAGGACAAAGATTCAAAGGAAATGTTCAGTGGCATTCAGCTATAATAAAGGCTTTCCAGGTTAGCTGGGGTCTGTTTCTTCAAGAATAATTAAAAACTACAATGAGAGATGAGAAGAGATAGATAAGCAATCAGAGTGAGTGTGCAGGCCTGTGTAAAGATCAATGTCATCAATTATGAAAATACAAAGGCCCCTCAGAGAATTGGGACAAGGACTAGAATTTTAAAAATACCAAAAAAATTACTGTACTGTTGGTCATTTTTGTCCTGTTTAAAAAAATGTTATCTTATATGAGCATATGCAAAAGTGATTATATCACAATAGGTATTATGTGTGGGCTTGCTTCACAATAATTCCGGGCAGCTTGAAATAGATATAAGCAAAGAAACAAAATGATCACAAAATCAGAATTGAAGATGGATGTTGACTGTGTTTGTGTTTACCTGACAAATTTTATATATGTTTGCAAATTATTATTATATAAAGGAAAGAATCAAATGAGTGAGCCTCAAGGTTAGATGTCACTCAGGGTGGTGGGGATGGTGTGTGTGTGTGTGTGTCTATGTGTGTGTGTGTGTGTGTGTGTATGTTTTTGTGTGAAGTAGTATGAATTATGTGGTGTGATGTCTGTGTGTATGTGTGTGCACCCACGTGCCATAGCATGTGTGTGGATGTTAGATAAAAACCCCAGGTGTTGCTCCCCCTTCTGTCTTGCTTGAAACAGGGTATCTTTGTAGTTGTCCATTGTATTCATCAGGGTAGCTAGCCTATAACCTTCTGGGAATTCTTTTCTCCTGTCTATGACAGGAGCACTGAGATTATAATTGTACGCTACTGTACCTAACATTTACATGGCACCAGAAGACCTGGACTAGGGTCTCATCCTTGTAAGATGAGTACTTTATCTTCTGAGCCATTTAATTCACATCTCAGAATATATGAAAAAGTTCATGTCTACTTACCTTGCTTAATTTTTATTTATTTGCTTGGAAACAAGTTCTCAATATGTAGCCCAGGCTAGGCTGGAATTTGAGATCCTCCTTGAAGGGTAAACAATCTAAAAGTCTCAGGTGGATCTATAAACTCGGTACAGGAAAGGTGACTTGACTGATCATACCTGTGATTCTTGGACTCTGATAGGAATCTTAATACCCCCTCCTCCCAACTCCCACAGGCCACTCTGCTTGTTACTGTTTACCACTTTGAGATTTCAGGGAATTGACTCACAGGTGGAATCTTCTGCCTCAAAAGTCCACCCACTCCCTGTAATAGCCCCTAAGCATGGTGAACACAGAGAGACATTTTTGGAGAGACTTCTGGCCCTTCAACCTTTCTGACCAAAATTCTGCTTCTGAAGAAGTGAGTCTCCTCCTAGCCTCCACTAATCCTGACCTAACATTCCTGCCTTTCCAGTCTAATTTCTGGGGCTGTAGGAACTGTATTCTCTTTCGTTGTTTTTTGTTCTTCACTGTAGAAGTTCTTTGAAAACTACATAGAATATTAAAAATGATTTACTAACAGTTTTGGCAACTCGTACTGTTTTTAAGCCTTTCTTTAATTTTCTTATACACAAATGAGTCTTTTCAAAATGTTACAATGTTATAGGGTACCTGAGGAGAAAACTTCCTGAGACTCCTGAATAAATCCAATGAAGTCTTTATTAACTGACAACCAGACTTTCCCAAGCAGATTAGTGGGAAGAAACCTTCACATCCAGTTGGTTCCAGCTTTTACGGGCAATTGTGACATATACAGAAAAGCAGCTCTTGACATCTACAAGAAGTAGGTGTTGTTTATAGAAGTGGAGAGATAACAGTTAAATGTTTAGGCAGTTAACCTTTAGGGCAAGGTCATAGTGTATAGCAATTTAGGGCAGGTCCAGAAAACAGTTTACCTTAGGAATTTATGGCCAGTCCAAGTGACCAGAGACCAGTTTTATCCAAGATAGTTTTAGCACTTTAAGTACTCTTAGGAATGCTTTTATGAGATGGCATAACTATAGTTCAATAGCCTAAAACAGCCATTTTAAAATTTGAGCTCAATGGAAATCTTTTCGCTCTATCTTGTAACATTTCTTAGAATTAATTCAAAGCATAAAAAGCTGCAATGTCATGTTTATGATGTATACTCACTATAACTGACCAGGCCATATTAAGCAACAAGTAGCTTAAAATTCAATGCTTTAAAGGTTGATTTTTTTGCCTGTGCTACCTGTTCTTTTGGGTCAGCGAGGGGCTCTTCTCAGTGTGAAAACCCTAGAGCACAGATTAATATAGGCACTATGTTGAAACATGTGTCTCAGTAAGGTCACCAGGCTCAGAGCTCTCCCAGTCTCTTTTTCCAATAGCTTTTGTAGAGTTAAATCAGCTGGAACTTTGACCTTTACCACTTGGAAGAGGAAGGGACTGTAGAGCCAATGTATGTCTACAAAAGGTATTGAATAAGGAGACTGGGAAAGCTTTGGGGCTGGTAATCTTACTGAGGCACTGGAGAAAGGTTGGCTCTAATGAGCGAGTGCACCAAAACTCTGCCTCTCAAGTACCGTGAGCCTTGCACATATATCTTCCAATTCATCATTTCTTCCTTGTCTCCTTTGCGATAAACCTGTAAATGCTGCAAAGTTTCCATCAGCACTCTGCGAGGTTTTCCAACAAGTTACTGTACTTAAAGAGTGGGTGGGGGTTGGGGATTTAGCTCAGTGGTAGAGCGCTTGCCTAGGAAGCGCAAGGCCCTGGGTTCGGTCCCCAGCTCCGAAAAAAAGAACCAAAAAAAAAAAAAAAAAAAAAAGAGTGGGTGGTGGGGAATGTTAATTTATTGTTCACTGACCAGAAAACACAACTATGTTAGGATTAGCATCTGAAGTGGCTGAAGTCTTGTAGGACTGAGCATTTTATACTGTGGGGTCTTCACTAACTATGGGTAGTAGATTCAGAACTGAAATGAATTAGAGGACAGCTAGATATAATTATTGAATTGGAGAAAGGTTATCATCAGAGAAAATAGCTCACATGGTAACCCATGAGCTAGTTCTTAAATATCCTAATGGAAATATGAGAGGTTATAATGTCCCACTTTTTTTGGCCAAAGCAAATCCTGTGTCATAGTTCAGTGTAGTATAGTAAGGGGAACAGACCTCTGGGAGGAAGGACACCTAATGTTTGCTGACATTAACACAGTTGACCAGACCTTATGATTTAGGTTGAAAATACTGAAAATTATACTCATCTTCCTTTTTTGGATGGAAGTATGAGGGCGATTTTAAAGTTGAACCACACACTTCTCTTCTAGATCACTTTTATGGCATAGTAATTCTTCAACTTTGAACCACATGCTATTTTCCTTGAAATCTACCTTACTCATAGAATCTTTTAATATATATAGCATAAATTAGGGTACAATGAAACTGCCACGGATAGAAAGAGAGGTTTACTGAGGATCAGAGAGAAGCAAAAAGGCAGAAAAAGCAGGAAGATTTTATATGATATTCCACAGGGTGCATGAGGGGGAAGTGTCTTTGAGCTGATATAGCCTGCTACAATTGACTGGGAACTAGTTGACCTTTGTGGGAGGATTAAGGGGTGATGGGTTCCTGGTAAAAAGAGACCAACCTTTAGGCTTCTATTTACTCTGGTCAAGGTACTTCTGTTTAGGTCATTTTGTCATAAGAACTGCCATTTTGGGAGCTGCTTTATTCGAAACACACTGTATGCCTTATTATTTCTCCTTCTGTCTTTCTATAAAGTCCAATCCCCTAGTCATTTGAATAGACAGCATATGAAGTGAGCTAGGTTTGCAAAGAAAATGTTAATGTTTTATTTTGTTTATAATGATCTTATTTCCCTGTACATTTACACTACTGGGAAATAAAAAAAAACTCAGTTCCTAATGGTAAATTATAAGATATAAAGTTGAATTTTTGTCTCTGTTAAAGTTCTGTTTTCTTTATGAGTCATTCATCTGTCTCCTGCCAAGCTGGCGCCTAGGATTCAACAGACCTTTCAGGCAAAGAAAAACTTTTGGGAGCTGAGGATCCTAGCTTCTACTGATTTTCTCAGGGTGTCAGTCTGGAGTCTGGTTCCCTGCTGGCTTCAAGTACACACAGTACATAATAGGTGGACAGATGGCTTTGTCTAGTGAGGATCCTTATCTCCCTTAACCTTGCTCCCTCTGCCCTCTCCCCCTTGCAGTCCCTGAAAGTCATTCCTTTTTGGCCACTGACCAGATACCCTGCTTGGAGTCACATCATGTTGACCCATGGCACCTGGGGTCATATATACAGCCATACCCTTAGTGTTATTTTCTACTTAATCCTATAAAGAGTCCAAAAGCAATCAAAGAAAGCAAGAAATCTGTTTTTTTCTTAGGGGCAGAAGGCTGTTCACCCAGTGTAAACTTCCTTTTAAATGGGAACCACTAAGAAACCCAAGTAGCTGGGCAAACTTTTGTACCTTTTTGCTGTCTACCCACCCATATCTGGATATTAGAAAAGAGCCCACTTTCTTTCACTTTCCCAAGCCCTATCTTCTTCTCATATAAGAGAACCAAGTTTAGAGTTTCCACGTCTTGGGCAGAAATACAATCTCTGAGCTATACACAAAGCAAAGAGAATGATTTGTTAGTTCCATAGAAATGTGTTGTAGGGAAGACAGAAGGATTTCAGTATGCCCGGAACTAAAGCTTGGTATCCTTTTGTGGAGTCTTATGAACATCACATGCTGAGCACTGCCTTGCTTTTTGTCTTTCTCTCTTTCCACAATACATTCTAATCTCCTAGGCATTTGGACAACTATCAAAGGTCATGAAGAAAAAAAGGCAAAAAGGAAAACACTGAACTCCAAATGCTCTAATTACATTTATTCTGTTTTACACATATTTGTATAAATATACATTAGTGCCAGAAAGCAAATGCATACATCTGTCAATAGAATGAACTCCAAAGAGACAATGCATTTTAATGATTCATTTCGCTCCTAACACAACTGTTCTGCAAGTTTATGTATGTGAATGTATATGCAGATACACATTTACACTGATTCAAGTCATTTAACCAAGAGATAGTAATCAGTATTTATGGCAAAATCAACTTGCACAGATTTTCATTCTTTATCCATGATAGGGAAGTTAAAAGTATTCATTTTCCCAAACAGAGATCTACTCAGTAAGTATGAAAGAACAAACATGCCTTGATTATGCCCCTGTCCAGTGATTGAGAAAAGTATAGGTTTGTTCACAAGGGGCGATTTCAAAATGATTTGAGTAAAATGATAAGCAACAAGGAGGAAATGAACTGGGCAAGGCAGGAGATGTTAACTGAAGCAACCGAAGGTCAGCCAACTGCCAAGGCATGTGTTAGAGAGATGACTTGAGCACAGGCCAAGTTTGACTCCAAACCAGAGACAAACGCTTAATTCCTATGAAAGTGATGATGGCTCTCAATACTTACTCAGAAATGTTTGTGGGCTTCTGTGTTCATGTACTCTTCCTAAAATTCATTGTAAGCTCCATGGTCTAAGCCAGAACTGGACCTTCATAAACTGAAAAGTATTGATTCTGTGTCATGTGGGAAATCTCCCAGCAGTCTTTAGTTTGCGTTGTAGGTAGTTGTTTTGTTCTTTTCGTGTTGCTTTCAGAATCACCTTCTTCTCATAAGTTAAGTAGATTGAAATTACAGAAATTATACAACTCTCAGACTGTAAGAAGAGCAAAAAGAAGGAAGGGTAAAGTGTGGATGCTTAAGTCCTACTTAGAAGGGGGAATAAAATAATCATGGAAAATAGAAAACTAGGAGGGAGAGAGAAGGGGGAGGGAAAAAGGGAGCAGGATCAGGTGAGGGAGGAGACAGCAAGAAGTGCAGAGGGTCAGGAAATTGAATGAAGATGTGTAGCAATGAGGGATGGGGAACTTGGGATAGCCAATGGAAAGTTCCAGATGCCAGGAAAGCAAGAGGCTCTCAGGACCCAACTGGGATGACATTAACTGAAGCACATAACAAAGGGGAGAAAGAACCTGGAGAGACCATATCCACAGGTTAGACACATGGCCCCCGGTTGAGGGATGGGGCCACTCACCCATCTCAAATATTAGCCCAGAATTGCTCCTGTCTAAAGGAAATGCAGGGACACCAACTGGAGAAGAGACAAAAGGAAAGGCCATCTAGAGAATGCCCCATCCCACCTGCAGACACCAAACCCAGACAAGAACCTGGTATTGCTGTCCCCTGAGAGGCTTTGCTAGAGCCTGACCAATACAGATGTAGATGCCCACAACAAACTATCAGACTGAGCACAGGGACCCCAATAGAGGAGTTAGGGGAAGGACTGAAGGAGCTAAAGGGGTTTGCAACCCCATAGGAAGAACTAAAATATCAACCAACCGGACTTCTCCCACCTCCCAGAGCTCCCAGGGACTAAACCACCAACCAAAGAGTACACAGAGAGGGACCCATGGCTCCAGCTGTATATGTAGAAGAGGATGGCCTTATTGGGCATCAAGGGAGGGGAGGCCTTTGTTCCTGTGGAGCCTTGATGCCCCAGAGTAGAGGAATGCTAGGGCAGTGAGGTGGGAGTGGGTGGATGGGTGGGGAAACACCCTCCTAGAAGCAGGGGAAGTGGGGATGGCATAGGGGTTTGTGGAGGGGAAACCAGGAATGGTTATAACATTTGAAATGTAAATAAATAAAATTACCAATAAAAAAAGAAATTATAGAATGAAAGACCTGAAAGTCTATCATATTAAATCTATTCCTTTCTCCTTGGCAACTGTATTAGTTAGGGTTTGCATTTCTGCAGAGACACTAGGACCAAGGCAACTCTTATAAGAACAACATTTAATTGGGACTGGCTTACAGGTTCAGAAGCTCAGTCTATTATCATCAAGGTAAGAACATGGCAGCATCCAGGTAGCCATGGTGAAAGAGGAGCTGAGAGTTCTACATCTTCATCTGAAGGCCTGTAGAAGACTGACAACTATGTGGTTAGGAGGAGGGTCTCATTGTCCATCTCCAAAGTGACACTCTTCTTCCAACAAGGCCAAACCTCCTAATAGTGCCATTTCCTGGGCCAAACATGTTCAAACCACCACAGCAACTATGACTTATATAATATAGTAAGGAAAGGCATGCAGGTGTGTGTGTGTGTGTGTGTGTGTGTGTGTGTGTGTGTGTGTGTGTGTGTGTATGTGCAATTCAGCTGGGGACTGGAACTGATGTCCAAACTCCTGACACTCAGGGCATTTTGTTATGCCCTTGTGTCTTAAATGCATTTCGAATGTTATTTGCTTTCCCGGTTTCTGGGCCAACATCCCCCAACCCCCCTCCCCCTTCTGTATGGGTGTTCCCCTCTCCATCTTCCCCCCATTGCTGCCCTCCCCCCAACAATCATGTTCACTGGGGATTCAGTCTTAGCAGGACCAAGGGCTTCCCCTTCCACTGGTGATCTTACTAGGCTATTCACTGGTACCTATGAGGTCAGAGTCCAAAGTCAGTCCATGTATAGTCTTTAGGTAGTGGCTTAGTTCCTGGAAGCTCTGGTTGCTTGGCATTGTTGTTCATAAGGGGTCTCGAGCCCCTTCAAGCTCTTCCAGTTCTTTCTCTGATTCCTTCAATGGGAGTTCTGTTCTCAGTTCAGTGGTTTGCTGCTGGCATTCGCCTCTGTATTTGCTATATTCTGGCTGTGTCCCTCAGGAGAGAAATACATCCGTCTCCTGTCGGCCTGCACTTCTTTGCTTCATCCATCTTGTCTAATTGGGTGGCTGTATATGTATGGGCCACATGTGGGGCAGGCTCTGAATGGGTGTTCCTTAAGTCTCTGTTTTAATCTTTGCCTCTCTATTCCCTGCCAAGGGTATTCTTGTTCCCCTTTTAAAGAAGGAGTGAAGCATTCACATTTTGATCATCCGTCCTGAGTTTCATTTGTTCTAGGCATCTAGGGTAATTCAAGCATTTGGGCTAATAGCCACTTAACAATGAGTGCATACCATGTGTGTTTTTCTGTGATTGGGTTACCTCACTCAGGATGATATTTTCCAGTTCCAACTATTAGCCTATGAATTTCATAAAGTCATTGTTTTTGATAGCTGAGTAATATTCCATTGTGTAGACGTACCACATTTCTGTATCCATTCCTCTGTTGAAGGGCATCTGGGTTCTTTCCAGCTTCTGGCTATTATAAATAAGGCTGCTATGAGCATAGTGGAGCATGTGTCTTTTTTATATGATGGGACATCTTTTGAGTATATGCCCAAGAGAGGTATAGCTGGGTCCTTAGGTAGTTCAATGTCCAATTTTCTGAGGAACCTCCAGACTGATTTCCAGAATGGTTTTACCAGTCTGCAATCCCACCAACAATGGAGGAGTGTTCCTCTTTCTCCACATCCTTGCCAGCCTGTGCTGTCACCTGAGTTTTTGATCTTAGCCATTCTCACTGGTGTGAGGTGAAATCTCAGGGTTGTTTTGATTTGCATTTCCCTTATGACTAAAGATGTTGAACATTTCTTTAGGTGTTTCTCAGCCATTCGGCATTCCTCAGCTGTGAATTCTTTGTTTAGCTCTGAACCCCATTTTTTAATAGGGTTATTTGTCTCTCTGCAGTCTAACTTCTTGAGTTCATTGTATATTTTGGATATAAGGCCTCTATCGGTTGTAGGATTGGTAAAGATCTTTTCCCAATCTGTTGGTTGCAGTTTTGTCCTAACAAGAGTGTCCTTTGCCTTGCAGAAGCTTTGCAGTTTTATGAGATCCCATTTGTCGATTCTTGATCTTAGAGCATAAGCCATTGGTGTTTTGTTCAGGGAATTTTTTCCAGTGCCCATGTGTTCCAGATGCTTCCCCACTTTTTTTTCTATTAGTTTGAGTGTATCTGGTTTGATGTGGAGGTTCCTTGATCCACTTGGACTTAAGCTTTGTACAGGGTGATAAGAATGGATCGATCTGCATTCTCCTACATCTTGACCTCCAGTTGAACCAGCAACATTTATTGAAAATGCTATCTTTTTTCCATTGGATGGTTTTGGCTCCTTTGTCAAAAATCAAGTGACCATAGGTGTGTGGGTTCATTTCTGGGTCTTCAATTCTATTCCATTGGTCTATCTGTCTGTCTCTGTACCAATAGCAGGCAGTTTTTATCACTATTGCTCTGTAATACTGCTTGAGTTCAGGGATAGTGATTCCCCCTGAAGTCCTTTTATTGTTGAGGATAGGTTTAGCTATCCTGCGTTGTTATTCCAGATGAATTTGCAAATTGTTCTGTCTAACTCTTTGAAGAATTGGATTGGTATTTTGATGGGGATTGCATTGAATCTGTAGATCGCTTTTGGTAAAATGGCCATTTTTACTATATTAATCCTGCCAATCCATGAGCATGGGAGATCTTTCCATCTTCTGAGGTCTTCTTCAATTTCTTTCTTCAGAGGCCTGAAGTTCTTATTGTACAGATCTTTTACTCGCTTGGTTAAAGTCACACCGAGGTACTTTATATTATTTGGGTCTATTATGAAGGGTGTCATTTCCCTAATTTCTTTCTCGGCTTGTTTCTCTTTTGTGTAGAGGAAGGCTACTGATTTATTTGAGTTAATTTTATACCCAGCCACTTTGCTGAAGTTGTTTGTCAGCTTTAGTAGTTGTCTGGTGGAACTTTGGGATCACTTAAATATACTATCATATCATCTGCAAATAGTGATATTTTGACTTCTTCTTTTCCAATCTGTATCCCCTTGATCTCCTTTTGTTGTCTGATTGCTGTGGCTAGAACTTCAAGAACTATATTGGATAAGTAGGGAGAGAGTGGGCAGCCTTGTCTAGTCCCTGATTTTAGTGGGATTGCTTCAAGTTTCTCTCCATTTAGTTTAATATTAGCAACTGGCTTGCTGTGTATGGCTGTTACTATGTTTAGGTATGGTCCTTGAATTCCTATTCTTTCCAGGACTTTTGTCATGAAGGGGTGTTGAATTTTGTCAAATGCTTTCTCAGCATCTAATGAAATGATCATGTGGTTTTGTTTTTCAGTTTGTTTATATAATGGATCACGTTGATTGTTTTCTGTATATGAAACCATCCCTGTGTGCCTGGGATGAAGCCTACTTGATCATGGTGGATGATTGTTTTGATGTGCTCTTGGATTCGGTTTGCCAGAATTTTATTGAGTATTTTTGTGTCGATATTCATAAGGGAAATTGGTCTGAAGTTCTCTTTGTTGTGTCTTTGTGTGGTTTAGGTATAATAGTAATTGTGGCTTCATAGAAGGAATTCGGTAGTGCTCCATCTGTTTCAATTTTGTGGAATAGTTTGGATAATATTGGTATGAGGTCTTCTATGAAGGTCTGATAGAATTCTGCACTAAACCTGTCTGGACCTGGGCTCTTTTTGGTTGGGAGACCTTTAATGACTGCTTCTATTTCCTTAGGAGTTATGAGGTTGTTTAACTGGTTTATCTGTTCCTGATTTAACTTCGGTACCTGGTATCTGTCTAGGAAATTGTCCATTTCCTGCAGATTTTCAAGTTTTGTTGAATATAGGCTTTTGTATTAAGATATGATGGTTTTTTGAATTTTCTCTGAATCTGTAGTTATGTCTCCCTTTTCATTTCTGGTTTTTCTTAATTTGGACACACTCGCTGTGTCCTCTCATTAGTCTGGCTAAGGGTTTATCTATCTTGTTGATTTTCTCAAAGAACCAACTTTTGGTTCTGTTGATTCTTTCTATGGTCCTTTTTGTTTCTACTTGGTTGATTTCAGCTCTGAGTTTGATTATTTGCTGCCTTCTATTCCTCCTGGGTGAATTTGCTTCTTTTTGTTCTAGAGCTTTTAGGTGTTCTGTCAAGCTGCTGACATATGCTCTTTCCTGTTTCTTTCTGCAGGCACTCAGAGCTATGAGTTTTCCTCTTAGCACATCTTTCATTGTGTCCCATAAGTTTGGATATGTTGTACCTTCATTTTCATTAAATTCTAAAAAGTCTTTAATTTCTTTCTTTATTTCTTCCTTGACCAGGTTATCGTTGAGTAGAGCATTGTTCAACTTCCACGTATATGTGGGCATTCTTCCTTTATTGTTATTGAAGACCAGCTTTAGGCCGTGGTGGTCTGATAGTATGCATGGGATTATTTCTATCTTTCTGTACCTGTTGAGGCCTGTTTTTTGGCCAATTATATGGTCAATTGTGGAGGAAGTACCCTGAGGAGCTGAGAAGAATATATATTCTTTTGCTTTAGGATAGAATGTTCTATAAATATCTGTTAAGACCATTTGGTTTATGACTTCTCTTAGTCTGTCTACATCTCTGTTTAATTTCTGTTTCCATGATCTGTCCATTGATGAGAGTGAGGTGTTGAAATCTCCTACTATTATTGTGTGAGGTGCAATGTGTGTTTTGACCTTTAGTAAGGTTTCTTTTACGTATGTAGGTGCCCTTGCATTTGGGGCATAGATATTTAGGATTGAGAGTTCATCTTGGTGGATTTTTCCTTTGATGAATACGAAGTGTCCTTCCTTATCTTTTTTGATGACTTTTAGTTGAAAATTCATTTTACTTGATATTAGAATGGCTACTCCAGCTTGATTCTTCTGACCATTTGCTTGCAAAGTTGTTTTCCAGCCTTTCACTCTGAGGTAGTGTCTGTCTTTGTCTCTGATGTGTGTTTCCTGTAGGCAGCAGAATGCAGGGTCCTCGTTGAGTATCCAGTTTATTAATCTATGTCTTTTTATTGGGGAGTTGAGACCATTGATGTTGAGAGATATTAAGAAATAGTTATTATTGCTCCCTGTTATATTCATATTTGGATGTGAGGTTATGTTTGTGTGCTTTTCTTCTCTTTGTTTTGTTGTCAAGATGATTAGTTTCTCGCTTTTTCTAGGGTGTAGCTTGCCTCCTTATGTTGGGCTTTACCATTTATTATCCTTTGTAGCTCTGGATTTGTAGAAAGATATTGTGTAAATTTGTTTTTGTCATGGAATATCTTGGTTTCTCCATCTATGTTAATTGAGAGTTTTGCAGGATACAGTAACCTGGGCTGGCATTTGTGTTCTCTTAGGGTCTGTATGACATCTGTCCAGGATCTTCTGGCTTTCATAGTCTCTGGCGAAAATTCTGGTGTGATTCTGATAGGTCTGCCTTTATATGTTACTTGACCTTTTTCCCTTACTGCTTTTAATATTCTTTCTTTATTTTGTGCATTTGGTGTTTTTTTACTATTATGTGCATTTGGTGTTTTTTTACTATTACGTGATGGGAGGAGTTTCTTTTCTGGTCCAATCTATTTGGAGTTTTGTAGGCTTCTTGTATGCTTATGGGCATCTCTTTCTTTAGGTTAGGGAAGTTTTCTTCTATGATTTTGTTGAAGATATTTACTGGTCCTTTGAGCTGGGAGTCTTCACTCTCTTCTATACCTATTATCCTTAGGTTTGATCTCATTGAGTCCTGGATTTCCTGTATGTTTTGAACCAGTAGTTTTTTCTGCTTTACATTATCTTTGACAGTTGAGTCGATGGTTTCTATGGAATCTTCTGCTCCTGAGATTCTCTCTCCTATCTCTTGTATTCTGTTGGTGATGCTTGTATTTATGGCTCCTTGTCTCTTCCTTTGGTTTTCTATATCCAGGGTTGTTTCCCTGTGTCCTTTCTTTATTGCTTCTATTTCCATTTTTAACTCTTTCACCTGTTTGATTGTGATTTCCTGGAATTCTTTCAGGGATTTTTGTGATTCCTCTCTATAGGCTTCTACTTGTTTATTTATGTTTTCCTGCATTTGTCTAAGGGAGTTCTTCATGTCTTTCTTGAAGTCCTCCAGCATCATGATCAAACATGATTTTGAATCTAGATCTTGCTTTTCTCGTGTGTTTGGATATTCTGTGTTTGCTTTGGTGGGAGAATTGGGCTCCAATGATGCCATGTAGTCTTGGTTTCTTTTGCCTGGGTTCCTGCTCTTGCCTCTTGCCATCAGATTATCTCTAGTGTTACTTTTTTTTGTTATTTGTGACAGTGGCTTGACTGTCCTATAAGCCTGTGTATCAGGAGTGCTGTAGACCTGTTTTCCTGTTTTCTTTCAGCCAGTTATGGGAACAGAGTGTTCTGCTTTTGGGCGTATAGTTTTTCCTTTCTACATGTCTTCAGCTGTTCCTGTGGTCCTGTGTCCTGACTTCACCAGGCAGGTCACTTGCAGCAGAAAAGTTGGTCTTACTTGTGGTCCCAAGGCTCAAGTTTGCTCGTGGGGTGTTGCTTATAAGCTCTTTGCAAGGGCAGCAACCAGGACGACCTGCACAGCCCCTTCTGGATCCCCTGTTCACCAGGGTCCCAGATGGTGTTTGGTGTTTTCCTCTGGAGTCAGAAATGTGGGCAGAGTGTAGTCTCTTCTGGTTTCCCAGGCGTGTCTGCCTCTCTGAAGGTTTAGCTCTCCCTCCCACGGGATTTGGTTGCAGAGAACTGTTTATCTGGTTGGTCCCTTCAGGTTCCAGCGCGGTGTCTCAGGTACAGGGACCTGCTGCTCCAGTGCCCTTATCTACCGGATCCCAGAGGCCATAAACAGTTTCCTCTTGGGCCAGGGATGTGGGCAGGGGTGGGCAGTGTTGGTTGTCTCTTCTGCTCTGCAGTCGCAGGAGTGCCCACCTGTCTGGGCGGTGAGCTCTCTCTCCCACGGGGTTTGGGAGCAGTGAGCTGCCGGCGGGGATCAGTGAGGTTCCCTAAATTCATTCTTAACTCATTTACACAAAAGTTAAAAACTATTTTATTTTTTTATTCTTTAATCTTTTTTTATAGTCTAGTCTTTATCCCCTTCCAGATCTACCCTCTGACTGTTCCCCATCCCATGCTTCCTCTCCCCAACCCCCATCTCCAAGAGGATCTACCTACTCCCTACCCCCATCTCATCAGACCTCCCCACTCCCTGGGCCCTCAAGTCTGGTGGGTTAGTTGTATCTTCTCTCACTGAGGCCAGATCAGGTTGTTCTCTGCTGTATATATTTTGGGGGCTTCATATCTGCTGGTGTATGCTGCCTGGTTGGTGGCTCAGTGTCTGAGAGATCTTGGGGTCCAGGTTAGTTGAGACTGCTAGTTTTCCTATGGGGCCATTCTCCTTCTCAGCTTCTTCCAGCTTTTCCCTAATTCCACCACAGTGGTTCTCAGCTTCTTCATTGCTGCTAGGATTGCAAACTAGAGCAACCACATTGGAAATCAATTTAGAGTTTCCTCAGAAAATTGGAAATAGATGTACCTGAAGACCCAGCTATATCACTCTTGGGAATATACCCAAAGAATGCCCCACTATGCCTCAGGGGCACATGTTCCACTATGTTAATAGTGGCTTTATTTGTGATAGCCAGAAGTTGGAAACAACCCAAATGTCCCACAACAGAAGAATGGATACAGAAAATGTGGTTCATTTATGCAATGGAATACTACTCAGCTATCAAGAATGAGGTCATCATGAGTTTTTCAGCAAATTGGTGGAATTAGACATATCATCCTGAATGAGGTAACCCAGACTGAAAAGCACATGCATGATATATACCCAGAAATAAGTGGATATTTGCCAAAAAAGTACAGATTATCCAAGATACATTCCACAAAACTCAAGAAGGTTAACAATTCAAGGGGCTCAGTGAGGATTCCTCAATCCCACTTGAGAGGAAGAAGAAAGCAATCATGGGGGCAGAGGGAGGGAGGGACCAGGATGGGAAACGGGACAGGGAGGGGAAAGTGGGAACATGATCTCGATCAGGTATGGGGGAAGGAAACAGGATTGAAGCCCTGAGGGCCAGCATAAAGAATGTAAACAGGCAACCTTGGGAGGGAGAAGGTGGGGGGAGGCTCTAGAATGTGCCAGAGACCTAGGAGGTGAGAGACTCTTAGGACTCAAAGGGAGGGACCTTAGATAAAATGCTCTACAGTGGGGAGAGGCAACTTGTAGTGTCCATGTCCAGTGGAAAGGCAGTACATAAAGTGGAGGGATGGGGTTGCCATCCCACAGTCAAAAATTCTGACCCAGAATTGTTCCTGTCTGAAAGAACTGCAGGTACAAAAATGGAGAAGAGCCTGAGGGAAAGGAGGTCCAGTGACAGGCTCAAATTAGGATCCAGCTAAAGGGGAGAGCCCAAAGCCTGAAAGTATTACTGGTGCTATAGTGTGCTTACAGACAAGAGCCTAGCATGACTGCCATACAAGAGGCCCAACAAGCAGCTGAAAGAGTCAGATGCACATATTTATACCCAACCAATTGACAAAACTAATTTAAAACATTAAAACAATAAATCAGCAAGTAGAAGTTGTAAGCTGGAAGCCTCTTTGATTAGATGGACTAAGGCATAATGAGATCATAGATTAGCCATGAAATTCTGGTTGTTGGACACAATAAGTAATTACTCTTCTTTCCCACCATACTCTGACTTAAATTTTTTTCCTTAAGGTTAGTATTAGAATAAAAGATAACTTGAAGCATTTTCTCATTGAGATAAATATCATTTTCTTATTAGAAACCCAAGACTTACAAACACTAAACTCATAAACTCAAGGAACCTTATTTTGTAAATGTTCAGGAAGTAGTCTAATAGATTAGTTTCCTGGACTGTTCCATTCCTACTAGAACAGATTCTTCAGGATGATTTTGGTGCATAAATCATTGTCTTCAAAAATCAAGACCACAATGGTGGCTTTTTGTACTTGTGTGATCATTCTTCCTAGAATCCATCCACAGGAATTTTTCTGGATGAATACTTAGCATAAATGAACATACTTCACATGTTCAGGAAGAAGGAAGTTCACATATGCTCTTACTGTTAAAATATATTATGTATAGTTGAAGACAAAGCACAAGACAAGGACATGTAGTAAGTCCAGATTTGCCTGTTCACAGGAGCCCTGTGGACATGGATTAAAGAAAGGCAGAAATCAGAGCTAGCATGCTCGCTATGCGAATTTGCTGGGGTAATTGAAGTTATAGTTGTTATTGCAGATTTGGCAGAAATTATAGACTAATAAGCATGACCAAGTTAGCAGAAGATACAAAATCTATAAAGAGAAATTGCTTTGAGTCTTTAACTCAATAAAGAGGAAATGGACAAATCTTTTAACTACAAATGTCACCTGATTTTGAATTATTTCCTAATTAATTTATTTTCCTATTATATTGCTCTAGGAAAGAAAAGCATCAGTCCAACTCTTAACTTTTCTTTAATTATATTCCAGAGGGCTGCCTCCCTGTTTTGCTTCTCTGCTTTGCTGTTTTGTTTGCTTTGTTTCTCTGTTTTGCTTCAGTCTGCTCCCAGGGATGCCATTCAATTAGTTGGAGTTTTTTTTTTTTTTTTTACTTTTCTCACCTATATACTTTCCTTCCTCACTTATGAAGACTTAAACTTTTTTCTATTGAGTTGAGAAATTTCTTCTATTTCTTTTCAAAAACTTTCAATTATGAAGGACTTAAGACATATAAGTGTATGAAAAAAAAATCACTGTATTGTCCTGTGGCAGTTTTGAGACACAAACTAGGGAAGGAGGAGGAGCAGCCTATTGCAGTTTCCTCCTTTCTTGAGCCTCCTGAAAACAGGGGCAGTGGGGAGTCTCCAGGCAGAGAGGAACTGTGCAGGAATGCTTGCCACAGAAACAGAAGATATAAAGTCAACATCAGCTCATTGCTAGGGGTAGAACACGCACCACAGGCTGGCCACAGTGAATCCTAGATACTTCTCTACTTTGTTTCAGATCTGGGTATTTTATAGCACTGGTAGTATTTTCTGTGAGTCCTCTCATTTATTTTACTGTAGAAGAAAAAAGAAAGCCATAAAAGCGTAGAACCCACTGTTAAGGATGAGTGGACGAATCCTTATACAGGATGAACACATGCATCATCAAATAGAATGACTGTGTGAACCTCCTTGGAAGAAGAATTCACCAAATGAAAGAAGTGTGTGAATCCTACTGAAACACTGTCCAGGAGTTGCCATCCTTTTACATTTTCCTTTAATATGCGAATGACAAGGTCATATTGCTTATCTATCTTAATACAATGTTTGATATATGCTTTATTTTGTAAGTGTATATAATGGTGATCAATGTAATATATAGTTATCATTACTGATTAAACCAAATCTTTGAGGGAAAATTTAGAACTATCACACGTCAATACTCTTTCCCTGCTAAAGGGGAAAGTCAGCCTTGTCTTGCATGTTGTGTTGGGGATATTTTTGGCAAACAGGTTAGATGTCTCATTTGTAGACATGCTTGCAATCTCAGAAATGCATTTGGTTTCCTCCTATTTTGTTCTCTAAAATCAGAAGACATACATTATCATTGCTATTTATTTTAATAATCCCAGTGAAGTGTTTATACATTAGTGACTGTGGTGGTTTGAATAAAATGGCACCCATAATCTTGTGCATTTGAACGTCAGATCCTCAGTTGGTAGTTCTGTTTGGGCTGACATTGAAGGCATGGGACAGAGTATAATAAAAATTTCTCAATGGGAAAGCACTTCACACATTTAGTGATGAAGGAAAGCTCCTTAACTTAAGTCCCCTGGGCTATTGCGGCCAATGCCCAAATAAGAGTCAGCATTGAACAGAAGATTTTACTAACTTATATACATCTTGTGCTTATGTAATCCACAAATACTGTCACCCTTAAATCTCTTTCAGGTATTGTGCCTATATTGCACTTTACAATGTTTTAAGAGAGATAGGAGACAGCAAGTCTGGCCACTTACACTGATAGGAGATTTATACAGCAAAGACAACATATTGCCAGAATGATTTTAAATACATCAGTGTTGTTCTTTTTGAATAGTTCTTACCCACTGGGGTCGTCATACCCACTTGGCAGAATTATGATTTTCCTGATAAGTGCACAGGTCAATAATGGCAGACCTGGAGTTATTGATGGTTGTGACCCTACACTGTGCCCCCATCCCTCAAACCCAGCTGCCTTCTTTAGGTCTTAGAGGAAAGTCTTGTGGCATGCACCTGGTGGCTGGTCAACCTCAGTGAATAAACATTTAATCTTAGCCTAGAAAATTTCCCTTATCTCTAACAGGCCTGGTTAGCATACCACTTATCTTGTGGTATTTTAGCTCCCTTAGTGAAATTCCATTTGTATGACTTAATGTCTCCTAAGCAAATCTATTAGTCTCTTATGACATCAGTTCTATTATTTTGAATTTTGTCTACATTAGGAAGAAGTGTGTCACTGGGCATAGATTTTCATAGCCTAAAGTCTTGAGTCACTTTGTGTCTACTCTCTTTGCTTCTTTCTTGCAGTTTGAGATGTGAGCCCTTTGACATTCCAGGCTGCTATTGTCAGTGATGGCTGCCAGTCTTCCAAGTTGTGATGGTGGTGGAATCATCCCTCTGGGATCCTAAGCCCGAAATAAACCCTGCCTTCTATAGGATGTCATGGTCATGGTTATATCATGGCAGTAGAAAAGTAGCTAAGATATTACTAGACTTTCATGTTTAGATCATAAATGCATTTGCTGCCATTTATCAATCATGTGTCTGAAGCTTTCACTTATCATGATAGTATATTCCAAGGGTCACTGCTATAGAGATGGTGTTCAGCAAGAACTAACTTGTCTGCTATTTCCTTTGGGCCTTTACCAGGGTTGTCTGGATTTTCAAGATCATGAATACCAGGGTTGTCTTGATTTTCAAGATCATGAATGAAAGATTATTCACCTGCACAGACAGCTTTGTTGTCATGACTCTTGATATACTGATTGCCATTGTTCCTAATCTAATATATTCCATGCCTTTCAAAATCATTTCAGTGTGATATTGAAGAGAAATGACATTATAATTGCATCGCCCTAGACATAACCCACAGACTGTGACAGTGGTGCCACAGTTCAAGCACTCCTATTCTCAATCCTCATTTATACTAACTAGCAAGTGATACTCCAGCCTGAAAGTTCTTAAATGTTCTGAAAGAAAAAAGTTTATTTTGCTCCTTTTTGTGGGAGAGCAATGGGAGAGAGACCCTAGAAAGAGTCAATAGTAAATGGATGTGGTCAAAAAGCATTGCATTAGTATATGAACATTTCAAGGTATTACTAGAAATAAGTTTAAGGGGGTTGGGGATTTAGCTCAGTGGTAGAGCGCTTGCCTAGCAAGCGCAAGGCCCTGGGTTCGGTCCCCAGCTTTGAAAAATAGAAAAAAAAAGAAATAAGTTTAAGTTTATAACAAAAGATGATTTAGGAGAGTCACTGATTCCTTCCCTCTCCATTTCAGCAAATGCAAGAAATTGAAGCTCTGCAGTTCTCTTTCTCCTGTCCTTCAAGTGGGGATAATAATACTATCTCCTTCACATGGCTGCAATGCACCTAGGTATAGCTTTCTATAATAGACCAGAGACACTTGCAGCAGAAGTCTCCTCTCTTTTCTGAAACATGCCACAAGTGTTTGGTAGAAATTCTTGCTTAATTGATTAACAATGGTTTTTTGTAGAAACCTTAAAGTCTCCTAATTTCTCCCTGTCAAGACCAAGGCTATAAGCATCATGTAATTTCTCTTCATATATAAACGTCGAGGTTGTCTCCATGAGTTAATATTGCATTCACTAGTTGGGAGACATTGATTGTATTAGTGAGTCTCTGTGTGCCTGTGTTCTGATCTATAACATGTTAGCATGTTGAGGCAACTGAATGAGTTAAGACTTATAACATTCTTGTAATAGTGTGTTGAAGATCTGGTCCTTCCCCAGGGAAGGTCTATAGAAGATTATTTCTAATACCTTTCAGATAAGCTGTTTATATGAAATGATATAATATTGTATAAAAATTATATGCACATACCCATATCCTTTAATTAGCTCTAGGTTAGCTTTAATGTTCAACATAGTGCAAATATGTACATAATTGTTAAAGTGTATTTTTTGGCAATAATAATAAGTACCTATTCAATATAATAAATATGCTTTCAATATTTTAAGATTTATTATTATTCTTTATATATGTAATTTGCCTTCCTGCATTCCTGTGCACCATATGCATGCCTAGTACCTTTTCAGGCCAGAAGAGGGTGTTGGATCCTGTTAGTAGATGGTTGTAGGCTTCCGTGTGGGTTGGATATGGGCTTGAAATCAAACCCATGTGCTCCAGAAGTGCAGCTAATGCACTTAAGTGCTAGCCATCCGTCCAGTCCATGTCTTCAACTATTTTGATCTGTAACTGGTTGAATCTGTGGAAGAGAAACCTACAGAAATAGAAAGCCAACTTTGCAGCTACATCTAGCAAGATGAAAGAATGTTAGTTGCTATTAGGCTCATGAGTTAGTGTTGGGAATTCCCAGTTATTGTAGGAATCGTTCTGGGAACTTGTGTTTATGCATGTAGCAGATGTACAAGCAATGTCATGTCTTTTTTTTTTTGGTTCTTTTTTTTTGGAGCTGGGGACTGAACCCAGGGCCTTGCGCTTCCTAGGCAAGCGCTCTACCACTGAGCTAAATCCCCAACCCCGCAATGTCATGTCTTAACTCACTTAATACGTCTCCAGACTCTACGAGATTTAGGAAGCTAAAACTTAGAAATGTTAAGTTCTATCCTATTCCCAGTGACAAATGACAACGCTTGGTAAAACTATAGGTATCTACAAACTGTTCAAACTCCAAATCTCAGGTAGCCTCTTCTGTGCTGCAAACACAATAAAAGATATGGCCTACTTTTAAAGATGGCAGATTATGCCACAGAGTCTTTAAACACTAATGAGGAGAACATTTTAAAGGAGAGTATAAGGTATTTTCCTGCTGGAAATTTTTGTCTAATTAGAAATAGAAGACAAGAAGGAAGAAGGAAGCATTAAACAGCCTCACCAGAGCTGCAGGGCAGTGCTGTAGTGCTCTTTCTGTCTAGTGCATAGAAGACAACATATTTAAAGGCTTCAAAGTAAGTTCTCAGAATTAGACCAGGAGACTTTTATGAACTTTCCAAAGGTAGGCTATCAAACACATGCAGCTGAATACCACTGAGGAAGAAAAAATGAGTTTAACATGTCACCATAGATAATAGATTTTAGATGAGATAAAAAAGAAAAAACAAATATAGCCTGCAATCCTAGTTTTTGGATAGGATACTCTGTTCAATTGTTTATGTTGCTATTACAAAGTACCTGAGTGTCAGAACATATTCCATGAATGGAGTTGTGTGAGAATTCTGAATGCTTATGACAAAATTCCAAAAAACAGAGACAACTGAGGTCAAATACAGAATTGTTCTTGGAATGTGTTTTTTTGTTTGTTTGTTTGTTTCTTTGTTGTTGTTGTTGTTGATGCTGTTTTTGGTTTGTTGTTGTTCTCCTCCTAGGTATAGCAGATAAGAGTGACTTTACCTTAGCTGTTGCTAATATTGTTCCTTCATGGAAATGCATATTTTTGCCATGTGTGTGTTCTCTTTGTGATTGTTCATTTTACTCAGGTGACAATTCTTAACCTTCAGAGCATAAAATTGTTTGATGCTCTGAATAATGTTGCATGAGACTATCATTTTGCCTCATTTTTAGTTCCTGCTCTCCCAGGTTTATGCTGTTAACCAGAGTGATAATCATTCAAGTTTCTGTACTTTTTGTAAAAACAAACAAATGCAAGAACATCATCATCATCATCAACAACAACAGGAAAAAAAGGGGTTTATTATGTTTCCATTTCTAAAGGTTGTTGCACACAGGACCACCAACATTTGTTTAATCAGTTCAGCTCAGGTGAACTAGTTGACCCCAGGCACAGGAGAAACTCTACATTGAGATGGAGTGACAGAGAAGGATCTGAGGTTAAGGCTTACGGTTTTATAACAATTTATTCTTGCAAGAATTGATTCACTCCTACTATTAAGGTAGCAGTTCACTATATCTGCAAAATGGTGGTCTCTTTCTCAGTGGGTCTTCCTCTTTTCCTTATCTGGAGAGTGTCTCTAAGCACAGGTGCCTGACCTGATTTGGAGGATGACTCTGTATAGAGCTTCCTGCAAATGCTACATGATTCAGCACAGAAGTCCCTCTCAGCCCTTCCTGCCTTCAAACCCTTATATACCCTAAGTCTTGGAGCAATAAAATAGAGCTGAATCACTGACATTTGGAATAGTCCACATTCAAACCACACCAGGCATCAAAATCAAATTGGATTCTTTCAAAGACCCAAGACATATTAAGTGTAATGTTTTTAATTCAGTTGAAATTAAGGAATTCTGTTTATAAAAATATTATTAAAAGTGTGAAAACACAGCATATGATATGTAGGAAGATATCTGTAAGTTTTGAAAAGATGCATTTTCTTACTTATTTTTCATTTTTTTCACTTCTAAAAAGTTTTTATTGGATATTTTTAAATTTATTTATCTTTCAAATGTTATCCCTGGTCCTGGTTTCCTGTCCATAAAGCCCCTATCTCACCCCCTGGCACCTTATTCTTTGAGGGTGTTCCCCCACCCATCAACCCACCTCTTCCCACCTCCCCACTCTGACATTCCCCTACAATGGGGGAGGGGCTTAGCAGGACCAAGGGCTTCTCCTCCTATTGGTGACCAACAAACACATCCTCTGCTACATATGCAGCTGGAGCCATGGGTCTGTCCATGTGTACTCTTTGGGTAGTGGTTTAGTCCCTGGGAGCTCTGGTTGGTTGATATTGCTGTTCTTATGCGGTTGCAAACTCTTTTAGCTCCTTCAATCCTTTCTCTAACTCCTCCAATGGGGACTCCATTCTCAGTTCAATGGTTGGCCGTGAGCATTCACCTCTGTATTTGTCATACTCTGGCAGAGCCTCTAATGAGACAATTGTATCAGGCTCCTGTTTATCCCCCCTTCTAAGAAGGACTGAAGCTTCCACACATTTGTCATCCTTCTTCTTGAGCTTCATGTGGTCTGTGCATTGGATGTTGGATATTCCAAGCTTTTGGGCTAATATCCACTTATTAGTGCATACCGTGTGTGTTATTTTGTGATTGGGTTCCCTCACTCAGGATGATATTTTCTAGTTCCGTTCATTTGTCTATGAATTTCATGAAGTCATTGTTTTTAATAACTGAGTAGTACTCCATTGTGTAAATGTACCACATTTTCTGTATCTATTCCTCTGTTGAAGAACATCTCGGTTCTTTTCAGCTTCCGACTATTATAAATAAGGCTCATATGAACATAGTGGAGTATGTGTCCTTGTTATATGTTGGAGCATCTTTTTGGGTATATACCCAGGAGTGGTATAGCTGGGTCCTCAGGTAGTACTATGTCCAGTTTTCTGAGAAGCCACCAGATTGATTTCCAGAGTGGTTGCAACAGCTTGCAATCCCACCAACAATGGAAGAGTCTTCCTCTTTCTCCACATCCTCACCAGCATCTTTTGTCATCTGAGTTTTTGATCTTATCCATTCTGTCTGGTGTGAGAATCTCAGGGTTGTTTTGATTTGCATTTCCATGATGACTAAAGATGTTGAACATTTTTTTAGTTGCTTCTCAGTCATTTGATATTCCTTAGCTGAGAATTCTTTGTTTAGCTCTGTACCCCATTTTTAATAGGGTTATTTGTATCTCTGGAGTCTAACTTCTTGAATTCTTTGTTTATATTGGATATTAGCCCTCTATCTGATATAGAATTGGTAAAGATCTATTTCCAATGAGTTGGTTGCCATTTTGTCCTAATGATAGTGTCTTCTGCCTTACAGAAGCTTTCCAATTTTATAAAGTCCCATTTGACAATTCTTGATCTTAGAGCATAAGCCCACTGGGAAATTATTCCTAGTGCCTATGTGTTTGAGATTCTTCCCCCATTTTTTCTTTTATCACTTTCAGTGAATCTGGTTTTATTTGGAGGTCCTTGATCCATTTCTGCTTGAGATTTGTACAGGGTGAAAGAATGGATTGATTTGCATTCTTCTACATGCTAAACTGCAGCGGAACAGGCACCATTTATTGAAAATGCTATTTTTCCCCCCACTAGATAGTTTTAGCTCTTTGGTCAAAAAAAAAAAGTAACCAGAAGTGTGTATGTGTTCATTTCTGGTCTTCGATTCTATTCCATTGATCTACCTGTCTGTCTCTGTACCAATGCCACACAGTTTTTTTTAACCTTAGAAAGGGTTTTATTTATGTACAAATAATAGTTAGCATTCTATTCATAAGTTCTACTTTCCAAAAGCCAGAGTTTCTTTTTGGTTGTTTTTTTAAGGTTTTAAAAAAATAAAAAATGCTTGATATGATGGTGTATGCCTTAAATCCCAGCACTGGGGAGGCGAAGGGCAGCAGCCTTTTTTTTTTTTTAATCACTATTGCTTTGTAATATAGTTTGATGACAGGTGATTCCCCCCAGAAGTTCTTTTATTGCTGAGGATAGCTTTTGCTATTCTGGGTTTTTGTTATTCCAAATGAATATACAAATTGTTCTTTCTAACTCTGTGAAGAATTGATTTGAAATTTTGATTGGGATTTCATTGACAATGCAGATTGTTTTTTGGCAAGATACTCATTTTTACAATATTAATCCTGGTAATCCATGAGTATGGGAGATCCTTTTATCTTCTGAAATCTTTTTCAGTTTCTTTCTTCAAAGACTTGAAGTGCTTGTCATAGAGATCTTTCACTTGTTTGTTTAGAGTCACACCAAGGTATTTTATATCCTTTGTGAATATTGTAAAGAGTGTCACCTCCCTAATTTCTTTCTCAGCCTCTTTATCCTTTGAGTAGAGGAGGGTTATTGATTTGTTTGAGTTAATTTTATACCCAGCCACTTTGCTGAAGTTGCTTGTCAGTTCTATCGTGGAACTTTGGGGTCACGTAAGTATACTATCATATCATCTTCAAATAGTGGTATTTTGACTACTTCCTTTCCAATTTGTATTCCTTTGACCTCCTTTCACTGTCTGATTCCTCTAGCTGGGGTTACGAGTACTATATAGAATAAGTAGGGAGAGAGTGGGCAGCATTGCCTAGTACCTGATTTTAGTGGGATTGCTTCAAGTTCCTCTCCATTTAGTTTAATGTTAGCAACTGGTCTGCTGTATATTGCTTTTACTATGTTTAGGTATGGGCCTCAAATTCCTGATCTCTCCAGGACTTTTATCATGAAGAGGTGCTGAATTTTATCAAATGCTTTCTCAGCATCTATTAAAATGATTATGTGGGTTTTTTTCTTTGAGCTTGTTTATGTAGTGGATTATGTTGATGGATTTCTGTATATTCAACCATCCCTGCTTCCCTGGGATCAAGGCTACTTGATCATAATGGATGATCACGTTGATGTGTACTTGGATTCAGTTTTCAAAAATTTTATTGAGTATTTTTATGTCAATATTCATAAGGTAAATTTGTCTGAAGTTCTTGTTCTTTGTTGGGTCTTTGTGGGGTTTTCATTTAAGTGTAATTGTGGTTGTATAGAAGAACTTTTGCAGTGCTCTGTCTGTTTCAATTTTGTGGAATAGTTTGGATAGTATTGGTATAAGGACTTCTATGAAGATCTGATAGAATTCTGCACTAAACCCCTCTGGTCCTGGCCTCTTTTGGATTGGGAAACTTTTAATAACTGCTTATATTTCTTTAGGAGTTATGGGATTGTTTATATGGTTTATCTGATCCTAATTTAATTTTGGTACCTGGTATTTGTTTAGAAAATTGTCCATTTCCTCCAGACTTTCCAGTTTTGTTGAATATAGGCTTTTGTAGTAGGATCGGATGGTTTTCTTAATTTCCTCATTATCTGTTGTTATGTCTCAATTTTCATTTCTGATTTTGTTAATTTGGACACACTCTCTATGCCCTCTGGTTAGTGTGGCTAAGGGTTTATCTATCTTGTTGATTTTCTCAAAGAACCAGCTTTTGGTTCTGTTGATTCTTTGTATAGTCCTTTTTAGTTTCTACTTGGTTGATTTCAGCCCTGAGTTTGATTATTCCCTGCCTTCTACTCTTCTTGAGTATATTTGGTTCTTTTTGTTCTAGAGCTTTTAGGTGTGCTGTCAAGCTGCTCACATATGCTCTCTCCTGTTTCTTTCTGCAGGCACTCAGAGCTATGAATTTTCCCCTTAGCATAGCTGTCATTCATTCCCATAAGTTTGGGTATGTTGTACCTTCATTTTCATTAAATTCTAAGAAGTCTTTAATTTCTTTCTTTATTTCTTCCTTGACCAGGTGATCACTGAGTAAAGCATTCTTCAACTTACATGTATATGTGGGCATTCTTCCTTATTGTTGTTATTGAAGACCAACCTTAGTCCATGGTGGTCTGATAGGATGCATGGGATTATTTCTATCTTCTTGTATCTGTTGAGGCCTATTTTGTGCCCGATTATATGGTCAGTTTTGGAGAAGGTACCATGGGGTTGCTGAGAAGAAGGTATATCCTTTTGTTTCAGGATGAAATATTCTATAAATATCTGTTAAGTCCATTTGTTTCATAACTTCTGTTACTCTTTCTGTGTCTCCATTTAATTTCTGTTTCCATGATCTGTCCATTGATGAGAGGGGGGTGTTGAAATCTCCTACTATTATCGTGTGAGGCGCAATGTGTGCTTTGAGCTTTAGTAAGGTTTCTTTTATGTATGTAGGTGCCCTTGTATTTGGAGCATAGATATTTAGGATTGAGAGTTCATCTTGGTGGATTTTTCCTTTGATGAATATGAAGTATCCTTTCTTATATTTTTTCAATAACTTTTTGTTGAAAGTCTATTTTACTCCACATTAGAATGGCTACCCCAGCTTGTTTCTCAGGACCATTTGCTTGGAAAATTGTATTCTAGCCTTTTACTCTGCAGTAATGTCTGCTTTGTCCCTGAGGTGTGTTTCCTGCATGCAGCAAAATGCTGGGTCCTCTTTATGTATCCAGTCTGTTAGTCTATGTCTTTTTATTGGGGAATTGAGTCCATTGATAGTGAGACATATTAGGGACCAATGATATTTATTCCCTGTTATTTTTGTTGTTGCAGGTGGAATTATATTTGTGTGGCTATCTTCTTTAGGGTTATTTGAAATTAGATAACTTTCTTGCTTTTGCACTGTGTAGTTTACCTCCTTGTGTTGGAGTTTTTCTATTATTCTTTGTGGATTTTTTAAAAGGATATTGTGTAAATTTGGTTTTCTTATGTAGTACCTTGGATTCTCAATCTATATTCATTGAGAATTTTGCTGGATACAGTAGCCTGGGTTGGTATTTTTGTTCTCCTAGGGTCTGTAAGACATCTGCCCAGGATCTTCTGGCTTTCATAGTCTCTGATAAGTCTGATGTAATTCTGATTGGTCTGCCTTTATATGATACTTGACCTTTTTCCCTTGCTGCTTTTAATATTCTTTGTTTTGTGCATTTGGTGTTTTGACTATTATGTGACGGAGGAATTTCTTTTCTGATTCAATCTAATTTCAATTCTGTAGGCTTCTTGCAGGTTTATGGGCATCTCTTTCCTTAGGTTAGGGAAGTTTTCTTCTATAATTTTGATGAAGATATTACTGACCCTTTAAGTTGGGAATCTTTGCTCTCTTCTATACCTATTATCCTTAGATTTGATCATCTCATTGTGTCACAGATATCCTGGATGTATTGGAATAGGAGCTTTTTGCATTTTGAATTTTCTTTGACTGATATGTCAATGTTTTCTATCGTATCTTCTGCTCTCTCTTTTATCTCTTATATTTTGTTGGGAAAGCTTACCTCTATGGCTTTTTTTATTCTTTTATTTAATTTTTATTTACATTTCAATTATTATTCACATTTCCAGTTTCATGGACATAAGCCCCCATCCCATCCCAGTCCCCTTCTTCTATAAGGGTGTTCCCCTCCCCATTCATTCCTCTTTCTGCCCCCCACCCCCACCCCACCATTCTCCTACAATGGGGTTTCAACCTTGGCAGGGCCAACGGCTTCTCCTTCCATTGGTGCCCAACAAGGCCATCCTCTACTATATATGCTGCTGGAGGCATGGGTCAGTCCATGTATACACTTCAGGTAATCGTTCAGTCCCTGGGAGCTCTGGTTGGTTGGCATTGTTGTTCCTATGGGTTTGCAAGATCCTTCGGCTCTTTCAATCCTTTCTCTAATTCCTCCAAGGCAGGTCCCTTTATTAGTTCAATGGTTTGCTGCTAGCATTTGCCTCTCTATTTGACATGCTCTGGCTGAGTCTCTCAGAAGACATCTGTATCATGTTCCTGTCAGCATGTACTTCTTAGCTTCATCAAACTTATCTAGTTTTGGTCGCTGTATATATATTGGCCACATGTGGGGCAGGCTCTGAATGGCTGATCCTTCAGTCTCTGCTCCAAACCTTGTCTCCATATCCCCTCCTATGACCATTTTTGTTTCCCCCTTTAAGAAGGAGTGAGACATCAGCACTTTGGTCATCCTTCTTCTGGAGCTTCACGTGGTCTGTGAATTATATCTTGGGTAATTCGAGCTTGTGGGCTAATATCCACTTATCAGTTAGTGCATAATATGTGTGTTTTTCTGTGATTAGGTTACCTCACTCAGGATGATATTTTCTAGTTCAATCCATTTGCCTATGAATTTCATGAAGTCATTGTTTCTGATAGCTAAGTAGTACTCCATTGTGTAGATGTACCACCTTTTCTGTATCCATTCCTCTGTTGAAGGGCATCTGGGTTCTTTCAGCTTCTGGCTACTATAAATAAGACTGCTATGAACATAATGGAACATGTGTCTTTGTTGTATGTAAGAGCATCTTTTGGGTATGTGCTCAGGAAAGATATACCTGGGACCTCAGCTAGTGCAATGCCCATTTTTCTGAGGAACCTCCAGTCTGATTTCCAGAGAGGTTTTACCAGCCTGCAATCCCCCCCAAAATGGAGAAGTGTTCCTCCTTCTCCACATCCTCATCAGCATCAGTTTTACCTGATATTTTATCTTAGCCATTCTGAGTGCTGTGAGGTGGAGTCTCAGCATTGTTTTGAATTGTGTTTCCCTGTTGACTAAGGATGTCAAACATTTCTTTAGGTACTTCTCAGTCATTCCATATTCCTCAGCTGAGAATTCTTTGTTTAACTCTGTATCCCATGTTTAAATAGGGTTATTTGACACTCTGGAGTCTAACTTCTTGAGTTCCTTGTGTATTTTGGATATTAGCCTTCTATCAGATGTAGGGTTGGTAATGATCTTTGGTCACCATTTTGTCCTAATGGCAGTGTCCTTTGTCTTACAGATGCTTTGCAGTTTTATGAGGTCACATTTTTTGATTCTTGATCTTAGAGCATAAGTCATTGATATTTTATTCAGGAAAATTTTCCCAGTGCCCATGTGATCTTTTATTGTTGAGGAGAGTTTTGCTATTCTGGGTTTTTTGTTATTACAAATGAATTTGCAAATTGCTCTTTATAATTCTATGAGCAATTGAGTTGGAATTTTGATGGTGATTGAATTAATCTGTAGATTGCTTTTGGCAAAATGGCCATTTTTACTATATTAATCCTGCAAATTCATGAGCATGGGAGGTCTTTCCTTCTCCTGAGATCTTCTTCAATTTCTTTCTTCAGAGACTTGAAGGTTTTGTCATACAGATCTTTCACTTGCTTGGTTAGAGTCACACTGAGGTATAATTTGGGATAATGTGAAGGGTGTCATTTCCATCTTGTTGATTTTCTCAAAGAACCAGCTTTTGATTTTCTTGATTTTTTTTGTAGAGTCCGTTTTGTTTCTACTTGGTTGGCTTCAGCCCTGAGTTTGATTATTTTCTGCCTTGTGCTCCTCTTGGGTGTATTTGCTTCTTTTTGTTTATTTGTTTGTTTGATTGTATTTTCTTTTTTTCTAATATTTTTTATTAGATATATTTCTTTACTCACATTTCAAATGTTATTCCCTTTCCTGATTTCCTGTCCATAAGGTCCCCATACCCTCCCCCATACGTGTGCTTCCCCAATTCATCCCCCTTACCCTCCACATTCCCCTGCACTGGGGGTCCAACCTTGGCAGGACCAAGGGCTTCCCCTTCCACTGGTGCCCCAACAAGGCTATTCTCTGCTACATATGCAGTTGGAGCCCTGGGTCAGTCCATGTCTAGTCTTTTGGTAGTGGTTTAGTCCCTGAACGCTCTGGTTGGTTGGCATTATTGTTCTTATGGAGTTGTAAGCTCCTTCAACTCCTTTCAATCCTTCTTCTAATTCCTCCCAGGGGATTCTGTTCTCAGTTCAATGGTTTGTTCCTAGCAGTGACCTCTGTATTGGATATGTTCTGGATCTGTTTCTCAGGAGAGATTTATCTCCAGTCCCTTTCAGCATGCACTTTTTAACTTCATCTATATTATCTAGTTTTGGTGACTGTATGTATATGGGCCACATGTGGAGCAGGCTCTGAATGTCTGTTCCTTCAGTCTCTGCTCCAAACGTTGTTTCCATATCCCCTCCTATGGATATTTTTTCCCCTTTTAAGAAGGAGTGGGAGTATCCATATTTTGGTCATCTTCTTCTTGAGCTTCACGTGGTCTGTGGATTTCATCTTGGGTAATTTGAGCTTTCGGTCTATTATCCATTTATCAATGAGTACATACCAAGTGTGTTTTTCTGTGATTAGGTTACCTCACTCAGGATGATATTTTCTAGTTCATTCCATTTCCCTATGAATTTCATGAAGTCATTGTTTTTGATAGCTGAGTAGTACTCCATTGTATAGATGTACCACATTTTTTGAATCCATTCCTCTGTTGAAGGTCATCTGGGTTCCTTCCAGCTTCTGGCTATTATAAATAAGGCTGCTATGAACATAGTGGAGCACGTGTCTTTGTTGTATGTTGGAGCATCTTTTGAGGATATGCCCTGGAGAGGTATAGCTGGGTCCTCAGGTAGCCCAATGTCCAATTTTGCTTCTTTTTGTTCTAGAGCCTTTAGGTGTGCTATCAAGCTGCTAATGTATGCCCTCTCTTGTTTCTTTTTGGAGGCACTCAGAGCTTTGAGTTTTTCTCTTAGCACCACATTCCTTGTGTGTTAATAAGTTTTGGTATGTTTTGCCTTCATTTTCATTAAATTCTAAAAAGTCTTTAATTGCTTTCTTTCTTCCTTGAGCAAGTTATCATTAAATAGATTGTTGTTTAACTTCCATGTATATGTGGGCTTTCTGTCATTTTTGTTGTTATTGAAAACTAGCCTTAGTCTGTTGTGATCTGATAGGATGCATCAGATTATTTTATCTTCCTTTATCTGTTGTGGCCTGTTTTGTGGCCAGTTATATGGTCAGTTTTGGAGAAGGTACCATGAGGTGTTGAGAAGAAGGTATATCTTTTTGTTTTAGGATGAAATGTTCTATAAATATATGTTAAGTTCATTTGGTTCATAATTTCTATTACTTTCTCTATGTCTCTGTTTAATTTCTGTTTCCTTGATATGTTCATTAATGCGAGTGGGGTCTTGAAATTTCCCCAATGACACAATGTGTAATTTCAACTTTAGTAAGGTTTCTTGTATGAAAGTAGGTTCCCTTACATTTGGAGCACAGATACTTAGGATTGAGAGCTCATCTTGGTGAATTTTTCCTTTGATGGATATGAAGTGTCCTTCCTTATCTTTTTTGATGACTTTTGGTTGAAAGCCCGTTTTGCTTGATATTAGAATGGCAACTCCAGCTTGTTTCTTTGGACCATTTGCTTGGAAAGTTGTGTTCCAGCCTTTTACTCTGAAGTAGTGTCTGTCTTTGTCCCTGAGGTGTGTTTCATGTATGCAGGAAAATGCTGGGTCCTCTTTATATATCCAGTCTGTTAGTCTATGTCTTTTTATTGGGGAATTGAGTCCATTGATGTTAAGAGATATTAAGGAATAATGATTGTTGCTTCTTGTTATTTTTGTTGTTGGAGGTAGAAATATGTTTGTGTGGCTGTCTTCTTTTGGTTTTGTTGCAAGGAGATTACTTTCTTTTCTAGGGTTTAGTTTCCATACTCCTGTTGGAGTTTCCCATTAATTAACCTCTGTAGAGCTGGATTTATGGACAGATATTGTGTAAATTTGGTTTTGTCATGGAATATTTTGGTTTCTCCATGTATGTTAATTAAGAGTTTTACTGGATTTAGTAGCCTGCACTGGCATTTGTCTTCTTTTAGGGTCTGTATGACGTCTGCCCAGGTTCTTCTGGTTTCATAGTCTTTGGTGGGATTTCTGGTGTAATTCTGATTAGTCTGCCTTTATATGTTACTTGCCTGTTTTCCCTTACTTATAGTGCTTAATATTCTTTCTTTGTTTTGTGTGTTTGGTGTTTTGACTATTATGTGACAGAAGGAATTTCTTTTCTGGTTGAACCTATTTGGAGGTCTGTAAGCTTCTTGTATGTTTATGGGCATCTCTTTCTTTAGGTTAGGGAAGTTTTCTTCTACATATTTGCTGAAGATATTTACTGGCCCTTTAAGTTTGGATTCTTCACTCCCTTCTATACCTATTATCCTTAGGTTTGATCTTCTTTTTGTGTCCTAGATTACCTGTATGTTTTTGGGCTAGGAGCTTTTTGTGTTTTACATTATCTTTGATGGTTGTTTCAATGTTTTCTGTGGTATCATCTGCCCCTGAGATTCTCTCTTCTATCTCTTGTATTCTGTTGGTGATGCTTGCATCTATGACTTCTGATCTCTTCCCTAGGTTTTCTGTCTCCAGGGTTGTCTCCCTTTGTGATTTCTTATATTTTCTATTTCCATTTTTAATCCTGGATGGTTTTGTTTAATTCCTTCACCTATTTGGCTGTGTTTTCCTGCAATTCTTTAAGGGATTTTTATATTTCCTCTTTTAGGGCTTCTGCTTCTTTACTTGTGTTGTCCTGTATTTTTTTAAGGGAGTTATTTATGTCCTTCTTAAAGTCCTCCATCATCATCATAAAATATGATTTTAAATCTAAATCTTGCTTTGCTGGTGTCTTTGGATATCCAGTATTTGCATTGGTGGGACAACTGGACTCTGATGATGTCAAACATTCTTGGTTTCTGTTGCTTAGTTTCCTGTGCTTGCCTCTAGCCATCAGGTTGTCTCTGGTGTTAGCTTGTATTGCTGTCTCTGATAGTGTCTTGACCCTCCTATAGGCCTGTGTGTCAGCACTTCTGTAGACCTGTTTTCTTTCAGCCAGATCTGGGAACAGAGAGCTCTCCTCTTAGATGTGTAGGTGCTCCTGGCTTCTGGCTTTCAGCTCTTGACACGGGCAGAAACCAAAAGGGTCCTTTGCTTGACTGCTTCTAGGTCCCTGTGCCCAGGGGTGGGGGACACAGATGACACTCTGCCATTTCCTCTTGGGTCAGGAATGTGGGCAGAAAGGAATTGTCTCCTCTGAGCTCTCAGGAGTGTCCACACTTCTGCGGGTCCAGCTCTCTCCCCCATGGGATTATGATGTGTATATCCATATCCATAGTGTTTATTATTTTATTATAAACACACAGGAATGAACTGTGTGACCGGTTCAGTTCAGTTCCTCTATGACTCTTGATTGCTTTCTTAGGTTTTCTATCTCCAGAATTGTTTCCCTTTGGTTTTTTTGTTTTGTTTTGTTTTGTTTTTGTTTGTTTCTATTTCCATTTTTAGATCCTAGATGGTTTTCTTCATTTCCTTCACCTGTTTGGTTGTGTTTTCCTGTAATTCTTTAAGGCATTTTGAATTTCCTATTTAAGGGTTTCTACCTGTTTATCTATGTTGTCCTGTATTTCTTTAAGGGAATTATTTATGTCCTTCTTAAAGTACTCTAACATCATCATGAGTTTTGATTTTAAATTAAAATATTGCCTTTCTTGTGTGTTGGGGATCCACGGCTTACTGTGGTGGGAGAACTAGGTTCTGATGAAGCCAAGTGGCCTTGGTTTCTGTTGTTTACGTTGTTGACCTTGCCTCTTATCTGCTTATCTCTGGTGTTAGCTGATCTTGCTGTCTCTGTCAGTGGGTTGACCCTCTTGTCATCCTGTGTGTCAGCACTCCTGCAGATTGGCTTTCTCCCAGTGGGATCTGGGTACAGAGCACTGTGTCACAGGGCCAGCTCTGGGCATAGGTGGAAACTGGAAAGATCCTGTCCCTGGTCGCTCCTGAGTTCCTGTGTCCAGAGGGCTTCTGGCAGGTCCCTCTTCTGTAAGGAATACAAGCAGAAGAAGTGGTCTTATTTATGCTCTCTGGATTGTCTGAACTTCTGAGACTCCAGGTTTCTACCCATCAGATCTGAATACAGAGAGAGCTGTGTCCCAGGCAGAAATCAGAGGCTTACTTATTCTTCTGACTGCAAAGAACAATATGAAAAACTCAGATAATCCAAAAGGAAAGTACACCAAAGAGTTGAATTATTTTATACTTAACCAAATAGAACATCTGAAATGTCAATAAGCACAAGATTCCTAATGTAATTCTAAATCATAATAAACACTATGGATATGGGCATACCACATCATAGAACCTAGCAAATTTACTTCTATCAATAAGCTATTATTCAGATAAAAATCTCAGAACCACAAATAAGAATGTTGAAGTGTCACTTATAATATTTCTAGGATGTTGTACTTACAACTCTCAGCAGCTGTCACTGCCTGCATAAGATCCAATCAGTCAACATTCTAGCAAAGAGTCAGAAGGAGTTCATAAGTCCCCCACCCCTAGGTGAGAAGTTATTGGCAGTTGGGAGTTTCTAAGGGAAGTTTACTTTAAGTGTGTAATTCTTGGCAGTTGACTACACTTAAGTGGATGGCTCCATATTTAGAAGTATATGGACAGAGCATTTGATGGGTAATTTAAAAAAAGAAAAAAAAAAAGAGGACACAGAGTTGGGGAGGGAAGGGAGATGGGTGCTAGATCTTGGAGGATTTAAAAGAAGGAGTTAGGAATGAATATGATCAAAATGCTCATCAAATTCTCAAAGAATTGATAAAAACATTTTTAAACTCTAAATTCTCATTAATAACACACTGCAAGTGTCCACTTTTATAATAGTATATTATATAACACAGAGAATTAATTTCACTAGCCATAAAAATAAACAATTCCTAAATACAGAACTGAATAATTAAAGTATCAGACCTATAAAAACACACATGGTAAAATTAGATAAAATCCAGTATGAGTTCCAGCCATCTTGAAGACAGAGTGAGGCAAAACAATGATTATCCCCATAAAAAAACATTACTGGAAGGAAATCAAGAATTTGCTAGCATGTCACTAATATCCCTTTTGATCTGGCATTGGTGACAACACTGTTTAGTCTGTGATGTTCATCAGACTGTTTACCTGGTATTTGTGCACAAGTTCTCTTGTATATTGTACCTCAGTACAAGATTCAAAAATGGCCTGCCCCCATCTTATTTGTTAAAGAACATCTACTTTCCTTTCAACAATGCATAGACCTATTCTGATCTACCTCATGACTTCTGAAAGAAATCACATCCACACTCGCATTTCATTTTGAAAAGAGACAGAAAAAAGGTCCTTGGCAGTAGGACTTATGGAGCAGAAAGGGCAGTGGCCAATTTGGAAGAGTCCCTGAGACAGTTTGGATTTATGGAAACACTGACATTTTCACCCCTCAGAGCCAACTAAAAGGATTGGGAAAATTGACTCTGGCAGCCTTAGCCATTTTTCAGCTCATCATTCAACAACTGGCACATAGCATCCACCAGAAACATTCTATGCATATACATGCCATTTCCAAACAGATGGACAGCTTCCCTGGCTTCCAAATCCCATGAAATAGCCTAAGTGATATTATTAGATCAGGTCCTGGTGATTGGTGCAGTTAGTCACACTCTGTGTAGTAACATCATGGTCCACACGAGATCACGGAGGAAATCAGTGTGAACATTTGGGACAGGAGTGCTAAACAACTGTTGCTTCAGCTACTTCCTGGACTTACATGTTCTGTTTCATTACTTTTTTATGTTTTAAATGTATTAACATGTCTGGTAAAGAATAATTTTAGTCATTCCACAGTATTACTGGGACTAATGGTGGTAAATTTGGGTCTCTCACAACCTTTGATTCTGTGACAAGGTCATCTCTGTATAGACTATGTCATAGTCACCCATTGTCACCCCTTAAATAGTAAAGAAATGAAGTGATGAACATATGTCATGGTGGTATGACATTCCTCATGTGTGGAACTCCCACAATAGTCACTTAGGTTATTCTTTGGGAAAAAACTGATTTTAAATAATAACATTGAAAATACACAGAAATAGTAATCACAAAAGAAATACAGGTACTTGAAATTTATTTTATTGAACCTGCTGATTTGCCAAGAGAATCAATAATATTAAGCAAATTCATATCCCAGACATCCAAATCCCATATAGGCATCAATTCAAATTACTAGACTTAATAACTTCAATCAATGCTATTAATTGAAAACAAATTAAATATAATAAAGATGTCACTCAAATTCAGTAAAATGTTTAATGTATAAACTGAAATTTGCATTTACCAAATCAAAAATGTTGTATCCAACATACTAATATTTTTTAAATAAAAACAAGTGGTTACAAAAATGTTAGAATTGAAGTCTTGTTTTCTTATTTTCATAAGCAATGTTATATTACTTTTTAATTAGAATATATTAATTAAATGCAGAGATATGCTGTTCCCTAATAGAGAAAGAAACTGCATAGGAAATAACCCAGGCTCCTAAATTTTAAGTTTGTTCTTTAAATTCACTTGTATATCTGAGTCTGGAGATACCCTCCACAGATGTGTTCTCTAAATTAACTGCTTTGAAATGTAATATTTTTAATGAGTAAGTAATAAAAATAGGCTAACTTGATGCATGAATAGATATTATTAAAATGCAAAATATAAACAATATAATAAAAATTATAAAGCCTTGCACAGATGTTCTCCAGGGAGGACATACAAATGTCTAATAAATACATGGAAAAATGCTCATTACTATTAATCTTCCATGATCTATAAACCATAAGGAGATATCATCAAACAGTAACAACACAACAAAAAATAGCAAGTGTTGGCATGTATTTGGAGAAATTAAAATGTCACATGTAGTGCCCACAGTGGAGAACGATAGGAAATTATGATGGTTACTCCCTCCCAAACTGAAAGTAGAATTATTTTATCATCCAGGGTTCTGTTTCTGGGTACATAGTTAAAAGAATTAAACAGAGCTTTGAATACCTATATGTGCAGTCTTTTCACAGCATGTGCTGTCACTTCAGTTTTTGATCTTAACCTTTCTGACAGGTATACAATGGAATCTCAGAGTCATTTGGATTTGCATTTCCCTGATGGCTAAGGAGGTTGAACATTTCCTTAGTGCTTCTTGGCCATTAGAGATTCTTGTTGAAAATTCTGTTTACCTCAGTACTCCATTTTTAATTGGGTTATTTAGTTTGTTGATGTCTAGTTTATTGAGTTCTTTATATATTTTTTATATCATCCCTCTGTCAGATGTAGGGTTGGTGAAGGTCTTTGTCCATTCTTTAGGTTGCTGTTTTGTCTTATTGGTGGTGTCCTTTACCTTGCAAAATATTTTCAGTTTCATGACTTGCTATTTATTAATTGTTGATCTTAGTGTTATTGGTATTGTGTTCAGAACTTCAAGTCTCAGAAGAAAGAAACTAAAGATATCACAAGTAGGGAAGATCTTCCATGCTCATGGATTGGTAGGACTACCATAGTAAAAATGGCCAGCTTACAGATTCAATGCAATTCCTATCAAAATTCTAGCACAATTCTTTACAGACCATAGAAGAGCAATTCTCAACTCCATATGGAGAAACAAAAAAGTCAGAATAGCTAAAAGAATCCCATAGAATAAAAGAACTTCTGGAGGTATTACCATCCCTGACTTCAAGCTGTACTACAGAGAAATAGTCATAAAAACTTCATGATGTTACAATTAAAAAACAGCCAGGTTGATCAACAGAATAGAATTGAAAACCCAGAAATAAACTCACACACCTATCAAAATTTGGTATTTGACAAAGCAGCCAAAACCATATATATAAAATGGATAAAAGAAAGCATCTTCAACAAGTGGTGCTGGTCTAACTGGATGTCAGCATGTAGAAGAAAGCAAATAAATACATATTTACCACCCCGCACAAAACTCAAGTCCAAGTGGATCAAAGACGCCAACATAAAACTGGACATGCTAAATCTAATACAAGAGAAATTGGTTAACTGCCTTGAACACATTGGCACAGGAGACAAATTCCTGAACAGAACACCAATAACTCCTGTGCTTTTTGTACTGTGTGGTTTCCTGGTTCTTGCTTTGGCTCCCTTTGTTTGCTGTCTCTGGTGGAGTTCTTTACTTTGTAAAAGTAATATTTCTGATTCATGAATCATTAGAGAAGCAAATTAGATCTTAGCACTTAATTTGTTGACATTCTGTTCTTTGGTGGTTCTTCATTTCACTGAACATTTAAAAATGATCAGTATTGTGCTAGGTGTATTTTGCCAATAAAAAAAAAACTCACAGAGAAGCATGTCAAGAAATTAGAACATGAAAAAGAAATCTTTAGTCATGAGTGCTCAACCCTGACACTCGTTAAAATTGCTGGGCCTGGTGTTTAGGAACACAGATTTTTGGCCGTTTTTCAAAATTATTTTAAAATTCCCCAGACTGGGTGTAGCTCAGTGGTAGCTTTCTTGCCTAATGTGTGTGAGGCACACACAAGTTTTGTCCTTGTTTGCCTTGTGTGGCTGTATAACCATCATAGCCACAAAACAACTCAGGGGAAATGGTTTACTTCATCTCACAGTTTACAATTTGTCATAAAGTGTAGTCAGGGCAGGAACTAAAGCAGAAACAATGGCCCACCATGCAGTGATGGCTTGCTCTTGGGTCTCATGTTTGAGACTCTTGCTTATATCATTCAGGACCAGCTGCCTAAGAGTGACAGTGCCCAAAGTTGGTGGGGCTTTCCCACATTAATCATTAATAAGAAACTGCCCCACGGTTTTACCTATAGACAACCTGATGGAAGCCATCCCTCAATCAAATTTCCCTCTTCCTAGATGGCTCTGACTTTTAGCAAGCTTACAAAAATCTACATAGCATAAGCACTGAAGGAAAAGAGAGACAGGGGAGGAGAAAAGGTGTAAAGTAGAGAAGGGAAGAAGTGGGTAGAAGAAAAAAGAAAGAAGGAGGGAAGGAAGAAAGAAAGAAAGAAGGGAAGAAAGAAAGAAGGAAAGAAAAAAAAGACCTCCCCTTAAACTCATATTTTGTTTCAGCGCAATATTTGGGTCTAAATTTCGCATTCTAGTAGAATTCTTGGTTGATGAGGAGAATAGCATATTACTGGAAAGGAAATAATTTTATTCTCTGAAATCATGAACTTAGGGCATGATTTTGATCCCTGGATTGACAGAACAGAGCAGGTAAAAAACAGCAATATGCATTTGTCTTCTGCTGTTCTCATCCTATATTTGTGAAGTGGGATAAAACATGTTAGGGGAAAATGTGGCATTTTGACATATGGGTTATTTTGAATAATATATCTGAAAAAAGTGGAGAATTAGATAAGGCAGGAAAGGCTCTTTATGCCTTTCTTAAATTTTTGATTTTATAGAGAAAATTCTCATGTCTATAAAGAGCTTTCATTATTAATATTTTTGTGTCAGGCCAAGAGCTATTCCAAGGTAACATTTATGATCTGAGGGACACAGTAACAGAACACAGCAGAGTTTATTCATCTTGTGTCTTCAACTCCCCTTCCTTCATCTCTAGCTCCTCCATAATGACCCTCATCCCCACATCAATTCCAACCATCTGTCTCCTTTTGTTATTTAAATTTTAGGGCAAAACACTGAGTTTCAAGAATGTTAGTATATTTGGCTTATTCCTCAGTTCCAATATACCAATTAAAGATAGGAGTGAAAAAGCAGAAAAGAGAATATGTAATCAGCATGTGCCATCTCCAGAATAGTATCATGAGTTCCAACTGAATAGAGGAAAGATTGAAGCAAGGTCTAAGTTTGTATGATAATGTCATCTTGGTCAGGGTGTGGTTTGGTTAATCACTGTTACAATTCTGGGTCTGTAAGGAGTGTAGAAGAAGTCCTTATTGCTTGAGGGGAGCCATCTGTTTCTCCTGTGGTAACTATTTGGCTGAGGGTGTAGCCTTTCTAACTAGATACTTGGGGTGTGGTCTTTTGGCTTACTGATGCTCTGGGGAAGTTTCAGTTCCTTGTCATAAAGATATTTAGTGATGATAATACTGTTTTCTTAGAATCCAAGGGGTTGCAAGTTCATGAGCCTTACACCCGAGGCAGGAAGATCTTAGAACACTGTAAAAGCTAAAAGACAGATACTACAGGTGATAGCTACAGAGGGAAGGCTGAGATGCCTGGCTTTTATTACACTGCTGCTTAAGAAAGGAGTCCCAATTTTTGTTTGCTTGTTTGTTTTTTATTTTAAATAAAGATGCTTTCTAAATGTCTGTTACATTTTGTCTTACATTTCTGTTTATATGTCTATAATTAAAGCTATTTTTCTCTAGCTAATTTAAATTTTTATTTTAACTTGAGGACTAGCCATACAACCAAAAAAATTATAGACCAAAGCATTGTTCTTCCTTTTTGTGTATTTGCTTATTTATTTTTGCTAACAAAGACTTTGGCTCTTTATTCTGATTCAAAGGAAAAACTTCCATATCAAGGGAGATGTGGAGAAAGATCAGGAACTTGTGGCCTGGATAGAGACGACTACTGTTTACAACTGGACTTAAGCTGACCCTTTGGTTTGTAGTTGGGAAACCTTGTCAGGTTGACATTAAAATGGGTTTGCCACGTGAGATAATGGAACACTGATTTGTTTTCGATGTGATGACCCTGTCACTGCAGTCTCCTGTCACTTAAGAATAGGAACATATTCACAGAATTGCATTATAAGGTGATTTCATCTTGTGTGACTATTATAGCTCTCATGTCCACAAGCCTAACCAGCCACATCACTGGAAGGTACATCTCAGGAACCAGCATGACATCAGTGGCTAATCATTAGCTAAAATATCATTATGATTCTGTGTCTTATAGCACACCAGACCCTTTAAATATATGCAATGCAATATTTAATTTTGCATCACAATATTAAACTGTAAGCCAGAGTGACATCTAGACAGGTCAGGGTTTCTGTTGCACTGGAGGAGGTAGAAGGAACTGTTCTTTGTCTTCACTCAGGGCTGCTTAGCATTCTTGCATATCTTTGCTACTTCTTTAGATGAGATCAAAAAGGGTGGCAATCAATATGTGAATGCCACTAGGGGGTTTTGCTTAGAAACTTTAAGCAAAGGGAGAAGGTAGCCTCAAAGATTAAGGCGTTTACATAAGTCTTGAGCTTGTGAAGGCCCTTTGAGCAACAGGTACTAGTTCCAAAAAATAAAAATAAAAAATAAAAAGTTCTTTGATTATCAAAAAAAAAAAGATTAAGGGGTTTATTCAAGGGTAGCCTTCTAAACCACCTGGTGCTCCCAGCACTCCCATAACCACCAAGAAGCCTGGCATTCTAGCAGGCCCTGGGTGTATGGCTTTGGACTGAATGTATACTTTGGTCTTTGAGTATCCTCAGTCTCATCCAGGCTCACTGTTTCCTGAAAATAATTCCAGTAATTTCCTAATTAAATCCATATAACCATTCTGATTTATCATCAGCCTATTGCCACAGGCTTCTCACATTGACTCTTTTCCTCTATTTACTCTCACTGGATTCTCTGGACACTAGAGAGAGAGGTTTATAACTCCCTTTTCTCGTCTGTCCAGAAATGAATACACAGGGCTTTGTACCACCAGGGCATTGATTATCATCTTCTGTAAGCCCTTATGCAAGTGCCAGTCCTTCCTCCCTGATGCTCTGGAGGCCTGAGCTAGTCTTATGATTTACTGTGCCTCTCGCTTTCATTCTCACTGTTCCTTTTCTGTGCCTCTCTCCCTGCCCCCTTCCAGTTTCTATATTGCACTTCCAAACCTCACATCTTATCCTTGCTTTTCCAGTCTGCACAGTGGGCTCCTATTGTGTTTCTTATATATTTGCCCAAGCAAGTTTCAGAATTTGATTTTGGTGACTATGTTCTATAGAAAGTGTTTTTCCTTCTAGTAAGTTCTGAAAAGCCTGGCTGTCCTCCGAGTCTTCCTTGCTGGATGTCCTCTCTGCTCCAATTTGCGTTCCCTGCCATCTGGCAAGCTGAATTATCTCTGCATGATATGTATTCTCAGCATGCAACAGGGACCTTTCCAAGCCACTTTGAATCACTTGCAACTTAGAGAAGGAGCTGAAAGCCAGTGTCCTTTTAGGCAGGTAATAATGGTGCCAGAGTCAAGGTACTCTGTGATCAGAGCAAATCTACTTGTTGCCCTCTATTCATTGATGTCTGTTGCTGTACCATGACCTGAAATACATTAAGGAAAATGTAGAAAGACATTACTCTCATTTTAAGAGATGCTGTGAAAATAAAAACAGTTTTAAGATTAAAGACGGTTTAGGAGATCTGAATCTGAATCCTCACTCCTCTCCAGAGTTGAATATATATAAAATTCTAAGGTGTCAAACATCATTGAATTCATTTATCATCTCTCAGAATTACTTGTATACCACCATTTCCCCATGTAATACTCATCAGCTTCCTACAGAAACTGGTGAATTTGGAATATCATTTGAGAAGTACAATTTTGTGCTGCTATTACTTTCACTTTACCAAAAAAAAAAAAAAAAAAAAGCCGACATCATGGAACTGATACAAGATACACACAAAACTACCATTTTTCATTACTTCTATTTTTTACAGTCCAGTTGTTGCCCTACTTCCCACCTGCACTCTCACAGTTTCTTATCCCATTCCTCCTCACCCCTGTCAAGAGGATGTTCCATCCCCCAACTCCTGACCCTATGAGGCCTCCCCACACTCTGGGGCCTCAAGTCTTTTGAGAGTTAAGTACATCTTCTCCCACTGAGTCCAAACCAGGCAAACTGTAAAAACCTCTGCTGTATATGTGTTGGGAGGCCTCTGACCAGCTCATGTATGCTGCCTGGTTGGTGGCTCAATGTCTGAGAGATCTCAGGGGTTCAGGTTAGTTGAGACTGCTGGTCCCTCCTGCTCAGCCTTCTTCTAACATTTCCCTAATTCAGCCACGGGGGTCTCTGACTTCAGTCTAATGGTTGGGTGTAAGTATCTGCATCTATCTCAGTCAGCTACCTATTGGCCCTCTCAATCGATAACCATGCTTGTCTCCTGTCTGCAAGCACACTATAATATCAGTAATAGTGTCAGGCCTGGAGCCTCCCCTTGAAACGGATGCCAAATTGGGCCTGTCACTGAACCTTCTTTCCCTCAGTCGATTCTCAAGTTTTGTGCGTGCAGTTCTTTTAGTCAGGAGCAAATTTGGGTCAGAATTTTTTGACTGTGGGATGGCAACCTCAGCACTCCACTTGATGTCCTTTTTACTGGAGGTGGATTCTACAAGTTTCCTCTCCCCATTGTTGGGCATTTTATCTAAGGTCCCCAGAGGTTCTTTCATTGTTAAGAATTGTTTTCACTCTCTTGGGTTTTTTGTTTTTCCAATGAAATTGAGAATAGCTCTTTCCATGTCTGTGAAGAATTCTGCTGGATTTTTAATGGAGATTGCACTGAATCTGTAGACTGCTTTAGTTGGATGTCCATTTTTACTGTTAATCCTACTGATCCATGGGCATGGGAGATCTTTCCATATTCTGAGGTCTTCTTTGACTTCTTTCTTCAGAGACTTGAAGTTCTCCTATAGATCTTTCACTTCCTTGGTTAGAGTCACACTAAGATATTTTCTATTATTTGTGACCATTGTGAAGAGTGTCATTTTCCTACTTTCTTTTTCAGCCCACTTATCCTTTGAGTGGAGGAAGGTTACTGCTTTGTTATAGTTAATTTTATAATCAGCCACTTTGCTAAAGTTGTTTATCAACTTTATCAATGGTGGAATTTTTTTTTTATTAACTTGAGTATTTCTTATATACATTTTGAGTGTTATTCCCTTTCCCGGTTTCCAGGCAAACATTCCCCTTCCCCTCCCCTTCCTTATGGGTGTAACCCTCCCCACCCTCCCCCCATTGCCGCCCTCCCCCCAACAGTCTAGTTCACTGGGGGTTCAGTCTTAGCAGGACCCAGGGCTTCCCCTTCCACTGGTGCTCTTACTAGGATATTCATTGCTACCTATGAGGTCAGAGTCCAGGCTCAGTCCATGTATAGTCTTTAGGTAGTGGCTTAGTCCCTGGAAGCTCTGGTTGCTTGGCATTGTTGTACATATGGGGTCTCGAGCCCCTTCAAGCTCTTCCAGTTCTTTCTCTGATTCCTTCAACGGGGGTCCTATTCTCAGTTCAGTGGTTTGCTACTGGCATTCGCCGCTGTATTTGCTGTATTCTGGCTGTGTGTCTCAGGAGCGATCTACATCCGGCTCCTGTCGGTCTGCACTTCTTTGCTTCATCCATCTTGTCTAATTGGGTGGCTGTATATGTATGGGCCACATGTGGGGCAGGCTCTGAATGGGTGTTCCTTCAGTCTCTGTTTTAATCTTTGCCTCTCTCTTCCCTGCCAAGGGTATTCTTGTTCCCCTTTTAAAGAAGGAGTGAAGCATTCACATTTTGATCATCCGTCCTGAGTTTCATTTGTTCTAGGCATCTAGGGTAATTCAAGCATTTGGGCTAATGGCCACTTATCAATGAGTGCATACCATGTATGTCTTTCTGTGATTGGGTTAGCTCACTCAGGATGATATTTTCCAGTTCCAACCATTTGCCTACGAATTTCATAAAGTCATTGTTTTTGATAGCTGAGTAATATTCCATTGTGTAGATATACCACATTTTCTGTATCCATTCCTCTGTTGAAGGGCATCTGGGTTCTTTCCAGCTTCTGGCTATTATAAATAAGGCTGCGATGAACATAGTGGAGCACGTGTCTTTTTTATATGTTGGGGCATCTTTTGGGTATATGCCCAAGAGAGGTATAGCTGGATCCTCAGGCAGTTCAATGTCCAATTTTCTGAGGAACCTCCAGACTGATTTCCAGAATGGTTGTACCAGTCTGCAACCCCATAAACAATGGAGGAGTGTTCCTCTTTCTCCGCATCCTCGCCAGCATCTGCTGTCACCTGAGTTTTTGATCTTAGCCATTCTCACTGGTGTGAGGTGAAATCTCAGGGTTGTTTTGATTTGCATTTCCCTTATGACTAAAGATGTTGAACATTTCTTTAGGTGTTTCTCAGCCATTCGGCATTCCTCAGCTGTGAATTGTTTGTTTAGCTCTGAACCCCATTTTTTAATAGTGTTATTTGTCTCCCTGCGGTCTAACTTCTTGAGTTCTTTGTATATTTTGGATATAAGGCCTCTATCTGTTGTAGGATTGGTAAAGATCTTTTCCCAATCTGTTGGTTGCAGTTTTGTCCTAACAAGAGTGTCCTTTGCCTTACAGAAGCTTTGCAGTTTTATGAGATCCCATTTGTCGATTCTTGATCTTAGAGCATAAGCCATTGGTGTTTTATTCAGGAAATTTTTTCCAGTACCCATGTGTTCCAGATGCTTCCCTAGTTTTTCTTCTATTAGTTTGAGTGTGTCTGGTTTGATGTGGAGGTCCTTGATCCACTTGGACTTAATCTTTGTACAGGGTGATAAGCATGGATCGATCTGCATTCTTCTACATGTTGCCCTCCAGTTGAAGCAGCACCATTTGCTGAAAATGCTATCTTTTTTCCATTGGATGGTTTTGGCTCCTTTGTCAAAAATCAAGTGACCATAGGTGTGTAGGTTCATTTCTGGGTCTTCAATTCTATTCCATTGGTCTATCTGTCTGTCTCTGTACCAATACCATGCAGTTTTTATCACTGTTGCTCGGTAATACTGCTTGAGTTCAGGGATAGTGATTCCGCCTGAAGTCCTTTTATTGTTGAGGATAGTTTTAGCTATCCCGGGTTTTTTGTTATTCCAGATGAATTTGCAAATTGTTCTGTCTAACTCTTTGAAGAATTGGATTGGTATTTTGGTGGGGATTGCATTGAATCTGTAGATCGCTTTTGGTAAAATGGCCATTTGTACTATATTAATCCTGCCAATCCATGAGCATGGGAGATCTTTCCATCTTCTGAGGTCTTCTTCAATTTCTTTCTTCAGTGTCTTGAAGTTCTTCTTGTACAAATCTTTTACTTGCTTGGTTAAAGTCACACCGAGGTACTTTATATTATTTGGGTCTATTATGAAGGGTGTCGTTTCCCTAATTTCTTTCTCGGCTTGTTTCTCTTTTGTGTAGAGGAAGGCTCCTGATTTATTTGAGCTAATTTTATACCCAGCCACTTTGCTGAAGTTGTTTGTCAGCTTTAGTAGTTCTCTGGTGGAACCTTTGGGATCACTTAAATATACTATCATATCATCTGCAAATAGTGATATTTTGAATTCTTCTTTTCTGATCTGTATCCCCTTGACCTCCTTTTGTTGTCTGATTGCTCTGGCTAGAACTTCAAGAACTAAATTGAATAAGTAGGGAGAGAGTGGGCAACCTTGTCTAGTCCCTGATTTTAGTGGGATTGCTTCAAGTTTCTCTCCATTTAGTTTAATGTTAGCAACTGGTTTGCTGTATATGGCTTTTACTATGTTTAGGTATGGGCCTTGAATTCCTATTCTTTCCAGGACTTTTATCATGAAGGGGTGTTGAATTTTGTCAAATGCTTTCTCAGCATCTAATGAAATGATCATGTGGTTTTGTTCTTTCAGTTTGTTTATATAATGGATCACGTTGATGGTTTTCCGTATATTAAACCATCCCTGCATGCCTGGGATGAAGCCTACTTGATCATGGTGGATGATTGTTTTGATCTGCTCTTGGATTCGGTTTACCAGAAATTTATTGAGTATTTTTGCGTCGATATTCATAAGGGAAATTGGTCTGAAGTTCTCTTTCTTTGTTGGGTCTTTGTGTGGTTTAGGTATAAGAGTAATTGTGCCTTCATAGAAGGAATTCGGTAGTGCTCCATCTGTTTCAATTTTGTGGAATAGTTTGGATAATATTGGTATGAGGTCTTCTATGAAGGTCTGATAGAATTCTGCCCTAAACCCATCTGGACCTGGGCTCTTTTTGGTTGGGAGACCTTAGGAGTTATGGGGTTCTTTAACTGGTTTATCTGTTCCTGATTTAACTTCGATACCTGGTATCTGTCTAGGAAATTGTCAATTTCCTGTAGATTTTCAACTTTTGTTGAATATAGGCTTTTATAGTAAGATCTGATGATTGTTTGAATTTCCTCTGAATCTGTAGTTATGTCTCCCTTTTCGTTTCTGATTTTGCTAATTTGGACACACTCTCTGTGTCCTCTCATTAGTCTGGCTAAGGGTTTATCTATCTTGTTGATTTTCTCAAAGAACCAACTTTTGGTTCTGTTGATTCCTTCTCTGGTCCTTTTTATTTCTACTTGGTTGATTTCAGCTCTGAGTTTGATTGTTTCCTGCCTTCTACTCCTCCTGGGTGTATTTGCTTCTTTTTGTACTAGAGCTTTTAGGTGTGCTGTCAAGCTGCTGACATATGCTCTTTCCTGTTTCTTTCTGCAGGCACTCAGCGCTATGAGTTTTCCTCTTAGCTCAGCTTTCATTGTGTCCCATAAGTTTGGGTATGTTGTACCTTCACTTTCATTAAATTGTAAAAAGTTTTTAATTTCTTTCTTGATTTCTTCCTTGACCAGGTTATCATTGAGTAGAGCATTGTTCAATTTCCCCGTATATGTGGGCATTCTTCCCTTATTGTTATTGAAGACCAGTTTTAGGCCGTGGTGGTCCGATAGCACGCATGGGATTATTTCTATCTTTCTGTACCTGTTGAGGCCCGTTTTTTACCAACTATATGGTCAATTTTGGAGAAAGTACCATGAGGAGCTGAGAAGAAGGTATATCCTTTTGCTTTAGGATAGAATGTTCTATAAATATCCGTTAAGTCCATTTGGCTCATGACTTCTCTTAGTCTGTCGACATCTCTGTTTAATTTCTGTTTCCATGATCTGTCCATTGATGAGAGTGGGGTGTTGAAATCTCCCACTATTATTGTGTGAGGTGCAATGTGTGTTTTGAGCTTTAGTACGGTTTCTTTTACATATGTAGGTGGCCTTGTATTTGGGGCATAGATATTTAGGATTGAGAGTTCATCTTGGTGGATTTTTCCTTTGATGAATATGAAGTGTCCTTCCTTATCTTTTTTGATGACTTTTAGTTGGAGATTGATTTTATTTGATATTAGAATGGCTACTCCAGCTTGCTTCTTCTGACCATTTGCTTGGAAAGTTGTTTTCCAGCCTTTCACTCTGAGGTAGTGTCTGTCATTGTCTCTGAGGTGTGTTTCCTGTAGGCAGCACAATGCAGGGTCCTCGTTGCGTATCCAGTTTGTTAATCTATGTCTTTTTATTGGGGAGTTGAGGCCATTGATGTTGAGAGATATTAAGGAATAGTGATTATTGCTTCCCGTTATATTCATATTTGGATGTGAGGTTATGTTTGTGTGCTTTCATTCTCTTTGTTTTGTTGCCAAGACGATTAGTTTCTTGCTTCTTCTAGGGTATAGCTTGCCTCCTTATGTTGGGCTTTACCATTTATTATCTTTTGTAGTACTGGATTTGTAGAAAGATATTGTGTAAATTTGGTTTTGTCATGGAATATCTTGGTTTCTCCATCTATGTTAATTGAGAGTTTTGCAGGATACAGTAACCTGGGCTGGCATTTGTGTTCTCTTAGGGTCTGTATGACATCAGTCCAGGATCTTCTGGCCTTCATAGTTTCTGGCGAGAAGTATGGTGTGATTCTGATAGGTCTGCCTTTATATGTTACTTGACCTTTTTCCTTTACTGCTTTTAGTATTCTTTCTTTATTTTGTGCGTTTGGTGTTTTGACTCTTATGTGACGGGAGGTGTTTCTTTTCTGGTCCAATCTATTTGGAGTTCTGTAGGCTTCTTGTATGCGTATGGGTATCTCTTTTTTTAGGTTAGGGAAGTTTTCTTCTATGATTTTGTTGAAGATATTTACTGGTCCTTTGAGCTGGGAGTCTTCACTCTCTTCTATACCTATTAACCTTAGGTTTGAATCTCATTGAGTCCTGGATTTCCTCTATGTTTTGGACCAGTTGCTTTTTCCGCTTTACATTATCTTTGACAGTTGAGTCCATGATTTCTATGGAATCTTCTGCTCCTGAGATTCTCTCTTCCATCTCTTGTATTCTATTGGTGAAGCTTGTATCTACAGCTCCTTTTCTCTTCTTTTGGTTTTCTATATCCAGGGTTGTTTCCATGTGTTCTTTCTTGATTGCTTCTATTTCCATTTTTAATTCCTTCAACTGTTTGATTGTGTTTTCCTGGAATTCTTTCAGGGATTTTTGTGTCTCTTCTCTATGGGATTCTACTTGTTTATTTATGTTTTCCTGGAATTCTTTCAGGCATTTTTGCGATTCCTCTCTGTAGGCTTCTACTTGTTTATTAATGTTTTCCTGTGTTTCTCTCAGGGAGTTCTTCACGTCTTTCTTGAAGTCCTCCAGCATCATGATCAAATATGATTTTGAAACTAGATCTTGCTTTTCTAGTGTGTTTGGATATTCCATGTTTGTTTTGATGGGAGAATTGGGCTCCGATGGTGCCATGTAGTCTTGGTTTCTGTTGCTTGGGTTCCTGCCCTTGCCTCTTGCCATCAGATTATCTCTAGTGTTACTTTGTTCTGCTATTTCCTATAAGCCTGTGTGTCAGGAGTGCTGTAGACCTGTTTTCCTGTTTTCTTTCAGCCTGTTATGGGGACAGAGTGTTCTGCTTTCGGGCGTGTAGTTTTTCCTCTCTACAGGTCTTCAGCTGTTCCTGTGGGCCTGTGTCTTGAGTTCACCAGGCAGGTCACTTGCAGCAGAAAAGTTGGTCTTACCTGTGGTCCCGAGCCTCAAGTTCACTCGCGGGGTGCTGCCCACGAGCTCTCTGTGGCGGCAGCTACCAGGAAGATCTGCGTCGCCGTTTCCGGGAGCTTCAGTGCACCAGGGTTCCAGATGGCGTTTGGTGGTTTCCTCTGGAATCAGTAATGTGTGCAGAGTGCAGTCTCTTCTGGTTTCCCAGGCATGTCTGCCTCTCTGAAGGTTTAGCTCTCCCTCCCACGGGATTTGGGTGCAGAGAACTGTTTATCTGGCCTATTCCTTCAGGTTCTGGCGGTGTCTCAGGCGCAGGGGACCTGCAGCTCCTGGGCCCTCCCCCACGGGAACCCAGAGGCCTTATACAGTTTCCTCTTGGGCCAGGGATGTGGACAGGTGTGGGCAGTGTTGGTGGTCTCTTCCGCTCTGCAGCCTCAGGAGTGCCCACCTGACCAGGCGGTGAGGTCTCTTTCCCACGGGGTCTGGGAGCAGAGAGCTGCTGCGGGCCGGGATCCGCGGGTGTGGGACTTCCGGTAAACACAGGAAATGCCTGGTCCTAGAGGAATTCTGCCTCTGTGTGTCCTAAGTTCACCAGGCAGGTCTCTTGCAGCAGAAAAGTTGGTCTTACCTGTGGTCCCGAGGGTCAAGTTTGCTCGTGGGGTGCTGCCTACGAGCTCTCTGCGGCGGCAGCAACCAGGAAGATCTGCGCCTCCATTTCCCAATGGTGGAAATTTTGAGGTCACTTAAGTATACTATCACATCATCTGTGCATAGTGATATTTTGACTCCTTCCTTTCCAATTCATATCCCTTTTACCTCCTTTTATTGTCTGATTCCTCTGGCTACGACTTCGCGTAGTATATTGAATAAGTAGGGAGAAAGTAGGCAGTCTTGTCTCGTTCCTTGTTTAAGCAGAATTGCTCCAATTATCTCTCCATTTAATTTGATATTGGCTGTTTGTTTGCTGCATATCGCTTTTATCATGTTTAGGTTGAATTCCTGATCTCTCTAATACTTTTAACATGAAGAGGTTTTTTTTGTTTTTTTTTTTTGTTTTTGTTTTTGTTTTTTTTTGCCAAGTGCTTTTTCAGTATCTAATGAGGTGATCATGTGATTTTTTTCTTTAAGTTTCTTTAAATAGTGGTGGATTATGTTTATGTTAATGGATTTTCATATATTGAACCAACCTTGCATCCCCGGGATAAAGCCCACTTGATTGTGGTGATTAATGGTTTTGATGTGTTCTTGGATTCAGTTTGCTAGAATTTTATAGAATTTTTACATTGATATTTATAAGTGAAATTGGTCTGAAGTTCTCTTTGTTGGGTCTTTGTGTGATTTAGGTATCAGTGTAATTGTGGCTTCATAGAATGAATTAAATAGTGAAAAAGCCCTTTTAAATTTTCTGTTTTGTCCCATGAGATGGGGACCTAGGACTGCAGTTTAAGAAATACAGTGATAGGAGAAGGGGGAGGGGAAGGAGAGAAAAAGAGGGAGTGAGTATAGATATTTTTTAGCTGTGATATCCAAGTGAAAGCATTCCACTGATCACACACACACACACACACACACACACACACACACACACACTATCATTTTTTGTCTGTTGCTGTAATAAATCATCATAATGAAATGCAAATGGGAGAGTTTATTTTACCTTATTGCTGTATTTAAAATCCATCAAGTAGGGAAACCAGCACAGGAGCACCTGGAGTGAGGGACTGATTTGCAGGGTATGGAGGACCACCACTTACTCATAACTTGCTCAGCTGCTTTCTTATACGATCTAGGATCACCTGCCCAAGGGTGTCACTGACCACAATCAAATTGTCCCTTTGACACCAATAATTAATCAATGCTCTACAGACTTGCCTATAGGCCAACCTAAAGGAAACATTTTCTCATTTAAGATTTCCTCTTCCCAGATATTTCTAGGATTGTGTCAAGTAAACCAAAACCAACCCCCATAGGTGCTTCAAGTCACATGTCATTACTGTGACATAAGCAAGTCTTCCCATGGTGTCCTAGTTAGGTTTACTATTCCTGTGACAAAACACCATGTTTACCACTCTAAAGATGGTGGAACCTGGTAAAGGAAGCCTAAAAATAAGGAAGACAAAGTTTGGTGCAATAGAAAACTTGATACAGAGCATCAGACAATTTGTTCTCTGAGGGTTAATAAAGACCAAGTTAGTAAAGTTTTCATGGATTCAAGCTGTATATAATTGTAAGGACAATCTGTATGTGGCAAAAGCATATTTTTTCATTGAGGCATAAATATGATAATTTAAGCATTTAATTGAATAACAACAGAAAGCAATGAGTAATCAAAAGTAAACTCACTCCTATTTTCCACTTCTGGGAGGCTCATCCAAACATATTTGTTGTTGTTTTGTTTTGTTTTATTTCTTTTTTTAAATTTACATTTTCTATGTTATTCCCTTTCCTGATTTCCTGTCCATAGCCCCTATCCCATCCCCCTCTCCTTCTTCTATAAGGGTGTTCCCCTCTCCATGCACCCACCCTTCTCAGCCACCCTACTAACATTCCCCTACACTGGGGGTCCAATCTTGGCAGGACCAAGGGCTTCTCTTTCCATTGGTGCACAACAAGGCCATCCTCTGCTACACATGCAGCTTCAGCCATGGGTCTGTCCATGTATATTCTTTTGGAAGTGGTTTACTCCCTGGGAGCTCTGGTTGGTTGGCATTGTTGTTCTTAAGGGATTGGAAGCCCCTTCAGTTCTTTCAATCCTTTTTCTAATTCCTCTGACCAGGCTCCTGTACTCAGTTCAATGGTTTGCTGCTAGCATTCCCCTCTGTATTTGACATGCTCTGGCTGTGTCTCTCAGGAGACATATATATCAGGCTCCTGTCAGCCTGCACTTCTTAGCTTCATTGATCTTATCTAGTTTTGGTGTCTGCATATATATAAGGGGCCACATGTGGGGCAGGCTCTGAATGGCTGTTCCTTTAGTCTCTGTTCCAAACTTTGCTTCCATGTCTGCTCCTATGAATATTTTTGTTCCCCCTTTTAAGATGTAAAGTATCCACATTTTGGTCGTCCTTCTTCTTGAGTTTCACGTGGTCTGTGGATTATACCTTGGGTAATTCGAGTTTTTGGACTAATATCCACTAATCAGTGAATGCATACCAGGTGTATTTTTCTGTGATTGAGTTACCTCACTCAGGATATTTTCCAGTTCCATCCATTTGCCTATGAATTTCATGAAGTCATTGTTTTTGATAGCTGAGTAGTACTCCACTGTGTAGATGTACAGCATTTTCTGTATCCATTACTCTGTTGAAGGGCATCTGGATTCTTTTCAGCTTCTGGCTATTATAAATAAGGCTGCTATGAACATAGTGAAGCATGTGTCTTTGTTGTATGTTGGGGCATCTTTTGGGTATATGCCAAGAGAGGTATAGCTGGGTCCTCAGGTAGTTCAATGTCCAATTTTCTAAGGAAACTCCATACTGATTTCCAGAATGGTTGTTCTAGTTTGCAATTACACCAAAAATGGAGGAGTGTTCCTCTTTTTCCACATCCTCGCCAGCATCAGTTGTCATTTGATTTTTTGATCTTAGCCATTTTGACTGGTGTGAGGTGGAATCTCAGGGTTGCTTTGATTTGCCATTTCCCTGATGACTAAGGATGTCGAACATTTCTTTAGGTCCTTCTCAGCCATTTGATAATCCTCAGCTGAGAATGTTTTGTTTAGCTCTGTACCCCAGGGTTATTTGGCTCTCTGGAGTCTAACTTCTTGAGTTCTTTGTACATTTTGGAGATTAGCCCTCTAGCAGATGTGGGATTGGTAAAGATCTTTTCCCAATCTGATGGTTGCTGTTTTGTCCTAATAACAGTGTCCTTTCCCTTATAGAAGCTTTGCAGTTTTTTGAGGTCCCATTTGTCCATTCTTGATCTTAGAGAATAAGCCATTGGTGTTTTGTTCAAGAAATTTTTCCCAGAGGCCATGTGAACGATACTCTTCCCCACTTTTTCTTCTATTAATTTGAATGTGTCTGGTTTGATATGGACGTCCATGATCCACTTGAACTTAAGCTTTGTACTGGGCAATAAGAATGGATGAATTTGCATTCTTCTACATGCTGACCTCCAGTTGAACCAGCACCATTTTTGAAAGTGCCATCATTTTTTCCACTGGATAATTTTAGCTCCTTTGTCAAAGATCAAGTGAACAGAGGTGTGTGGGTTCATTTCTATGTCTTCAATCTATTCCACTAGTCTATCTACCTGTTTCTGTACCAATACCATACAGTTTTTATCACTATTGCTCTGTAATACTGCCTGAGGTCAGGGATGGTGATTCCTCCAGAAGTTCTTTTATTGTTGAGGATAGTTTTTGATATCCTAGGTTTATTATTATTCCAAATGAATTTGCAAATAGCTGTGTTTAACTCTATGAAGAATTGAGTTGGAATTTTGAAGGAAATTGCATTGAATCTGTATATTGCTTTTGGCAAGATGGCCATTTTTAAAATATTAATCCTGCCAATTCATGAGCATGGGAGGTCTTTCCATCTTTTGAGATCTTCTTCAATTTCTTTCTTCAAAGACTTAAAGTTCTTTTTTTAATTTTATTTTTTATTAGATATATTTCTTTATTTACATTTCAAATGTTATTCCCTTTCCCGGTTTCCAGTCCATAAGCCCCCCATCTCCTCCCTGTCACCACATGGGTGTTCCCCATCCCATCCACCTCCCTTACCACTCCCCCTCCCCCAACATTCCCCTGTTCTGGGGGGTCCAGCCTTGGTAGGACCAGGGACTTCCCCTCCTGCTGGTGCCCCAACAAGGCTATTCTCTGCTACATATGCAGTTGGAGCCCTAGGTCAGAGACTTAAAGTTCTTGTCATACAGATCTTTCACTGGCTTGGTTAGAGTCATACCGAGTCATTTTATATTATTTGTGACTATTGTGAAGGGTATCATTTCGCTAATTTCTTTCTCAACCTGGTTATCCTTTGAGTAGAGGAGGGCTACTGATTTGTTTGAATTAATTTTATAACCTGCCACTTTGCTGAAGTCATTTATCAGGCTTAGTAGTTCTCTGGTGGAAATTTTGGGGTCTCTGAAATATACTATCATATCATCTGTAAATAGTGATATTTTGATTTCTTCCTTTCCAATTTGTATCCATTTGCACTTCTTTCATTGTCTGATTGCTCTGGCAAGGGCTTTGAGTATTATATTGAATAAGTGAGAAGAGAGCGGGCAGTATTGTCTAGTCCCTGATTTTAATGGGATTGCTTCAAGTTTCTCTCCATTTGGTTTGATTTTGGCTACTGGTTTGTTGTACATTGCTTTTACTATGTTTAGGTATGGGCCTCAAATTGCTGATCTTTCCAAGACTTTTAACGTGAAGGGGTGTTGAATTTTGTCAAATGCATTCTCAGCATCTAATGAGATGATCATGTGGTTTTTTTTCTTTGAGTTTGTTTATTTAGTTGATTACATTGATGCATTTCCATATATTGGACCATCCCTGCCTCCGTGGGATGAATCCTACTTGATCATGATGGATGATCATTTTTGTGTTCTTGGATTCAGTTTTAGAGAATTTTATTGCATATTTATTTAACACTATTCATAAGGGAAATTGGTCTGAAGTTCTCTTTCTTTGTTTGGTCTTTGTGTGGTTTTGGTATACGAGTAATTGTGGCTTCATAGAAGGAATTTGGTAGTGCTCTGTCTGTTCCTATTTTGTGGAATAGTTTGGACAGAATTGGTATTAGGTCTTCTATGAAGGTCTGATAGAATCTGTACTAAAACCATCTGCTCTTTTTGGATGGGAGACTTTTAATAATTGCTTCTATTGTTTTAGGAGTTGTGGGGTTGTTCATATTGTTTATCTATTCCTGATTTAATCTAGGTACCTTATATTTGTCTAGAAAAATTGTCCATTTCCTCCAGATTTTCAAGTTTTGTTGAATATCGCTTTTGTAGTAGGATTGATTTTTTTAAATTTCTTCAGAATCTGTTGTTATGTCTCCCTTTTCAGTTTTCATTTTGTTAATTTGGAAACACTCTCTGTGACCTCTGAATAGTCTGGCTATGGGTTTATCTATCTTGTTGATTTTCTCAAAGAACCAGCTCCTAGTTTTGTTCATCCTTTGTATAGTCCTTTTTGTTTCTCCTTGGTTGATTTCAGCCCTGAGTTTGATTATTTTCTGTCTTGTGCTCTTCTTGGGTGTACTTCCTTCTTTTTGTTCTTGAGCTTTTAGGTGTGCTGTCAAGCTGCTAATGTATGTTCTCTCCTGTTTCCTTTTGGAGGAACTCAGAGCTATGAGTTTTCCTCTTAGCACTGCTTTCATTGTATCCCATGAGTTTGGGTATGTTGTGTCTTCATTTTCATTAAATCTGCAACATCTTTTATTGTTTTCTTTATTTCTTCCTTAACCAAGTTATCATTGAGTAGGCCATTGTTCAACTTCCATGTATATCTGGACTTTCTGTCATTTTTGTTGTTATTAAAGACCAGCCTTAGTCCGTGGTGATCTGATAGGATGCATGGGATTATTTCTATCTTCCTGTATCTGTTGAGGCTATTTTGTGGCTGATTATATGTTCAATTTTGGAGCAGGTAACATGAGGTACTGAGAAGAAGGTATATTCTTTTGCTTTAGAATGTAATGTTCTACAGATAACTGTTAAGTACATTTGGTTCATAATTTCTGTTAGTTTCTCCGTGTCTCTGTTTTATTTCTGTTTCCATGATCTCTCCATTTATGAGAATGGGGTATTGAAATCTCCTACTATTATTATTGTGTAAGGTGCAATGTGTGATTTGAGGTTTAGTAAAGTTTCTTTTCTGAATGTAGGTGCCCTTGCATTTGGATCATAGATATTTAAGATTGAGAGTTCATCTTGGTGAATTTTTCCTTTGATGAACATGAAGTATCTTCCCTTATCTTTTTTCATGACTTTTAGTTGAAAGTTGATTTTATTGGATATTAGAATGGCTACTCCACTTTTTTCCTTGGGACTATTTGTTTGGAAATTTGTTTTCCAGTCTTGTTCTCTGAGGTAGTGGGTGTCATTGTCCTGAGGTGCATTTTCTTTATATAGCCCAAGGCAGAGTCCTCTTTCCATATCCAGTCTGTTAGTCTATGTCTTTTCATTGGGGGAATTGAGTCCATTGATGTTAAGAGATATTAGGGAATAGTTATTGTGTCTCCTATTATCTTTGTTGTTAGAGGTGAAACTATGTTTGTGTGTCTCTTCTTTAGGTTTCATTTCAAGGAGATTACTTCCTTGCTTTTTCTAAGGTGTAGTTTCCCTCCTTGTGTTGGTTTTCCATCTATTATCCTTTGTAGGACTAGATTTGTAGAAAGATATTGTGTAAATTTGGTTTTGTCATGGAATATCTTGTTTTCTCCATCTATGTTAATTGAGAGTTTTGCTGGATTTATTGGCCTGGACTGGCATTTGTATTCTCTTAGGATCTATATGACATCTGCCTAGGAATAATTCTTTTTGTTTGTTGAAGAAACTGGAGTCAAAGACTGTTATCTTGTTTTCTTGAATTTTCTGACAAGTGCTCAAAATTGCCTTCACACAACTCCATTCTCAGAGCACATTCTTTCACATGACCGAGTAGCTTGGGGAGGAAAATGTTTATTTGGCTTATGCTTGGCTTATACTTCCACATCAGTGTTCACCATTGAATGAGGTTGGAACAGGAACTCAAACTGGAGGAACTTGGAGGTGGGAGTTGTTGATGAAGAGGCCATGGACCAGTGCTGCTTATTGGATTTCTCCTTCTGGCTTGCTCAGTCTGATTTCTTATAGAAGCCAGAACCAGCAACCAAGGGGTGGGCTCTTCCACAGTGGGCTGATCTCTTTCCATAATTCACTAGTCAAGAAAATGCCCTATAGCCTTGTCTACAGCCCATTCTCATAGAGGAATTTTCTTAATTGTGGTACCCTGTTCTCTGATGACACTAGTTTGTGTCAAGTTGATATAAAACTAGTCAGGGCATGTAGCAAAGGGGAAATAATAAGACCTGGTAGAGAGATTTCTGAAAATTTGTCTGGGAAAACACACCCATTCTTGGTATTGATTTTGTCCTTTTCTGTAATTAAGTGACGTCCACCCCAAATCTCACTCATGCTTCCTTCTGCCCAGCTCTTCTTCATGTGTCCCCTGTGAAAGTAATATCCATCTTTGTGGCAGACATGCTATTCTAATGGCCTCTCAACCAGGATAAGACAATTTGGAGAAACTCTAAATGAGCTTTGGCTAATGACATGCATAGTCAAAGAGCAGTAAAGTAATGTTTTACACCTCTCACAATTGGCACTGCCAGTTAGTTAACAAGTATGCTCTCCTCTTATGGACAATGGATATTAAGAAAACATAAGAATGATTTGATGTCAAAGTAATATAATGTCCAATAACAAAGGATTACATTGATAGGGAGTTATTTTTCTCACATACAAGGAAATCTGGAAACAAATAGTTGTTAATGTTAGATACAGTTTCTTAACAGTGCTAACAAGAATCCTCTTCTATTATACTACCCTTAATATTCTCATTTTTCACATTATTATTGTCTCTTCATCATAAGAGTTCCAAAAATGATAGGCATATTAAAGGATGTGTATAATGAAAATTTTGGTTTCTTTGAAAAGATATAGAAATATTATATATATGTTTTTGTTTTAATACCAGATACGAGATATGAGTTTGCTTCATAATGTTCACAGTAGTAGACTATGATTTGTCTCGTGCTCTAACAGGGACATGGTTTTACCAGCTGTAGATAGTTTCTGAAGTTATGTGATGTTTGTAGTTCTGGGAACTTTATAGAGGGTATGTAAATGCTGGGTTTCTGGGAGGTTGGTTGTTGGTGAGTTTAGTTGTGGTGTGTTAAGCAGTCATGTACAAAGAAGAAAGAAGAAGAAATTAGATATCCTGATGGTGAAGATCAAAGTTACTTCATGGAACTGGATGACCCTAATCAGTAGGACATAATCTAATAATGATAATCTCACCCTCTTTCCTTCTTTTCTATTCTTCTTTTTCTATTATCTACTGATAGAGGATTGAAAGGGTCGGAAACGAGTGGAGAAGGGTAAAAGAATGAAGAATCGTCAAAGTAGCAAATGCCAGCTACAGGTGTTTTATTCCAGTGATGTCATTTGCTAAGAATTTTTATGCCATCTTAGAAACTGCACCATTTCCTATACCAAAGATATTCACACCTATCTCATGACAAGCAGGTGACTCTTTAGGCCATCAGGGAGACCAGAAGAGACTAGAAAGATTGTAATGCTCACAGTCAAAGGCAAATGGGGATTGAATGTTAACAGAGTCTTTCTACAAAAGACATATGTTTGATTCAGCTTCTTTTATCACTGTTTATAACTGGAAACTAAAGGCAAATTTACATCTTTTAACTGTTCCGTGATTACTTTCTCTGTTGTTATATACATTTCTTTTTGCACAATGTTACTAAATTCCTCAAGTAAAATCTATTTTCATAGAATTTATGTAGGTAGACTTTATTATTAATGATACTATTATTCTTTAGTATGCTACATATATTATTCACATCTCTGAGAGAGAAAAGTAATAGCCAACAATGAAATTTCATTGCCTAATAAATTTTAGAAGAAAAATTGTTCTTTTCATTTGATTTGCTTATAGTCATAAATGCTCCATAGTTCTTTTAAAAGAGTTCACTTGTTCTTCGGATGGCCTTTTATGGATCACTTTGATCAGAACTGCTGCTGGAAGCCAAGTAGGTCTCATACTAGAGGTTACAGAAGTTGACAAATTTATATGCACTTAAAATCTACTTTTGCAATCAAGTAAACAGGGTCTTAGAGTATAGACACCTCAAGCTTGGAAGCCCTAGAAGGACTGAGTTGAGAGTCTGACTAAGCAGGTAGGTAAACTGTGAGAGTCAGCTATTTATTGTGTTTGGTTCTGGGACACTGCTAGAGTTTTCAAAGTCAGGCAAGCATTAGGAAGCTCAACTTCATGTTGAGCCTAAGTCATGCAGAACATTATTTGAAAGGCTAAATTTTGAGGGCAGTGGAGCTCTAGCCTGGCTTTATGTAGGGAATAGGTCACTGCTGAGCAGAATTCATCATAGGTAGTATAGAGAGGGATTGTAAATGGATCCTGAAAATAGATAGATAATAACATGCTGACATGATCCTGAGCTATTCAAAAGCAACAAACAGATGGTCATGTGTAAATAAACAAATAACTGAAATCCAAACATTTCTGAAAGGCTAATGTCAGAAACCAGAGGTTTAGACCGGGATGTTTGGAAATGTAATTTTGCTTTGTGCAATGTAATTGTTGTCTCAGAGGCTTACTGCTGAGTAAGCTCACTTTCTCTAGCTCTTTTTGAACTCTGGATGGCTGGTTCAACTCAGTTATTCTTGCTCAAACTCCTCTCTAAGCTGACTATATAAATCTGGCTTCTCTCAACTTCTCACTGAGTTGCTCTGCATGGACTCAAACTAGCTCTGGCAATCTGTTCTAATTTTCCATCTCCCTCTTATTCTCTGCTTCAACTGCCTCTGCTGATCTGCCCTGAACTGAGAATTCAATTCCACTGTGCTGCACTCACTGCACTGTCCCCCAACTGAGTCATTAAACTCACCTTCACTCCACCATTGATGGAACTCAATTGACTCTGAACTCACTGACCTGCCCTGCCCTCTCAATTATCAGTCACTTTCAAACTTCACTGCTTCCTCTTATAAACTAACCTTACTTTCATTGTTTGGGATTAACTGTGTGTATTAAGGTAATGTCTGCATTCCAGCCAGATCACACAAACCTAGAAGGTCTTTGGATGTGATCTTGCAACAGCAACTAAAACTCCTCTATAGATGTTACAGTGGTTGCATATATTTTGGCAAAATTATTGAACATCATAGGTAAGTTATTTCTGGAAAATGTAAGCATTCCTCTGCTAATTTTTCCTCCTGGACCTAAATATTTCATAACCTTTGAAATGTATTCTTTTTACTATTTTGGTTTTTCATGAGACAGGGTTCTCTGTATAGCCATGATTATCCTGGAATGCACTATGTTGTCCACAATGGCTTCAAATTCACTGAAGTCTGCTTGTCTCTGACTCTTGAGTGCTGAGATTATTTCTATGTTCTTGCCGGTTGTGGTGGCGCACGCCGGTAGGATTTGCTGAAGGAGGCAGAGGCAGGAGGATCACGAGTTCTATGTTCTACCACTGCCTGAAAAGGTCTGTTCTTGAGAAGCGTACAATATTCTTAACCAAATCTTACCAAGAAAAATGAAGAAACAGGTGGCTGACCTTGTTGCTACTCTTCACTTAGGGACAGAACAGAATATTGAATTAACTTATAATCAAGTGTGTAGGAAAGATGTGCTGACAGAGAATGCTTTAAGTGAATTTTACTGATTCAGCTTTTGAATGTGGACAGAATAAAATTCCCAAGGCTTCTGGTTGGAATGCAACCACATAGTTCTGATACTCTATGAGGAAGAAGCCATGAGGTTTGCTTTTGAACATGAGAAGGAAGACTTGAACTTTCCAGAGAATAGCAGGATGGGAACAGCTCTGCACCTGAACATAACAAGTGTGATTTTTTTTTTCGGTAAGGATTTTCTGTCAAGCTGTCATTTTTCTTATTGCTCACTCATTGCAGTGTAGACTTGACACAATTACAAGAATATGTAAAATTATTCTTAATATTTTAAAAGTGGAATAATACTGCATATTATTTCATTTTAAAAGATATAAAAAGTACCACATTTACATTTTACAAATGACTTTCCAGAATTAGCTAGCTATCAATGATTACACTTTTGAAAACCTAAAGTTCAGCTTCTCTATGTTGTGAATGCCTGCCAAAGGAAAGAGCTGAGACTTCAGTGCATTTGATGTAGATACTCTCTTGGAATAAAAGTGTTCCAAAGATTTCCATGCCTACATAATAAATGAATGAGTAAGTAGCCTCATAAAATTATCACTGAGGCAGCAGATGTCTGCTCAATACAGTCCTTACATCTTAATTCAATTATTTTAGTTAATATATATTTTAAGCTTCAAGAGACAGAACTTAAAATGGCTTTTGTATAACTCACTCGACATGAATATTAAGAAGGAACAGAATTGTCCTAGTCTGTTTTCTATTGCTGTGAAAAACACCATGATCTGTGGAGGAAAGGCTTTAATTCACTTGTTTGTTCAGATCACAATGGATTAACTCAAACAGGGCAGGAACCCAAAGGTAGAAACTGATTCCGAGGCCATGGAGGAACACTGCTTAGAGGTTTCTTTTCCCCAAATTCTTGTTCCACCTGCTTTCTTACATAACACAGGCAAACCAGCCCAGAAGTAGCACCACCTACAGACAGGTGGAGCCATCCACACCAATGCTTAACCAAGAAAATGCCTCATGGACATTCTCACAGGCCAATCTGATGGAAGACATTTTCAATTGGCATTTCACCCTTCCTCATGTGAATAGGTTTGTGTCACGTTGGTAAAAACCAACCAACACAAATAATTGTCCAAGGACAGGTGGCTGATGCTTTGAAATACAGTTTTCCTGGAGAAGGTGGGAGTCAGCTAATAAAATGTCCATTGGATCCTCATGCCTGATTATCATCCTTCCTCTCCTTTCATTTCAGAGATGTTCCTCATCTCACTCTGATTCCCACCCCTTATGTTGACTACATCTTAGCACTTATCAGTTATTTATTCTCCTCTTTCTTTTAGGATGTGCTCTCTCTTGCTACTCTCTTCATAGTTTATAAACACAGTACAATTATTTTATTCTAAAGCAAATTCCCTTTCCCAATGCTGTTCTTGAATATGCCTTTTTGAATCAAGGACCAGCACTAGCTGGTCAGCTTTTTCCTTCCCCAAACATTTTTTGCTGAAACATTCTGTGGCCATTCTGAAAAGACCTTGTTGGGGACTTTGTACCACCCAGCTAACTGCCATGTTTAGTTAAATCTTACCCAATTTCACTGAATCAGTTCTTAGCCGGAATTTTTCCCCTATAACTCCTTTCTTCATTGCTTTCTCAGTAAACAACTATTTCCACATTCCCGCCTCTGTGCCTCCACATTGCCCTTGATCTGCCTTTACTACTCCATATTGTCTCTTTTTTTTCTTTTAACTTTTACCTTTATTTATATACATGAATGTTTGCCTACATATGTTTGTGTGAAATACCAACAGAATCCAGAAGAAGGCAGGGGAAGCATGGAAATGTACCTACAGCAAATGTTTAGATAACATATGGTTTCTGGGAATGGAACCTCGGTCTGCTGTAACAACACTAGTTGTTCTTTTTTTCCCCTCCATCTTTATTAACTTGGGTATTTCTTATTTACATTTCAATTGTTTTTCCAGGCCAACATCCCCCTAACCTCTCCCCTTCCCCTTCTATATGGGTGTTCCCCTCCATCCTCCCCCCATTATCAGGTTCCCCCTAACAAGCCCATTCACTGGGGGTTCAGTCTTGGCAGGACCAAGGGCTTCCCCTTCCCCTGGTGCCCTTACTAGGCTATTCATTGCTACCTATGCAGTTGGAGCCCAGGGTCAGTCCAGGGATGGTCTTTGGGTAGTGGCTTAGTCCCTGGAAGCTCTGGTTGGTTGGCATTGTTGTTCATATGGAGTCTCAAGCCCCTTCAAGCTCTTTCAGTCCTTTTTCTGATTCCTTCAACGGGGGTCCTGTCCTCAGTTCAGTGATTTGCTGCTGTCATTCACCTGTGTATTTGCTGTATTCTGGCTGTGTCTCTCAGGAGAGATCTACATCCGGTTCCTGTCAGCCTGTACTTCTTTGCTTAATTCATCTTATCTAGTTTGGTGGCTGTATATGTATGGGCTCCGAATGGGTGTTCCTTCTGCCTCTGTTCTAAACGGTGTCTCCCTATTCCTTCCCAAGGGTATTCTTGTTCCCCCTTTTAAAGAAGGAATGAAGCATTCGCATTTTGGTCATCCTTCTTGAGTTTCAGGTGTTCTGTATATCTAGGGTAATTTGAGCATTTGGACTAATATCCACTTATCAATGAGTGCATACCATGTGTGTTTTTCTGTGATTGGGTTAGCTCACTCAGGATGATATTTTCCAGTTCCATCCATTTGCCTATGAATTTCATAAAGTCGTTGTTTTTGATAGCTGAGTAATATTCCATTGTGTAGATGTATCACATTTTCTGTATCCATTCCACTGTTGAAGGGCATCTGGGTTCTTTCCAGCTTCTGGCTATTATAAATAAGGCTGCTATGAACATAGAGGAGCATGTGTCTTTGTTATATGTTGGGGCATCTTTTAGGTATATACCCAAGAGAGGTATAGCTGGGTCCTCAGGCAGTTCAATGTCCAATTTTCTAAGGAACCTCCAGACTGATTTCCGGAATGGTTGTACCAGTCTGCAATCCCGGTGTTCCCCATACCCCATGGCCCCTGCCTCCCACCTTCCAGGTGAGTCTTGCCTTTACTCTGGTGACTTTGTAACCTCTGAACTGTCCAAGGGGTATCAACCTGCCCAGAGGATGCTACTTAACTGTTGCTCCCTCAACAGGAAGGGCTACACTGATGCCTTCATCCAATTTCTGAGGCTACAACTTTCCCAAGGTCCCCTGCACTGGTTTACAGTAATAGCCAAACTGGTCATCTCAGTGAGAAGAACAACTGAAAAGCAGATGAGCAGAGTTACAGAGCCAGAAGTACAAGAGGCTACAGGCACCACTTGGGCAGCAGAAGTGAGGTTCATTTGAAAAAGCTTGAGTGACTCACATCAGAATCATGAGTGTGCAATTTGGAAACTGGACTATTTCTCAGAGCTCTGCTTCGTGGTCAACTCAAAGTTCCTGTCAGCAAGGGAGAGTTGGCAGTTGGGAGGCAATGTTTATTTCATATAATTATCTGGTACCCCACTATCAGCATCATAAACATGTAGCTCAGGTTTTATGTTACTTGATAATTACCAAATTTCTTGTTCCAGAGTGGAGATAATGGGGAAAAGGAATGTGGTGTTAAAAGAAACAAACAGTAAAGAAAAGAAAAAAGAAAGCCTTGAAACGCTGTAGGCTGATGAGCATCCGTGGCTGAATTTGCCTTGATAATAGGGTTAATAGCATGCCGATATTTTAAGAAACACACAGTTGAAAACAAATAGCTATTATAAGTGGCATTCCGCCTTCAGCATCAATCTTATTGAGAATAATACATTGATAAATTTCAATCCCATTACACTTCCCAGCTTGTAATAGTCCCTGGGAAATACAAAATACTGAATAAAAAAGATGGCTAAACTAGGGGCAAAACTTAGCTTGTTAAGAACTTACATAGTGTGTATGAGACACAAGGTGCCATTCCTGCACTGCCAAAGGAAGTAAAAAGGTAAGAGGCTTCCCTTGTCTTATCCCACCCCTCCCTTTGCAATAGGTCTCTTCTACAGGTGTTCTGACATCTTGACATTTTTCTATTCAATCATTAGCCAAGTCTACTTACCACTCAGGGACTATTCCTCAGATGCCTCCAATGTATCTTGACATAACAGTGAAGACAGCATATAACTCATTATAGAGTTAATTTAAAGAGACATATATCATGTTAGAGGTTATTGAAGGAAGAAAAGGGAACTGAGGTACTCAATTATTGCAATGAATTAAACTGCCTTTGTTCCTGGTTTAGGGCACACTGCACCCTCCCATGAGCTCTCTGGATTCATGAATGAAGGATACACACCGCCACCACCACCACCACCACCACCACTACCATCATCATCATCATCATCATCATCATCATCATCATCATCAGCAGCAGCAGCAGCAGCAGCAGCAGCAGCAGCAAATTTCGATATGCCTTGACTAGCTCCATACTGAGCACTTCTAAACCTCCCTGTGACTAGCAAACACTCCCCTCTGGTATGCTTGAGTTAATATCTTTTAAAATCTATATTTCATCTCTGCTACTCCAGACCCAATTGGCAAAGTGGCTCCCAGGGACCCTTTCCCAGATTCTCACCTGTCCATGGGTCTTTAAGTTTCATCTTGCTGCTTCCCTGTCATGATGAGTCTCTTCTCTTTCCCCATCCCCCACCCCTAGCTCTACCCCTCAGTCCCTTGCCCATGCAATCTAAAAGTCTTACCCCATCTCCCTACCCAGTCATTGCCTGCCTATAGGGCAATTCTTTATTATTAATCAAAGCCACCAGAGGACAGGAATCCTCAGGTCTGGAAACACAGCTTTTGGAGCTGAAACAGGACAAAGCATTAGAACCAATTCCCAGTACTCAATGGTCTTGGTACAGATGACAAAGGGTTTATATGTTTCTAGGCTATCAAGAAAGGTCTGTTAAATAATTTGATGTTGGCTTAGAGGGAAATTGTAGGCCTTAATTGTCTTTGCATCTTTTAGATTTGTAGAGCTTGAAATGCAGACATTGCTCATTAATTATGCATGGAAAGAATGTGAGCAAACATATTCTTAAAAAACTGGGTATGGGCAGCAACAAGGAATTAGGCTAGTATAATAAAGGGCTTACATTTGAAGGATACATACAATTTTAGGAGCAAAGCTAGAAATCATTGGTACCAGATTTCCACTGGGTAAGCAGTGAGAGGAGCATGGGATATAGCTGGAAATCAAGACTTACTATTACTTATTACTATCAAGCCAATATTAACTCAGATATCTAAGGAATTTGTACATTAGAAAATACTAGGAGAGCATAGGAGGGCAACTAATTAGAGTCAGTAATTATATTTGTTACTGTAATTGTATATTTATGCCAAACATATGCATATTTTGATACATGGCTTCAAAATTTCTTGTTTGGAGTGTATAAGTGGTATGACTACATACTAAGTGCATGTTATCAAAATTATCACATTAAATATTACTTTTATGCTAGTAGTGACCATTTCTCTTGTTATTAAATACTCACTGTTAGTGTGCTTTACATATGGGTGCCTTTACACTGAGCATTTAAATATTCCACTACTTATTTAGTCAATTTCTTCTTATTATTCATCAAAGGTTCATGTATTTCTTTGATTGTTGGCTTTTTCATCAGAGACATATGGTTAATAGTCAACCTTCAAAGATCAACAGCCTTGGGAAGCAGATGCTATCTTTGTTCTTGATCGCATTTTGTAGTTTAATTTAATGGTCACCTTTGACTAGATTTAGATTTCTAGTTCTTCATTAACATAATATAATTAATATAATATAATATAATAGAGATCAGTTAAGAACAATTATGAATACCTTTAGTTTTTCCTGCAGATTAATACCCACCATTCTTTCACACAGATGAAAATGTCCCTGGGGACTGACTCGGATGATGAGAAAGACTTTTAGAAGGTATGTAGTGAAAAGTCATGACAGGTGTATCAGTCATGAATCACAGGACTTCACGTCATGAGTACTCCTGCTCTTTGGGACTGAGGTAATTTCTCTTTAGTCAACCGTTATGTTTCCACTAAGTCCTAGAAGGTCAAGAGAATAGATGGGTATTTACTATAAGTTAAAATTATGTCCTTACAACACAGGTCTTCTATGTTTTGTGTATGGTTGGAGTGTCCATGACTTCACTGTGATTTGAGTCTCTGTCCCCAAGATGGCAATAGTGGAAAATGTTTTAGTATCTTTAAGTGAAGGAGCCTCATAGAAAGCCTTTAGGTTACTGAAGCATGCTTTCTGAAGGGAGTTCTGCTGTAATTTAGCGTGGGTATAAACACTGAGGGATGGGTTCACTTCATCTCTGTCTATTCCCTGTCAGAGATCTAACTACTTGTCCCCAGTCATTGCTATTGGTCATGAGGAGATGCCTATATTATGTCTTGACATGGAGCTTCCAAAGTTCGAACATTTTTATGAGTAGTTTGTACAAGGTATTTTACTATAGGAATGCAAAGTGTAGAAAATGAAGAAGATATTGATGTTTGAAGAAGAATACTTTTTGTTGACTTATGAAATTTATATAAATAAGCAACTACTTTAAAATTTGTTCACCCTAGTCCATACAATTAGTACCCTGTACAAAGGAGAAATTTAATTCCAGACATATGCATACAGGGAAAGTTACATGAAAAGACATTGGAAAACGACAACCATGTGAACACTACTATAAGACATCAGCTGTCAGCTGCTGAATGACTAAGATTCCACCAAGTTCAGTTTTGAGATTTTGCTTATTTTTTAAATATGAATGAGGGTTGTGCCTGAATGTATGTCTCTGTACCATGGGCATGTCTGGTACCCATTAAGGCTGGAAGAGAGTATTAGATTCTGTGAAACTAGAGTTACAGGATGTGAACCTCCATGCTGGCTCCATCCAAGTCAAACTTGGATATTTCATTAAGAAGAGCAACCAGGGGCTGGAGAGATGGCTCAGCGGTTAAGAGCACCCAACTACTCTTCCAGAGGTCCTGAGTTCAATTCCCAGCAACCACATGGTGGCTCACAACCATCTGTAAAGAGATCTGATGCCCTCTTCTGGTGTATCTGAAGACAGCTACAGTGTACTTATATATAATAAATGAATAAATCTTAAAAAAAAAAAAAGGACTAAGTCCAAGCCTTACAGAAGAGCAGCCAGTACTGCTAACCATCAAACCAACCATCTATCCTTAGAAACATACATTTTATCTGTCTGTCTCACACTGATGCAGTTCCATCAGTTTGCCTAAGGTAATGAGACAGAATCAGGCTGCACACACTTTGTTTTGGTCCCTCTCTTTCACTGTCATCATTTAAATTTTTGCCTTAGTTTTATTTGCATAAAATCCTTCTATATCACCCGAGGGGAGGTTTTACATATAGATATCATCTTCAAAGGAATGAAACCTTTTTAATAACTATCATAAAAGCAGTATTTATGACTTTCCTCTTGAGTAAAAGGCAAGAGCAGTGGTTTAAGATTAACTCATTTTTCTAAATTGCTACAGAAGTTATTTCCTTACCTCTGGTAGAGGCAATTGATGAATAAAGAAAAGCAGCCCAGAGACAGAAAGCCTCATGTAACCTCAATAAACAGCAACTTTGCATAAGAGTTTTTCAACAGAAAAGCCCTGGATACCCAGTTGTTGGTTAAAGCAGCTGCCATCACACCTCCAGTGTGCTCTACAGTAAAGATTAGAGCAAGACTTTTGGTTAAATTTTGGGGGATAAAAAAAATCTACCTCAGTTGTGCTAATAGAAAAGCTTAATGTTGATCTTGGCATGATTTTGGAACATTTAGACATTAATGCTTTTCATTACTAATCATCGCCATTAAAACTTGAGCACTTTCCATAAAAGTAGGTTTTATTTTCAAGATGTGAAACAAGATTAGTTGAAGAATTTAAATGCATAAAATACCAAGTAGAAATGCGGGGCTCCCGAAAGGTTTACATTCATAAAATTATCTGTCAAGAATCTATGCCAAGCATGTGGGTAGCTTCATTTAGTAATACTCATAGGATACTGGGGGATTTCTGAAATAGTCTCATTTATTTCTAAATAGAAAACTCTGTTGATGCTATGTGATCCAGAATGACTTCAAATTCTTCTTTTGTTTCTAGGACTTTTGACCTCAATCCTCCCTCAGACTCAGGAAACTCTCGACACAAGTGATGACAGAACTTGTGAGATGGGGATTGTGATAATGGACATTGCTTATGGCAAGTGGTGTGACATTTCTCAAATGCATCTTGGACTGACTAGAATGCGACCACACTGCAGACCTCTCTGCACTAAGCAGAAGCGACCTGGGTGAAGAACTTGCTCTGAAATAACCCAACCCTTCAAGGGTGGAAGGGGAATTGAACCTTGGTTTCTTTCTTGAATGTTATTTCAGGGAGGAAATGCCTATGCAATTATCAAGCGCACATTGAATTATTAAATGCTGCCTGTTTACCTGTACAGATGGCTCCTCCATAGTCACCTTTCTGTTTTTATAGCATAATTTCTAAGCCTCTTGTTATGAATGGTGTAAATCAGACTGATTCCTCTGTTAAGCTTTCCACAAAATATTTGAAAGTAACACAGAACATGAACATCTAAAGTTATGTTGAAAATGAAGAGAGGAAGACTACTATTTTTCAAATATTCACTCATAAATAAAGTAGTGATGAGTGCAAAATTAAAGCAGGCCTTAGCAGATATTCAGTTCCATGAAACAGGACTTCTTCCAGAAACACGAGTCATCTCTCTCTTCCCAGTCCAGCATTTACTCTTGTCACAGCCTTCTGGATCATGAAGATACCAGGATCTGCCATGTCTAAGTAGTAAACAACATCATCACCACCAACAGAAAAAGAAACAACATACATAGGAGAACCTTTAATTGAGCATTTGCCTTCCCAATCACTCCAGTCCAGTACTAGAGAGTGAGCGGAAAGGGGCTCTCCCATTTGACAACTATTTTCTCACTTATAGAAAGTTAAGGGAGGACTGATTCAAGACAAATCTTGGTGGAAGAGGATACATACAGGGGGATAATGTGTTTATATATTAACTAGAATAGAGATAAACCTACGTTTAGAATTAATTAGAATAAGCAAGGGGTTCATGGATGGGGAAAGCAGAGATAAATCACTTTCCAGGTGAGCTTTATTATGAGAAATATACCATCATGGCCTGTAGTGGAAGAGCAAACCTTCAGGACAGAGGGAAAGTTTCCTTAGGAGAGATTGTCACTATATATGACATAATGAGGGTCATGCAGGGAGGCTTTCTTTGGTTTGATTCCTGGAATATTGGGAGAGTAAGAGAAGGAGGGGATGGAAGGGAAAGTAGAGAGAGATGGAGGGAGAGAGAGAAGGAAGGAGAGGAAGAAGGAAGAGAAGAGAAAGAAGGGGAAAGAGACAAAGAGAGAAAGAGGAGGGGACTGATACTGAGTACAGCTTGAACACTTGAAACCTTGAAGCCCATCCCCAGTAACACACTTCTTCCAAGAAAACCACATTTAATCCAACAAGGCCACACCTCCAAATTGTGCCACTCCCGGGTAAACAAGCATTCAATTATATGAGCTTATGTGGGGGGAATGATTCTTATTCAAATCACCACAGACAGTCACAAGGGAGAGGGAGGCTAGAAGTCCCAGCAAAACATTTTTTATTGAATATTTGTTCAGGAAGATAGAGTGCAGTGGTTTATGGCTTGACTTCTGGGAGAAAAACAGTCAGATAGAGGAGAGAGACCCATGGATTAATAGAGAGTGAATTCTTTAAAATTTGTATCAGTAATATATGATTTGCATATGAAATATTTGATATAGGATCATATGTTGAAGGGTTAACTCCAGTTAGTAGTGAGATTTTGGAAACATGTGGAAACTTTGGGAAATGGGGCCAATTTGTGGGAAGTGTGTATGTATGTGACCATGTACTTGTAAAGGTTGTAGCTGGTTCACTTCTCCATCTCCACTTCCTGTCTGAAATGTGGTATATGTATCCTCAGCTGTATGTTCTTGCCACCAAGATGTTTTTCCCAAGAGTATGGGGGAGGTGAGACTTATCAAAGCAAATCCTTCCCTCTTTATGTTGCTTCACTAAGAATTTTGCTAAAGACAGACAGACAGACAAATAGACAAACACACACACACACAAACACACACACACACACACACACACACACACACACACACACACACACACACACACACACAGAAAACTAAACAACAAAACCCTAATTTAAGAATCTATTAAACACAAGCTTCAAGAAAACTTTCTGCTGGAAAGATAAGATTCTAAAATTCTATTTAGAGTTGGGTATGTGTTTTGAATATTCTTGGCCCAGGGAGTGGCACTATTAGGAGGTATTTTCCTGTTGGGGTAGGTGTGGCTTTGTTGCAGGAAGTATGTCACTGTGGAAACAGAGCTTTAAGGCCACTTTCCTAACTCTCTGGAAGCCAGTCTTCTCAATTTGTCTTGGGAACAAGATTTAGAACTCTTACTCCTCCAGTGCCATGCTCCCACCTTGATGATAATGGACTGAACCCCTGAACCTGTAAATCAGCCCCAACTAGATGTTGTCCTTTATGAGTTGCCTTGGTCATGGTATCTCTTTCCAGCAATGGAAACCCTAACTAAGACAGTTGAGTAATATGGTAGTTAAGACTCAGGTCTTTAAATACTTATTTTCTAGTTGATGACTGTTTGGAGAAAGATTAGGAGGTATGGCTTTGCCGGAGGAAATATGTCACTGGAAGCAGGTACTAAGTTTTTAAAAATAGTCATTCTGTTCCTAGTGTGCATTCTCTGCTTCGTACTTGTTGATTCAGAGTCCTTACTTGCTCCTCCCACCATGCATTTGTTCATTCAATGATGAACTCTAAGCCTCAGAAACCATTTAAGCACAGTTAAATAACTTTCTTTCATAAGTTCCCTTGTTCTTGGTATTTTATCACAGCAATAGAAAAAGTAACTAAGATAAGTGACAAGAAGAATTATATAGTCTTTACCCATCTTGAAGCTTCTGTACATGGAGCATATGATGATTGGGAACTTAGGAGGAATGGAAACACTGCAAGAACATGAAGGAGCTCTTCCTAAAGGTAACTCATGTCTTATTTAAAGTGTATCAGTTTTCTTAACCCTGAGGACAGACTGTGACCAAGGATGACCTCCAGGGTATTTGTTTTGTTTAAAAATTACAGCTCATACCTGGAAAGGTTCATTGTACCTGGCTCCTTGTGCTGTGGCACTGAAAGGACTGGAGACCCCCATCTTCCGTGTCATGTTACCACGTGTTTGTCTCAGCTGTAGAATTTTTATCAGAGGTCATATAATTTCTGAAGGTAATGGAAAGCATCGGCTAATCCTGTACTATGTATAGGAAATCTTTCAATAGAGATTATTTAAATTTTATAAAGAAAAGCATGAGTATCTGTTGTTGTACAATGGAACTTCATTAGGAATTGTACCAATTAGCTTCTGAGAAGAGACCACTGGGCACCCAGGAGCACCCACACACTGACCAGGTCTCTCTAGAAAGAAGGAAAAATTCATTACCTATTTTAAGGGAATACAGAACACAGAACATTGTCCTTAAGGCCTCGCTGAGTGACAAACCTCATACAAATGTTATTGTTTGAATCATATGAATACTTAGAATCCTTATTTTTAACTAAATAGCTATCAATAGAGTCATGAAAAACCATCTCTAAAAAATACATTTTGAAAAGAATTAGTGAAGGATAGGTTATGTGTGTACCTACAATTTCTCAACCAATAATTCCCATATATGAAGTGCTCAGGAGTTGTCTTATCATGCTGTGCTGTATTGAGGGGTCATAGAGATCTCATAGATAAGTTCTCCATGTCCACATCTTTTAAATGACTGCCAGTTTCCTGTGAGTGAGTTTTTTTCCACAGCCCTCTACCTTCTCCTGCCTTTAGGAATAGGATAGCTGCAGGTTCAGATATACACATATCTTTCAACATTCTGTTGATAGGATCAGTGGCCTCCCTTCACCCAGAACATACTATTATGGTCTCAATTCATGGTCGGGTTGACACTTGCCCTGAGGCTATTTCCTGAGGCTGGAGATGATCTACCTGAATGACTTCTTTTGAAACTTGCCAGGTCACAAGACTCTAGTGAGTTTGCCAGATAAATAAGAAAGTGTGATTTAAAAAGTCAAAATAAAAACCAAAGAGGCAGGGCAAGTATTCACTATTTAGAAAGAAGATAAAGCCAGATAATACGTTAATAAATAGATTAAAATACTAAATTAAAACACAGGGGAGTGTAAAACACGAGAACTTCAGAGAATTGCTAGAATGAAAGAACCCAAACATAGTACTGAAACTAGGTTTTATAAAGGAAGACAGGAAATGATAGAAAATAATAAACTGTTGTATGGGCATGGAATTGTAAAACTATTCCAGAGTTTCAAAAAGGAAAGGAGAAAACTAAATGCTATAAAAGACAAAGAAAAGGGAAGACACAATTTAAATGATAAATCCTATAAGGAAGAAATTGACCAATGGATAGATGTTACAATTCTGAATAAGAGGAACAGAACCTTTGACATTAGCAAAAGTTATGTATGTTGGTCAAAGTACTTGTACTCATTCAGGAAATGCTAATGAAGGGTCCCACCCAGATACACGAAAGCTAATGTGCCCAATTATCAGCATAAAGAATTAAGTCTGAATTATTCAGCAGCAAGTTGCCCTTTCCACAAGCAAACACAAACAATTCTGATTTCCAATACACAGCAGAGACCATATTCTTTTCTTTCAAGGTAATAGTGTTGTGTTCCAAGAATTTTATCATCAATAAAGTTAATATTTGTACAAAAGACAATGTAAGTGACTGCAATGAAGGCTTATGATATTCACGTGCATATACGAAAACAAAATTACTTAGAGACATACTTCAGCCAAGTGAGAGTGGGATCAAAATAAAAACTCACCAAGAGTTCATACATGGTATGTGCTAGAGATGGTACCCCAAATCTACTTGTGGAATCTTTAATTCCTAAAATGGTCATATTATAAGAGGTGTCTTTATAAGAGAATTATTCAGTTTGGAATTATTGACGTTCTAGCAGTAGACATATTGGTGACCTTCTAAGGTTAAGTAATCAAGGAATAAGATAATATCCTTGCTTCCCCTGCTCTGCAAGGGCACAGCAAGATCATGGTCATCTATATGTCAAGAAAGGAATCTTTATTCAGAGAACAATCTGGTTTGCAGTGTCATCTCAGACTTCAGTCTCCTGTACTGTGAAAAATAAATTCATGTGGAAACTTAAGGATTCTTTGAAAATCTGTTTATTTGGATGGTGTTTTGCTGGAGCAAACACATGATGGTGTGTTAAGCAAGCACGTGAAACAACCTGTGATAAAAGATTCTTCATAAAAATCATGCATGTATTGTCTGCCTTACGTTGCATAGCTGAGCTCTCCTTGTCATGACTCCATAGAGAGAAATGCATCAAAAAGTCTTCCAGTGGTGCTCTGGTGGCTTCTTTCCTCTTCTGCAGATTAAGGCTGTTTGGCAGAGTGATGTCAGCTGATACAGATATATGTGGAGCTTTCCTAAGACAGACCCATGTGCTGAGGCAAGACCCATGAAGGGATGTGATGTTTGGACGGAGTATAAGTAGGAATAGCAAGAGGGGCTTGCTTACATGGGTAGCTTTGTTATGCTTCTGGGTCTTGTGTATTGACTGATCTTCACTTGGCTGAAGGAGGCACAGCCGAGAACTTCTCCTAGTGTCCCTGTTAGTCCTGGACCCTCCTGTTGACTCTTGCTGATTTGGCTGAGGATAGGTCATACCGCCATTGCTGATTCATGTTTGCTCTCCCCACGCTACTGAACTAGACTGCTGGTATATTTGTCAAGAGTTTGTGAGTGGCTGGAGCTGTTACTGCTTATTCCTGTGAACTGAACTGCTGATTTCCTAACAACCCAGATGGGATTTGCTCCAAAGAACAATTTCTAAACAGGTACACTACCTTTATCTGAATAACCTTTCTTTCCATTACCCCTGGAGGGCTAGAAAGGATGTTAAAAGCATTTAATAACTGATATTAAAGGTAGTCATTGAAAATATTTAAGCTACAACACATCTTCTTTTTTCCTGAGTCACCTAGTATATGCTGCTTCTCTAAAGAAGTGTGTACGAATCTGTTCATGGTGAGAACTAGAAACTGAACTGGAGAATAAAGCCTAAAGAGATGTAAAATGTTAGATGAAGATAATATTTGAAAGGGTACTAAAATATATTTTAAAAGTATCAGGAATATTCAGAACAGTGACCTGCTGTGTGTGCTTCATCCTACAGTGGGAAAAACTAGCTATTAGATCAAGGAAACATCAAGAAGAGAGTTGTATCTATCTGAGTCATCCAAATGGTATAATTACGTTTTTTTCCTTCATAAACATAAAAGAATACTCTTGAAAATCCAAAATTAGAACATGTTCGTTTTAAGGCAGAATGTATCATTTCTAAAATGAGAGGAAGGAAAAAGCTTAGAAATAATGATTCAAAACTGACACAGCAGAAGGCTAGAAGCTGGAATGAAGCAAACATTTAAAAAATGATAGCATTGTTTGTGGCAATATATTCACGGTGGCAACTAATAAAGTAGTGACCCTCATACTGTACTCCAAACAAAACCAAGGTAAACCCTAGTAACGTAAACAGTGGGGCTAACATCAGCAAAATTGCAAAGGTGATGATTCTGAGCTCTTCTCCCATGGAAATACTGAAAACCAAGAAAATCTTTTGGAACCAATAGTTTCAGAAAATGGTAAGAGATCCAAACATATAAAGTGGCAAACAACTGACAAAACTATAAAAAGTCAACTTCAAAATGACAATACATGTTCCTAGCATTTTACTTACCACATTCTTATTCTGCTTAGGAGACATTATTATTCATTATTCTTAATGACTGTTCTGACCATACTGCAAATAATTCTGCTCTACTGCCTCTGGTTCTATTGCGCAGGTTCAGAATTCTGGCACCTGCTTTGAAACTCTTGGACAAGCAAGTATAGCTCAGAAACACTCCAAGTCAATTAATGGAAATGATTGTAGTTGAAACATAATTTCTGAGGGACACTTGAACAATAAGAGCAGTTAAAATCTCTGTGAAAATTTAGCTCAAAAGCTTAGAATATCCAACACACAAATCGCAAAACTCAAGAAGAAGGAAGACCAAAGAGTGAATGCTTCAGTCCTTCTTAGAAGGGGGAACAAAACGCGGGAGAAAATATGAGACAAAGAGTGGAGCAGAGACTGAAGGAAAGGCCATCCAAAGACTGCCCCACCTGAGGATCCATCCCAAACACAGTTACAAACCTAGACACTATTGCAGATGCCAAGAAGTGCATGCTGACAGAAGCCTGATATAGCTGTCTCCTGAGAGGCTCTGCCAGAGTCTGACAATTACAGAGGTGGATGCTTGCAGCCAACCCTTGGACTGAGGAAGAAGAAGAATATTAACCAACCAGATCATCTAGAGCTCCCAAGGAGTAAACCACCAGCCAAAGAGTATATATAGAGTGACCCATGACTCCAGCCGGATCGAGTAGAGGATGGCCTGTAGGGCGTCAATTGGAGGAGAGGTCCTTGGTCCTGCCAAGGCTGGATGTCCTAGTGTAGGGGAATACCAGGGCAGGAAGGTGGGATGGAGTGAATGGGCGAGGCAGCACCCTCATAGAAATGAGGAGGTGGGATGGGACTTGGGGTTTCTGAAGGGGAAACCGGGAAAGGGGATAACATTTGAAATGTAAATAAAGAAGATATCTGCTCTTGCTCTTTGTTCTTCTCTTTACTCCCTGCTCTTCCCCTCTTCCCCTTTCACCTTTCTCTCCCCTTTCCTCCCCCCTTCACTCCATAGGCTCATGGCCGGCCTCCATTCCTCTACTCTTCTACTCTTCTCTCATTAAACCTCTCCACGTTGGAAAAATATTTAATAAAAGAAAAGAAAAGAAAAGAATTAGGACACGAAATAGGTTCACAAAAATGCGTGGTCCTATCTGTCACTGTAATACTCTACTATCCTGGTACCAATGGATTGGGTACCATGGTACCTCATCAATCACTAATTAATGAACCTCTCCTTTCAGATAATGGTAGCTTTTGTATCAAGTTGAGGTAAAGTTATTCACCAGAACCAACCCCTTGCCAATTTGACATACAAACACATCACTGTTAAGCCACAACCTTTCCTTTCTCATTCATCCCCAAGATCACACATTGATATCAATATTATGCCACAACATATTTTCCAAACTTAAAAAGTTCCACAATCTTTACAAATACCTTAAAATTCAAGCCCTTTAAAAATCCAGTCATTTTTTCAAAAAAATTAAACTTTTTTTTATTTATTTACATTCCAAATGTTGCTTCTGTCCTGGTCCCCCCTCCCAGGGTTCTTAACCCCATCTCCCTTCACTCTTAAAGGTTGCTTTCCCACCTACCCACCCATCGACCCCAATCTCACCCCTCCTCAGCATCCCCCTTCCTTGGGGCATCAACTTTTACAGAATTAGGTGCATCCTCTCCCACAGAGGCCAGACAAGACAGTCTTCTGCTATATATGTGCTGGGGGCCACAGACCAGTCCATGTATGTTCTTTGGTTCATAGCCTAGTCTCTGGGACCTCTGAGGGATCTGGGTTGGCTGATATTGTCATTCTTCCTACGGGGCTGTCCTCCCCTTCAGCTCCCTCAATCCTTCCCCTAACTCTTCCATAGAGTTTCCTGACCTCAGTCAAATGGTTGGTTGTAAACAATTTTTTATAAAACTTAAGTCTGTTTGAAATTCAGTCTCTCATCTGTGGGTACCTGTAAAATTATATATATACTTCCTTACTTCAAGAGGGAAGGAACAGGGCATAATCACAGTCAGATCAAAGTAAAATGAAACCCCAACAGTACAAATCACTCAGGGTCCAATATGTCCCTTCTTTCCCTCTGCCCTCTGTAGCATTCACAGCTTGTTTTCTAGGCTTGGGTCATACCCACTTTTCAGGTGCTGCTGTTCTTGGTGGCCATCCATGAGTGTTAACATCACCAAAATGCTAGAGTCTTTTGCTGCAACTGGGCTGTACTTCCACAAATAGGTTTTGCTGGGTGCTCTTTGGACACTCAAGCCCTGTCACACAGTGCCAAACCTTAACAGTTCTGCATGACCCATTCATGCATTCAACACCAGTATCACATGAGTGAATCTTTCACATACCAAGTTCATCTGCCAGTGTGAAGTACACTTTGGCCAACTTTGGAACTAAGCTTCTTTGTGCTGACCCTGAGGAAACATTTCCTAGAAGATTTCACCTGAATGATGCTGGGTTCTTCTTAATTACCACTAATTCTTTAGCTCCAATTTACCAGTATCAAATTTTACACTCCAATTTACAAAACTATAGTTTAGAAAATTTAAAGAAGACCTGAGGAAAATGAAAGCCATTGTTTATGAGCAGAAAGACTACTATTAAGATGTCAAAGTCTTTCCAGATCTACAGGCTAAATGCAGTATTGTCAAGATTCTAACAGTCTCAGCAGCTCAAACAGGATAAGCTTTAGGTAGTTGCAAAAATTCTTAATATCTCTAAGGTTTTCTTAATTCACAACCTTTGTGATTTTTATTTGAACTTGGTAATTATTGAATCTATAGAAGTGATAAATTCAGAAAGCATATATTATACCTCCGAATGGCCACTTTTTAAAAAACATTTTTATTGGATTTTTTAAATTTACATTTCAAATGTTATCCACTTTCCCAATTTCTTGTCCATAAAACCCTTATACCATGCCCCCTCCCCCTTCTTCTCTGAGGATGTTCCCCCACCTATTAACCCATCCCTTCCCACATCCCTGCCTTGACATTTCCCTATACTGGGGGTTGGGGGGAGTCAAGCCTTGATAGGACTAAGGACATCTCCTTCCATTGGTGCCCAACATGGCCATCCTCTGCTACATATGCAGCTGGAGCCATGGGTCTGGCCTTGTGTACTCTTTGGATGGTGGATTAGTCCCTGGCAACTCTGGTTGGTATTGTTTTTCTTATCAGTTTGCAAACCCCTTCAGCTCCTTCAATACCTGCTCTCACACCTCCAATGGGGACCCTGCTCTCAGTTCAGTGGTTGGTTGCAAGCATTTGCCTCTGTATTTGTCATGCTCTGGCAGAGCATCTCAGGAGACAGTTATATCAGGCTCCTGTCAGTATGCACTACTTGCATACTGCAATATTGCCTGGGTTTGGTGGCTATATGTATGTGGGCTGTATCCCCAGTTGGGGCAGGCTCTGAATGGCCATTCCTCCAGTCTGTACTCCAAACTTTGTCTCCATATCTCCTCCTATGAATATTTTTGTTCCCCCTTCTAAGAAAGCTTGAAGCATCTGCACTTTGGTTGTCTTCTTGAGCTTCATGTTGTCTGTGGATTGTATGTTGGGTAATATCCGAACTTTTGGGATAATATCCACTTATCAGTGAGTGCATACCATGTGTGTTTCTTTGTGATTGGATTACCTCACTCAGAATATTTTCTAGTTCCATCCATTTGCCTATAAATTTCATAGAAGTCATTGTTTTAATTTCTGAGTAGTACTCCATTGTGTAAATATACCACAATTTCTGTAGTTATTCCTCTGTTGAAGGACATCTGGGTTCTTTACAGCTTCTGGCTACTATAAATAAGGCTGCTATGAACACAGTGGAGCATGTGTCCTCATTAAATGTTGGAGCATCTTTTGGGTATAAGGCCAGAAGTGGTGTAGCTGGGTCCTCAGGTAGTACTATGTTCAATTTCCTGTGGAACCACCAGACTAATTTCCAGAGTGGTTCTACCAGTTTGCAGTCCCACCAACAATGGAGGAGTGTTCCTCTTTCTCCACATCCTTGCCAGCATCTGTTGTCACCTGAGTTTTATCTTAGCCATTCTCACTGGTGTGAGGTGAAATTTCAGGGTTATTTTGACTTTCATTTCCCTGATGACTAAGGATGTTGAACATTTCTTTAAGTGCTTCTCAGCCATTCAATATTCCTCCTTAAGTATACATATAATCTGCAAGTAGTGATATTTTGACTTCTTCCTTTCCAATTTGTATCCTTTTGACCTCCTTTATTGTCCGATTTCTCTGGCTAGGAATTTGAGTACCATATTGAGTAGGTAGGGATAGGGTGGGCAGCCTTGTCTAGTTTCTGATTTCAGTGGGATTACTTCAAGTTCTTCTCATTTATTTTGATGTTGGCTACTCGTTTGCTGTATATTGTTTTCACTGTGTTTAGGTATGGGTCTTGAATTTCGAATCTTTCCAAGACTTTTAACATGAAGGGGTATTAAATTTTGTCAAATGCTTTTTCAGCATCTAATGAGATAATCACATGTTTTTTCTTTGAGTTTCCTTATATAGTGGATTATGTTGATGGATTTCGCTATATTGAACCATCCCTGCATCCCTTAGATAAAGCCTACTTGATCATGATACATGATTATTTCACTACGTTCTTGGATTCTGTTTGCAAGATTTCTATTGAGTATTTTTCTATCAATATTCATAAGGGAAATTGGTCTGAAGTTCTCTTTCTTTGATGGGTCTTTGTGTAGTTTAGGTATAAGCATAATTGTGACTTCATAGAAGGAATTTGGTAGTGCTCCATCTGTTTCTATTCTGTGGAACTGTTTGAACAATATTGCTATTAGGTCTTCTATGAAGGTCTGATAGAATTCTTCAGTAAACACATCTGGTCCTGCGCTTTTTTTGGTTGGGAGACTTTTAATAACTGCTTCTATTTCTCTAGGTTTTATCAGATTGTTTAGATGGTTTATCTGATCATGATTTAACTGTAGCACCTGATATATATCTAGAAAATTGTCAATTTCATCCAGATTTTCCAGCTTGGTTGAGTATAAGCTTTTGTAGTGGGATCTGATAATTTTTTGAATTTCATCAGATTCTGTTGAATCCCTTTTCATTTCTGATTTTTTTTTTAAATTTGGATTCTCTCTGTGTGCCATCTGGTTAGTCTGGCTAAGGGTTTATCTATCTTGTTGATTTTTTCTCAAAGAATGAGCTCCTGGTTTTGTTCTTTTTGTTTCTACTTGGTTGATTTCATCCCTGAGTTTGATTATTTCCTGCTGTCTTCTCCTCTTGGGTCTATTTGCTTTTTGTTGTTGTTGTTGTTGTTGTTCTATAGTTTTTACATGTGCTGTCAAGCTTCTGGTGTATGCTCTCTCCAGTTTCATTTTGTAGGCAATCAGAGATATGAGTTTTCCTCGTAGCACTGCTTTCATTGTGTCTCATAAGTTTGGGTTTGTTGTGACTTCATTTTCATTAAATTCTAAAAAAGATGTAATTTCTTTTTTTATTTCTTGCTTGACCAAATTATCATTGAGTAGAGCATTGTTCAACTTTCACGTACATTTGGGCTTTCTTTTTTTCTTTTCTTTTTTTTTTTTTTGTTGTTGTTGTTATTGAAGGTCAGCCTTATTCTATGATTATCTGACAGGATGCATGGAATTAGTTCAATCTTCTTCTATCTGTTGAAGTTTGTTTTATGACCGATTAGATGGTCTGCTTTGGAGAAGATACCATGAAGTGCTGAGAAGAAGGTATTCTTTTGTTTTATGATGAAATATTCTATAGATATATGTTAAATCCCTTTGGATTATAACTTCTGTTAGTTTCTCGGTATCTCTGTTTAATTTCTGTTTCCATGATCTGTCCATTGATGGGAGTGGGGTGTTGAAATCTCCTACTACTATTGTGTGAGGTACAATGTGTGCTTTGACCTTTAGTAAAGTTTCTTTTATGAATGTGTGTGCCCTTGCATGTGGAGCATAAGCATTTATGATTGAGAGTTCATCTTGGTGGATTTTTCCTTTGATGAATATGAAGTGTCCTTTCTTATCTTTTTTGATAACTTTTGGTTGAAAGTCCATTTCATTGGATATTAGAATGGCTACTCTAGCTTGTTTTTTGGGATCATTGGCTTGGAAATTTGTTTTCCAGCCTTTTACTCTGAGGTAGTTTCTGTCTTTGTCACTGAGGTGTGTTTCCTGTATGCAGCAAAATCATGGATCCTTTTTCTGTATCCAGTCTGTTAGTCTATATCTTTTTATTGTGGAATTGAGCCCATTGATGTTAAGAGATATTAAGGAATAGTGATTGATTTTTCCTGTTTTTTTTTTGTTGGAAGTGGAATTATGTTTGTGTGTCTCTCTTCTTTTGGGTTTCTTGCAATTTTATTACTTTCTTGCGTTTTCTAGTATGCAATTTTCTTCCTTGTCTTGGGGATTTTCATCTATTATCCTTTGTGGGGCTGAATTTGTAGAAAGATATTGTGTAAATTTAGTTTTGTCATGTAATATCTTAGTTTCTCCATCTATGTTAATTGAGAGTTCTACTGGATATAGTAGCCTGGGATGGCATTTGTGTTCTCTTAGGGTTTGTATGACATCTGCCCAGGATCTTCTGTCTTTCATAGTCTCTGGTGAGAAATATGGTGTAATTCTAATGGGTCTGCCTTTATATGTTACTTGAATTTTTCCCCTTACTGCTTTTAATATTCTTTGTTTGTGCACTTTGGTCTTTTGATTATTATGTGATGGGAAGATTTTTTTTCCTGGTCCAATCTATTGGAGTTGTGTATGCTACATGTATGTTCATGGGCATTTCTTTCTTTAGGATAGTTAAGTTTTCTTCTATAATTTTATTGAAGATATTTACTGGCCCTTTAAGTTGGGAATCTTTGCTCTCTTTTATACCTATTATCCTTAAGTGTGATCTTCTCGTTGTGCTCTTGATTTCCTGGATGTTTTGGGTTAGGAGCTTTTTGTATTTTGTATTTTCTTCAATTGATGTGTCAATGTTTTCTACTGTATCTTCTGCCCCTGAGATTCTCTCTTCTATCTCTTGTATCTGTTGGTGATGCCTGCGTCTATGACTCCTGATCTCTTTCCTAGGTTTTCTATCTCCACTGTTGTCTCCCTTTGTGATTTCTTTATTGTTTCTATTTTCTATTTTTGGATCCTGGATGGTTTTGTTCAATTCCTTACATGTTTGCTTGTGTTTTCCTGTAATTATTTAAGGGATTTTTGTCTTTCCTCTTTAAGGGCTTCTACTTGTTTACCTGTGTTGTCCTGCATTTCTTTAAGGGAGTTATTTATGTCCTGCACTTGCTTCTTGCCATCTTGTTATCTTTTGTTAGCTGGTCTTGCTGTCTCTGACAGTGGCTTAACCCTCCTGTAAACCTCAGTGTCAACATTCCTGGAGATAGGCTTTCTTCCAGTGGAATCTTGATATAGAGAGCTGTGTTACAGGGACAGTTCTGGTTGCTGGTGGAAACCAGAAGGATCCTGTCCCAGACTGATCCTGGGCTCCTGTGTCCTGAGAGTTCCAGATATTTCCCTTGGAGCAGAAGTGGTGATCTTACCTCTGCTCTGAGGAGTGTCAGCACTCTAGAAGAGTGGCTTTCAGCTCCTGGAGCAGACAGAGACCAGGTAGATCCTGTCTCTGATTGTTCCTATGTTCCTCTGTCCAGAGGGATCTAGTCAGATTCCTCTTAGGCCAGGAATGTGAGCAGAAGTGGTGATCTCTTCTGAGTTCTCAAAATTGTCTGTACTTCTCAGAGTCCAGCTGTCTCCCCCATGGGATCTTCATAACCCAAATGGTTACCTTAATATATTGTTAAATGCTTCTCCTTAAAATTTGTTTGGTCACGATTTACTTTTTTTCCAAATAATTTAAGACTTAATTAAGCAAAGTAAGTTGCCTCTGAGAGATGGTTTAGCAGTCAAGAGCACTGGCTGTTCTTCTGGAGGTCTTGAGTTTAATTCCCAGCAACTACATCGTGGCTCATAGACAACTGTAATGAGATCTGGTGCCCTCTTCTGGCAGCCAAACATTCATGCAAGCACAACACTGGATACAAAATAAGTAAACAGTTCTTTTAAAAAACTTAATATTCCAATCAGACTTTTTTTGGGGGGGAGTTTTTTTTTTATTAACTTGAGTATTTCTTATATACATTTCGAGTGTTATTCCCTTTCCTGGTTTCCGGGCAAACATACCCCTAATCCCTCCCCCTCCCCTTCTTTTTTTTTTTTTTTTTGTTTGTTTGTTTTTTGTTTGTTTTTTTTAATTTAATTTTTTTTATTAACTTGAGTATTTCTTATATACATTTCGAGTGTTATTCCCTTTCACGGTATCCGGGCAAACATCCCCCTCCCCCCTCCCCTTCCTTATGGGTGTTCCCCTCCCAACCCTCCCCCCATTGCCGCCCTCCCCCCACCAGTCTAGTTCACTGGGGGTTCAGTCTTAGCAGGACCCAGGGCTTCTCCTTCCACAGGTGCTCTTACTAGGATATTCATTGCTACCTATGAGGTCAGAGTCCAGGGTCAGTCCATGTATAGTCTTTAGGTAGTGGCTTAGTCCCTGGAAGCTCTGGTTGCTTAGCATTGTTGTACACATGGGGACTCGAGCCCCTTCAAGATCTTCCAGTTCTTTCTCTGATTCCTTCAACGGGGGTCTTATTCTCAGTTCAGTGGTTTGCTGCTGGCATTCGCCTCTGTATTTGCTGTATTCTGGCTGTGTCTCTCAGGAGCGATCTACCTCCAGCTCCTGTCGGTCTGCACTTCTTTGCTTCATCCATCTTGTCTAATTGGGTGGCTGTATATGTATGGGCCACATGTGGGGCAGGCTCTGAATGGGTGTTCCTTCAGTCTCTGTTTTAATTATTGCCTCTCTCTTCCCTGCCAAGGGTATTCTTGTTCCCCTTTTAAAGAAGGAGTGAAGCATTCACATTTTGATCATCCGTCTTGAGTTTCATTTGTTCTAGGTATCTAGGGTAATTCAAGCATTTGGGCTAATAGCCACTTATCAATGAGTGCATACCATGTATGTCTTTCTGTGATTGGGTTAGCTCGCTCAGGATGATGTTTTCCAGTTCCAACCATTTGCCTACGAATTTCATAAAGTCGTTGTTTTGGATAGCTGAGTAATATTCCATTGTGTAGATGTACCACATTTTCTATATCCATTCCTCTGTTGAAGGGCATCTGGGTTCTTTCCAGCTTCTGGCTATTATAAATAAGGCTGCAATGAACATAGTGGAGCACGTGTCTTTTTTATATGTTGGGGCATCTTTTGGGTATATGCCTAAGAGAGGTATAGCTGGATCCTCAGGCAGTTCAATGTCCAATTTTCTGAGGATCCTCCAGACTGATTTCCAGAATGGTTTTACCAGTTTGCAATCCCACCAACAATGGAGGAGTGTTCCTCTTTCTCCACATCCTCGCCAGCATCTGTTGTCCCCTGAGTTTTTGATCATAGCCATTCTCACTGGTGTGAGGTGAAATCTCAGGGTTGTTTTGATTTGCATTTCCCTTATGACTAAAGATGTTGAACATTTCTTTAGGTGTTTCTCAGCCATTTGGCATTCCTCAGCTGTGAATTCTTTGTTTAGCTCTGAACCCCATTTTTTAATAGGGTTATTTGTTTCCCTGCGGTCTAACTTCTTGAGTTCTTTGTATATTTTGGATATAAGGCCTCTATCTGTTGTAGGATTGGTAAAGATCTTTTCCCAATCTGTTGGTTGCCATTTTGTCCTAACCACAGTGTCCTTTGCCTTACAGAAGCTTTGCAGTTTTATGAGATCCCATTTGTCGATTCTTGATCTTAGAGCGTAAGCCATTGGTGTTTTGTTCAGGAAATTTTTTCCAGTGCTCATGTTATCCAGATGCTTCCCTAGTTTTTCTTCTATTAGTTTGAGTGTGTCTGGTTTGATGTGGAGGTCCTTGATCCACTTGGACTTAAGCTTTGTACAGGGTGATAAGCATGGATCGATCCGCATTCTTCTACATGTTGCCCTCCAGTTGAACCAGCACCATTTGCTGAAAATGCTATCTTTTTTCCATTGGATGGTTTTGGTTCCCTTGTCAAAAATCAAGTGACCATAGGTGTGTGGGTTCATTTCTGGGTCTTCAATTCTATTCCATTGGTCTATCTGTCTGTCTCTGTACCAATACCATGCAGTTTTTATCACTATTGCTCTGTAATACTGCTTGAGTTCAGGGATAGTGATTCCCCCTGAAGTCCTTTTATTGTTGAGGATAGCTTTAGCTATCCTGAGTTTTTTGTTATTCCAGATGAATTTGCAAATTGTTCTGTCTAACTCTTTGAAGAATTGGATTGGTATTTTGATGGGGATTGCATTGAATCTGTAGATTGCTTTTGGTAAAATGGACATTTTTACTATATTAATCCTGCCAATCCATGAGCATGGGAGATCTTTCCATCTTCTGAGGTCTTCTTCAATTTCTTTCTTCAGTGTCTTGAAGTTCTTATTGTACAGATCTTTTACTTGCTTTGTTAAAGTCACACCGAGGTACTTTATATTATTTGGGTCTATTATGAAGGGTGTCGTTTCCCTAATTTCTTTCTCGGCTTGTTTCTCTTTTGTATAGAGGAAGGCAACTGATTTATTTGAGTTAATTTTATACCCAGCCACTTTGCTGAAGTTGTTTATCAGCTTTAGTAGTTCTCTGGTGGAACTTTTGGGATCACTTAAATATACTATCATGTCATCTGCAAATAGTGATATTTTGACCTCTTCTTTTCCGATCTGTATCCCTTTGATCTCCTTTTGTTGTCTGATTGCTCTGGCTAGAACTTCAAGAACTATATTGGATAAGTAGGGAGAGAGTGGGCAGCCTTGTCTAGTCCCTGATTTTAGTGGGATTGCTTCAAGTTTCTCTCCATTTAGTTTAATGTTAGCAACTGGTTTGCTGTATATGGCTTTTACTATGTTCAGGTATGGGCCTTGAATTCCTATTCTTTCCAGGACTTTTATCATGAAGGGGTGTTGAATTTTGTCAAATGCTTTCTCAGCGTCTAATGAAATGATCATGTGGTTTTGTTCTTTCAGTTTGTTTATATAATGGATCACGTTGATGGTTTTCCGTATATTAAACCATCCCTGCATGCCTGGGATGAAGCCTACTTGGTCATGGTGGATGATTGTTTTGATGTGCTCTTGGATTCGGTTTGCCAGAATTTTGTTGAGCATTTTTGCATAGATATTCATGAGGGAAATTGGTCTGAAGTTCTCTTTCTTTGTTGTGTCTTTGTGTGGTTTAGGTATAAGAGTAATTGTGGCTTCGTAGAAGGTATTCGGTAGTGATCCATCTGTTTCAATTTTGTGGAATAGTTTGGATAATATTGGTATGAGGTCTTCTATGAAGGTTTGATAGAATTCTGCACTAAACCCGTCTGGACCTGGGCTCTTTTTGGTTGGGAGACCTTTAATGACTGCTTCTATTTCCTTAGGAGTTATGGGGTTGTTTAACTGGTTTATCTGTTCCTGATTTAACTTCGGTAACTGGTATCTGTCTAGGAAATTGTCCATTTCCTGAAGATTTTCAAGTTTTGTTGAATATAGGTTTTTATAGTAAGATCTGATGATTTTTTGAATTTCCTCTGAATCTGTTGTTATGTCTCCCTTTTCATTTCTGATTTTGTTAATTTGGACACACTCTCTGTGTCCTCTCATTAGTCTGGCTAAGGGTTTATCTATCTTGTTGATTTTCTCAAAGAACCAACTTTTGGTTCTGTTGATTCCTTCTATGGTCCTTTTTGTTTCTACTTGGTTGATTTCAGCTCTGAGTTTGATTATTTCCTGCCTTCTACTCCTCCTGGGTGTATTTTCTTCTTTTTGTTCTAGATCTTTTAGGTGTGCTGTCAAGCTGCTGACATATGCTCTTTCCTGTTTCTTTCTGCAGGTACTCGGCGCTATGAGTTTTCCTCTTAGCACAGCTTTCATTGTGTCCCATAAGTTTGGGTATGTTGTACCTTCATTTTCATTAAATTCTAAAAAGTCTTTCATTTCTTTCTTTATTTCTTCCTTGACCAGGTTATCATTGAGTAGAGCATTGTTCAATTTCCAAGTATATGTGGGCATTCTTCCTTGATTGTTATTGAAGACCTGTTTTAGGCCGTGGTGGTCCGATAGCACGCATGGGATTATTTCTATCTTTCTGTACCTGTTGAGGCCCGTTTTTTGACCAACTATATGGTCAATTTTGGAGAAAGTACCATGAGGAGCTGAGAAGAAGTTATATCCTTTTGCTTTAGGATAGAATGTTCTATAAATATCCGTTAAGTCCATTTGGCTCATGACTTCTCTTAGTCTGTCTACATCTCTGTTTAATTTCTGTTTCCATGATCTGTCCATTGATGAGAGTGAGATGTTGAAATCTCCCACTATTATTGTGTGAGGTGCAATGTGTGTTTTGAGCTTTAGTAAGGTTTCTTTTACATATGTAGGTGCCCTTGTATTTGGGGCATAGATATTTAGGATTGAGAGTTCATCTTGGTGGATTTTTCCTTTGATGAATATGAAGTGTCCTTCCTTATCTTTTTTGATGACTTTTAGTTGAAAATTCATTTTACTTGATATTAGAATGGCTACTCCAGCTTGATTCTTCTGACCATTTGCTTGGAAAATTGTTTTCCAGCCTTTCACTCTGAGGTAATGTCTGGCCTTGTCTCTGAGGTGTGTTTCCTGTAGGCAGCAGAATGCAGGGTCCTCGTTGTGTATCCAGTTTGTTAATCTATGTCTTTTTATTGCGGAGTTGAGGACATTGATGTTGAGAGATATTAAGGAATAGTGATTATTGCTTCCCGTTTTATTCATATTTGGATGTGAGGTTATGTTTGTGTGCTTTCATTCTCTTTGTTTTGTTGCCAAGACGATTAGTTTCTTGCTTCTTCTAGGGTATAGCTTGCCTCCTTATGTTGGGCTTTACCATTTATTATCCTTTGTAGTGCTGGATTTGTAGAAAGATATTGTGTAAATTTGGTTTTGTCATGGAATATCTTGGTTTCTCCATCTATGTTAATTGAGAGTTTTGCAGGATACAGTAACCTAGGAGAGCAGTCTCTTCTGGTTTCCCAGGCTTTTCTGCCTCTCTGAAGGTTTAGCTCTCCCTCCCACGGGATTTGGGTGCAGAGAACTGTTTATCCGGTCTGTTTCCTTCAGGTTCCGGCGGTGTCTCAGGCAGGGGTCCTGCCGCTCCTGGGCCCTCCCCCACGGGAGCCCAGAGGCCTTATACAGTTTCCTCTTGGGCCAGGGATGTGGGCAGGGGTGGGCAGTGTTGGTGGTCTCTTCCGCTCTGCAGCCTCAGGAGTGCCCACCTGACCAGGCGGTGAGGTCTCTTTCCCAAGGGGTCTGGGAGCAGAGAGCTGCTGCGGGCCGGGATCCGCGGGCGTGGGACCTCCGGCAAACACAGGACGTGCCCGGTCCTAGATGAACTCTGCCTCTGTGTGTCCCGATCTCACCAGGCAGCTCTCTTGCAGCAGACAAGTTGGTCTTACCTGTGGTCCCGAGGCTCAAGTTTGCTCGCGGGGTGCTGCCCCAGGGCTCTCTGCGGCGGCAGCAACTAGGAAGCAGATTTTTTTTTAACTAACAAAAATGCTTTTAAAATATTTTAGAGAAAATAAAAATTTGAATTAACTTAAGTAACTTTCCAGTCAGTAAATATACTATTAAGTTATAATCACAATAACCATGAAAATAAAAACAATGTAACAGCCAAACCAAGCAGGAAAAAGGAAACTAATTTTTTTCATTTATACATAGCTCCTTATACAATCAACTGCCATTAATTTCATACAGAATGATACATGGGAAATGATGCATATTCTAAAAATGATGGTATTTTTAAAATGCTAATATTGATTGATAATCTCTGTAAGATACAATAGTTTTAACTAGTTTCTTGTAGAGGAAATAAAGTAATTCTAGGAAAGAATAACATCAATATTTAAAATGAGTGGAAGAGATTATATGGTGATTATGAAGACTAATATTTTTGACATTTCAAAGACTGGTAAAGAAGGAGGTGAGAAAATATCTTTCTGCCAAGGAGTTCATCACACTGAGGTAGTAATGCTTACACAGAATGGGAGGAGTGAGGTGAAATCTCTAGTGGAAAACAGGCAACATAATTGGCAAAAACAGACTAAAAGTTGGAGATGTTCATGGCTGAGCAATGTTTGACTTATGGATAATGAAAAGATAATCAGATTGGCAATGGTATGACATGTTTTAAGGAAACGAGTTTTCTACTGCATGGTTGAAAGAAGTTGGAAATATCTTCCCTACTAACACTCTATAAGAATCCATGAAGATGCTTACCTCGTTAAGAAACTTGCACTTACTGAGACCAAGTACATATTCTTTATCATGCATATGTTTAAAAATATCATTGTGATTCTTTTATCTGAAAATATTTTTGTAGCTAAAGAAATGTTAACAAAATACAGAAGAATGCTTTCATACAAGTAACAGAAGAGAGCATATCTGCAGAAGAGGGCAGACTATGGAAATAGTCACTGAGAAATTATTCTGACAAAGACTAAAAAGTGAGGTTCTAATCCATGAAGCTAATTCTTGAAGAGCTTGACATACAAGAGTCACTGAAAATAGCATGGCCCTATCACTATATTTATTGATGGATAGATTGATTGATTGATTGAAATTAAACTAGAACATTTGTCCCTTCCCTTTTCTCCCTTTAAGTTCTCCCATACACTCCTCTTTTCTTCCCTTCCGGCCTCATTTGACACTATTATGTGCATTATAAGAATATACATATAATTTAATATAATCTATTCAATCTGTATAATTTTACTCATATGTATGTTTTCAGGTGTACTCTCTCCTGGAGAAGATCTTAACAGTGTCCAGTTGCCTATAGTTCTTTGTGTAGGACTGAGATATCCTGGATTTTTCCTTGTCTACTTTGGCATGTCTGCTAGTGCTGTCTTTTATCCCCTCACATTTAACTATAATGTTGGTGAGACTTTAATGTGGTATAGCTTCTTCTAATACTATCAAAAAACTTACAGAAAGTTTCCCAATCCTTTGGTTTTAAAAAAAATCTTTCTGTCCCCTCTTTGACAATGTTCCCCAAGCCTTAGATATACTATAAATATATCCACTGGGACTGGGCTCAGTAATTCTGCAAATTGATTGGTTGATGTTTCTGAAGTAGTTTTCATCTGTTCTAAAAATAAGCTTTCTTCATGATGGGTGAGGACTACACTCATCTGTGGGTGCAAAGACAAATGTTTATACACTGTTTTGAGGGTTGTGCTGGGTTAGTTAAATAGTGGTTAAGTTCTCTAATATCCACACTTTCACTAGCAATGAGTAGTAAGGTGGATTCTAATACCAGACAAAATTTCCTTCTTTCTGATCAGGTCTGAAGTTCAGTTAGAGAGTTGTGGTTAGATATGGGTGCCGCTACAGCACCCTTAGAGTTATTGTGCCAAGGTGTTTATTGATGAACTTCATAGGCATCATAGCTGTGTAGGACTGTTGGTAGCTTCCCTCCTTTGGTAATCCTCAGAAAGGGGGCATTCAGGTGAGTTCCAGTTTAGGAAGACTCTGAGTTCCCACTTCTCGAGTAGAAATGTCTTCAGAAATATGGACTTACCTTTCCCCTTTGGAGGTTACCAAGGGCAACAATAATAGGGTGTATGTTTTGGGAGACTCTTGCACAACACTGGCTAACAACCTCAAAAACAAACAAACAAACAAACAAACAAAAAACAAACAAAGAAAAAACCCGGTATTGGGATTTTTGTTAATGGTCCTTGGAGGAAATGTTATCAACTCAGAGAAGAAAAGATCATTGGTCCAAGACACAGTTTTCAAGTGTTCACTTTTTTCACTATGGCTTTTGAGTTTTATATTATGTATATTAATCTTCTATTGTATGTACAGCTGGAAAAAATTTCTTCTCTGGGCTTTGATTCACCAGATTGATTGGTTCCTTAGCTTTGTAGTTTCATGAAATCCTACTTGTCAATTGTTGGCCTTAATTCTTAGGCAAATGAAGTCCTATTCAGAAAATCCCTTCCTACAAATAATCATGCAGGCACTGCTTAATTTTCTTCTAGCAGTTTTAGTGTTTCAGGTTTTATATTCAGGTCTTTGAAAGATTTGGAGTTACTTTCTGTATGGTAACAGGAACAGTCAGATTTTATTCTTTTACATTGTTGACATTCACTTTTCCCAGCAATATTTGTTGAAGATGCTTATTTTTTATTTTTTATTTTTTTCTGTTCATAATATGGTGTGCATGTGTGCATGTGTGAGTCTGCGTGGGTACATTTGCATGTGTCTTTGTCAAATAGTGGCTGAGGTTACATTATTAGAGTCTGAGAATTTGGGAAAAAATCTACTGTGAAAATGAATCTGAGCCCGCAAAAATGTCTTTATTCAGGAACTGATATATCAGGGATTCAGCTGAGTTTGGGATCAAAACAATATTGATGAGGGCAGGACAGAGCAACCTTTTAAAGCATAAGGTTGGGGCAAGGATAGGGAGAACCAATCAGGCATATGTACGTTGTATGTTTCCAACATTTTTCACACCTGGCATCATCTTGAATGCGTTATTACCCATCAAGTATCTCTGGTGGCTTTTCTTGATAACATGGCCTGGATCCAGACAATTAGAATCACTTTAGCGACTACTGGGTTTCAGTCCTAACTGATGACTGACAAAGCATAGGTTGATCTGAATTCATACTAGGTACCTGAGACCAGAAGCCATTTCTGGGAATTTAGCTGTTTCTTAAAATTCACCTTAGCACAAGATGAAAACTACATAGAAGATGGGGTCTCTTAAGCTAAATTGGCCTCCAATAACTTAAGCTCAAGTTTGGGTTATAAATTTTGTTCTGCTAATCTACGCATCTATTTTTGTACCTATATTTTGTTTGCAAGAATTTTATTATTTTTTAGTCTTTGTTTCTCAGGAATCCTGATTTGTAGCTCTAATTGTTTTTGTTGTGTCTTTTACTGGTTTGGAAATTAGAGTGATTATGGCTTTGAAGAAGAAGATTGGGAGTACTTTTTCTGTTTCCTTTTTTTTTCTTTTTTTCTTTTCTTTCTCTTTTGCATAGTTGGAGGAGGATTGGCTGTAGCTCTTTGAATGTCTGGAAGAATTTTGCTGAGGATTCATCTGATCTAGGACTTTTTTTTTAAGCTGGAAGGTTTATTATTATTTCAATTCTTCTTTTATTATGGCTCTGTTTAAGTTGTTGACTTTCTTTTAGTTTAATTTTGGTTTGGCGGATTCTAGAACTTCATCCATTTATTTTAGGTTTTCCAGCTTAATAGAGTGCAGGAATTAAAGCAGTCCCCTATAATATCCTGAATTTCTTAGGTGTTTGTTGAAATGTTTCCACATTCACTTCTGATTTTTTCATTTAGGTCCTCTTTCTCTCCTTTGGTTAGTTAGGATCTTTCAGTTTCATCTTCTTAAAGAACAATTTCTTAGATTTTTTTTTTGTCTCAGTTTTGCTGAGTTCAGTGCTCGTGGGCTGGTCTGTATTTGGTTTGTTTTTTGTTTTCAAAATTTGGGAGTTGTATCATGAAGCCATTCATTTGTGCTCTCCCTGATCTTTTAATATAGCCACTTTGAGCTATAGATTTCCCCCACAGGACAAAACAGTGTCCCAGAGGTTTTGATATATTACGTTTTTATTTTCATTTATTTCCAAGAAGTTTTTCTTTCTTTCTTGATTCCTTCTTTGACCCATTTGCCATTCAGTAATGAATTGTTTGTTGTCCAGAAGTTTGCATATTTACTGTAGGATTTCTTTTTCCTGTCAACTTTAATTTTTATTGCATTTCGGTCAGATAGAATAGTAAGCGTGATTTCAATCTCTTTGAATTTGCAAATATTTGTTGTGTCCCAGGATGTATGGCTTATTTTAGAAAAGCTTCCATGTGCTGCTAAGTGGAATGTAAATTTTTTGGTGTTTAGATAGAATAGTCTATGGATATTTGGTGTATGATGTCAATTAGTTCTGGTGTTTATCTGTTAATTTTTTGTCATTTTAGAGAAAGTAGGGTACTAAAATCACGTACTATTAATATACTGATGTTAATCTGTGTATTTAAGTGCAGAAGTAGATTTTTATATACATAAAAATTAGGTAACAGAGTTTTGGCATGCATGTTTATGATAATAATGTCTTCTTGGCTGACTGTTCCCTTGATTAGAATATAGGATCTCTCCTTATCTATTCTGATTAGTTTTAGCTCCATGTCTATTTTGTCAGTTATGATAGTGACCCCTACTCACTTTTTAGTCCTCCTTGATTCATTGATTTATTCTAAGGCAATACCTATCATAAAAGGCACTTAAGGTGTACTTTTTGGAGGCAACAGATTTTTTTTTTTAATCCATTCAGTTGGTATATGCCCTTAAATACGATACTTGAGGCCATTGATATTTAACATTAGTATTGATATGAGTATGATAATTGTTGTCATTATGCCATCAATTGTTCGTGGTTTCTTTTTTTGTGTGTTCTCAGTAGTACTTTGTGTTTTAATAATTATGTCTTCTTATTTCTTGTCACAGTCTTTCTGTTTTGTTTATTCATTTATTCAGCTCAAAATAATTCTTCTTTTATTATCTTTAGGTTTGCATTGTCTTTCTCTTTCATTTTGCTGGGCAAATTAATTTAGGGTGGCTCTCAGTTGTATTTCAGGACTTGTAACTTTGCCTCAGGACCTTCTGGCTTTCAAGATTTCCTTGGGAACCCTTCTGTTATTCTGATGGACTTTTTTTTTAATGGCCTTGTTTTTGTTTTGTTTTGTTTGTTTTTTCTTTTGAACCTTTAAATATGTGTTCTTTGTTGTGTATTTTGAGTGTTTTAACTTTGATGTACTGTGGGGATTTTTTCCTGGTCTTGTCTACTTGATGTTCGGTGTGCTTCTAGTATAGGGATACCTTTCCTTAATTTGGGAATTTTTTTTTATGATCTTGTTGAAGATCTTGTTTATATCTTTGCTCAGGATTCTTCTATTTTTTTTTTTCTGTCACTATAATTAAAAAACAGTTGTTTTTTTATGGTATTCTACATTTTTTGTGTGTTCCTTTCCTATGTTTGAAAGAAAATGTTACATGTTCCTTGCTCATTTGTTCTAGATACTTTAAGACATGATATTCTGTCTTCTGCTTGACTCAGTCTACTTGAAAGACTTTCCTTTGAGTTTTATAGTTGCACTCTTACATCTTTCAATTCCATCTTCATTTTAGCTTAAATTCTCTTCGATGCTTCTATCTCCTGATTGAATTCTGTTATCAAGTTGTGGAATGTGTCCATAATTTCCATAAGCTTTTTGTTTGTATTTTCTTGGGCTTCACTCAAGACTTTATTTTCCTTAAGCTCTTCCTTCTTGATTTCATTGAGCAGTTTTTTTGTACCTTCTTTAAACTCCTGGGATTCTTTAATGATTGTTCTTTTAAATTGTGTATCTTAGAGTTCATTTGTGATATCTCATTGGTAAGCACTTCTACAGGATTGGTAGGTTTTGGAGAGAAAATACTGGCATGGCCTTTCATTTTGTTGTTACTTTTGTAATGATGTCTAGGCCTGTTGTCTTCCCATGTTAGTTCTGAGTTTGTTATAGATAGATTTCCTGGGGATAGAAAAATAGGATATTACATATGGACTGAGAGCAGGTGGGGATGGGAATAGAGGAGATTAGGTATGGGGATGCTGGAGGGAAAGAATACTGGGAGAGACAACTGTAATCACAGGGACAATTTGGGGCAAAGTAGAAACCCAGTGCAATGGAAACTCCCAGGAATCTATGAGGGTAATCCTAGCTAAGACTGTTAGTAATGGGGGGGACACAAAGTCTGACCCAACCATCTCCTATAACCAGGCAAGACTTCCAGTCGAGGGATTGGGATTCCAACCCAGCCACAAAACCTTCAACCTTCAATTTGTCCTACCAATATGATGTAGTGGGGTAAAACTGGCACAGAATTGTGAGAGTGTCCAATTGATGACTGATGCCTATGCCATGGGGGGAGCTCAATCCTGATATTGCTGGGAGGACCAGAAAGCAAAAGTGGATTACCCAGAAAACAAGGATAGACTAAACAGATTTGGAAAAAATAAAGAAATGATTCCTAATGATATTTTGCTATACTTATAAACAGGAGTCTGGCATAATCACCATCAGAGGCTCTATCCAGCAACTGATGAAAACAGATAGAGACCCATGGCCAAACACTAGACAGAATTCAGTGCATCCTGGGAAGAAGGGGCTGGGGAGGAGGATTGTAAGAGCCAGAAGAGTCAAGGATACCACTAGAAAACCCACAGAACCAACAAACCTGTAGCCAGAGGAGCTCACTGAAACTGAACAATCAGGGTGCCTGCATAGGTCTAACAGGCCCTCTGCATATATGTTTTAGCTGTGTAGTTTGGTGTTTTTGTGAGGGGGTCTTGTTTCTGACCCCTGCCCTCCTACTGCGTTGCCTTGTTCAGCCTTAATATAAGAGTTTGTGCCTAGTCTTACTGCAATTTGATATAAGTTGTTTGGCTACTATCCCTGAAAAACCTCCCTTTTCTGAAGAGAAAAAAAAGAGTGGGGAGATAGACAGGAAGGCGAGGAGGAAGGGGAAACAGGAGTAGTGATGAATATACGATGGAATTAATTAATAATACATGTATGTATTACTAATTTATTTTCTCATATATGATATATTCACATGAATAAGTTATTTTTCTTATGTGCTAAGTCCTAGCTAAGAGATAAGTCCCTGTTTGTCAAGTGTGAAGTCCTTGTTAACTAAATCTTCTATTTGTAGTCAAGAGTAAGTTCCTTGTCTGATATAAACTGCAGTTACCTTCATTCACTTGTGTATATCATTGCCTTTTTTTCCAGTGTACTCCTCCCCCTTTCATTGTATCCTTTTAATAATGTATAACTGCCAACCCCCTGGCCTCCTTGAATATCTTATGACTCCCACAAGGGAAGGGAGAGGTGGGGTAAAGAATTCTGGGAGGGGGGTAGGTCACATTTGGAATAAATAAAGTAATTTTAAAAAGAGGGACTTCCAGAGGCCAATGGGGCAGTTTTCTCAAACCCTGAACTGTGGGGAGACAATCAGCTGTCCAAATTGCATCTTGCTTTAATTTGGAAAAACAAAATGAAATAAAAAGCCAGTAGCAAGGAGCAGCTCTTGAAAATTGAAAACATGCTAGCCCAAACCAATAATAACAAAATAATCTTCAATCATGTTAAAACAGTCATCTCTAATTTAGAGCAAACTATGCTGAGAACAGTGGATAAGAGAGAGGGATATGACCTGGGGGATGAAGAGGTGCTCAGCAGTTAAGAGAAGGCATTTGCAGGGATCCTTGCCTCAGATGCTAACATACACACACATTCGGTGGTTCATAGCTGCCTTTAACTCCACTGCCAGTGAATTTGATTCACTTCTCTGGCCTCTGTGGCCACTACACACATGATATACTTGCAGATAAGCAGGTACATACACATAAATCAGAATAAATGAGTCTTAAAAATGAAAATTTTTGTAGCACCACTCATCTATCTCATCTTTAACATATTCAGAAGTAGGTAATGAAGACTATAAAAAGGAAGCACAGAGCAGATAGTTTCTCCAAGCTGAAACAGCAGGAGTTTCCATTATTTCTAGAGCACATTGTTTGCAGATGTAGATTTGGCTTCTAGAATAAATACTTTCAAAGATTTTAGACATTAAGATTCAGCTTTGTTGATCAGATCTGACAATGTGAGGCAAGACTGCTGTTCTTTACTACAAGCTTCAAGCTTTCCAGTGTTTTTATGGGCTGGTCATGCTATATTTTTGTTTTGTTTTGTTTCTGCATGCATTAAACACTAACAGGTGTAAACTTTTTGAATGCTGAGAATTGAAGCTGCCTTTTTTTTTTTTATTAACTTGAGTATTTCTTATTTACATTTCGAGTGTTATTCCCTTTCCCGGTTTACGGGCCAACATCTCCCTAACCCCTCCCCTTCCTCTTCTTTATGGTTGTTCCCCTCCCCATCCTCCCCCCATTGCCGCCCTCCCCCCAACAATCATGTTCACTGGGGGTTCAGTCTTAGCAGGACCCAGGGCGAAGCTGCCTTTCTAATGCTTTTATCTTTTCAAAGTTTTTTTTTTTTTTTGGCCATGCTATTGTTTATTAAAACAGATGTATGTGAAATGAAACTGTGCCATTGCCATCTCATTTGGGAGCGATAAGAAAGGGCTTGGTCCCCAGATGCCTTTAATTAGAAAAGGAAAACATCAGATTAAGATCGGGATCATCTCCTGGAAATACAACAAAGCACATTGTGGTTTCATGACAACAAAATCTTCAGATTAAAACATAATGAAGAAATTAAACCTCTGTTTAACAGTTACTCATCTCACTGCTGTGATAGGTCCTCTGATGCACAAAAGTTAGTTTCCTATAGCAGCCACCAGAAACAACTATATCATGGTAGACCTAATAACAGAAATGAATTTTTTTTTTTGTTCTTTTTTTTCGGAGTTGGGGACCGAACCCAGGGCCTTGTGCTTCCTAGGTAAGCGCTCTACCACTGAGCTAAATCCCCAGCCCCCAACAGAAATGAATTTTATCCCAACATTTGTAACATTTATTCTGGATGTTAAAAATCCAAGAAGACAGGCAGGTCTCTGTGAGTTCAAAGATAGCTGGTCTACAGAGCAAGCTCCAGAACATCCAGGGCTATTATGTGGAGAAACCATGTCTCAAAGAACAAAAACTCCCCCAAACAACAACAACAAAAAAAACCCAAAATCCCAGTCCAAATCAACCAACCAAACACCACCAACAAACAAGTGAAAGAAAGAAAAAAGAAAAAAAAAGGAAATTCAAGACCTAGGTGACAGGAGATTGTCTCTACCAAGGATCCTTCCATGGCTTATAAATTTCCCCCTCTCCACTTTTTTCTGTGTCTCCACATGCTTCTTATACTGTGCCCCTGTCTCTTATATGCTTTTGCTGCAAGGGCATCTGTTGTGTTAGGTTAGATCTATAGACAAGTTCATTTTCACTTAAAAACCTCTAAAGTGTCTGTCTCCAAATATTATGCTACTCTGGGGTAGCAATTGCAACTGAAACTATGAATTTTATGAGGGACACAACTGAATTTATATAATTCTGTGCTTCAAATTCATATTATTTTTATATACTAATATATTTTCTTCATTCCAACAGTTCAGAAATATTTGACCAATTCCAATATCAAGACCAACTTTAACATCAAGCCTAAATGCCACATAAATATTTACAGGTATTCTGCATGTATGATTTATTATCAGGAATAACTCCTCTCCAGTTAAGAACTGGTAAAACCAGATAATTTATGTGCTTCCAAAATGGAATGATGAAGTGCAATTACTATGTTCATAAAGGAAAGAAAACAGACATTAAACAGACAATGTTGTCAAGAAGTGTCAAAGCAAGGAAAAGTTCATTATATTTAAGGCTCATCTAATCTTGTTTGGTTCCATGCTGTGTTAACAGACTCACTATGAGGATACTGAAGAACTCAATTGGACTCCCCAGAGTTACGTTTGTGCCTGCTTGTCTGGGATCTTGGCCTTCACAGTTTTAGAAGCAACAATTTACCTTTAGCATGCCTACAAAGCTATCTTTCAAATTGATGAAAAAAATAAAAGTATTTCAAGGCAAACATAAATTAAGGCAGTTCATGATAACAAAACCAACTGTGCAGAATTTCTTACTAGAATACCTTACAGGGAGAAAGAGAAAAGATAACTACAGAGGGGGAAAGGGGATAACATTTGAAATGTAAATACACAAAATATCCAAGAAAGATAAAATAAAAAAAGATAACTACAGGTCAATAAATTAAACTTTGAGAAACACAAACACTGACCCAGTCATAAAACCTTTGACCTACAATCTATCCTCTCTGTAAGATACGTGCTATGGTGATGATGGTATAGAATTTATAAGAGTAAACAAGCAATGTGTGATTTGTCAATAGGTCCACTCTATGAGAACGATCCTACACCTGACACTGCTCGGGTAACTTGCCATACTAGACAGCCAAGTATTGCTGGTCTAATAATAAGAGTAATAAAATGAGTCCAAAAGATATCCTACTATATTGAATGATCAGTGCCTCTTTCAGTCATCATCAGAGAAGCTTCCCATGCAGCAGATAAGAACAGATGTAGAAACCCACAGTCAGGCATAATACATTTGGAGTAGACCTTAGTACACACAACTCTAAATGGGATGTCACCATCAAATCCTTCCTCTCAGAGCTCAAAGAACCCTGAAGAAGAGGAGGTAGAAAGAGTGTGAGAGCCAGAGGGGATGGAAGAAACCAAAGAAACAAGGCCCGCTAAATCTGAGAAGCCCTCATTTTGAAAATATGTGCTTCAAAACCTCTCCAGCCTCTAATTGTTTGGTTCTAATGCCATTTCTATTTTTAAGTTACTGCAGTGACACTACACTTCTTGCTACCAAACTCATTGTTTGCTAGAGGTGCCAAAGCAAAGCATGACATACCAGCGCTTAATGACAGATCTATCCAAGGTTCAGGAAGTCTTCCGTGCTCTTCTCTGTGCAAGGCCATATCCTAATTTTCTCCCCTGTGAAGGATATCACTGATAACATTAAAGCCAAGTCATATAATAACATGGTTATAAATCAGGTCTTCAAAAGCCCTGTTCTGTAAATACCGTTATATTCTGAGATACAGTCTTTAAGTTTTGACATAGTAAATTCAAGGTGGATGGAGTATGAATCTAAGCCAAAAATCTGTGAACATGCCCACCACACTTAATACTGATTTCAAGCATTCACCTTTTAATTATATGCCAGCCTTGTTGTGTGTATATCCTTTCAATCACTATCTTTGAATAAGATATGTGGCCTTATACTGTGTTTGTATGAAATCTACAGTCTGTATCAGTACAAGTGATTTTAAACAATATCAGATTAAAAATATGTCACTAAAAGTTTAGTGATTTCACTGCCGTAATAGGAATCAAAATAGCATGGACCACAAACATTATTATTATTTATATAGATATTAAATTAATACAGCAGAAATCACTGAGTTTAGTAATGCTGTACATTCTTGAAATAAGATAGTCAAACTACATCTGATTAAACGGAACATTTTGTTTGTTGAAACATGTACTAAGCAAGTAAACATAAATATAATGACAGGTAGTTTTAGCCAAAGGAAGATAGAATACAGACACAAACACCTGCACAACCAGACTGGAGAGAAAATAACAGATTGTTAGGTATCTAAAATAAGGAATTTGTAAACAAACCCAATGATAGGTCTTTGATCCTTGGAAGTTACATGATGGAAGAAAAGGCAATGGAAGAGAAACAGTTGCTCTATGATTCCATATGTGTGTCTGTATTACACACACACACACACACACACACACACACACACACACACACACACACTACAATGTAAAATGTTGTGGTATGATTAGTTATAGCTTGGTAAGTTTTCTTTCCTTTGGTTATAAAGTACTTTAGAAGTGGAAGTATTAATCCTTCTGAAAACAAAACATTACAAAAGCTGGTGCAGTTTCATCTTTAAAATTTCATCTTTACTTAAAGGTTATATTTGTTTGTGAGAAAATTGCTTTTGAGAGTCAGAAACTTGGTCAACAGGAGAATAATTTCCAAAATGTAGTGTTGATTCTTTAAAAATTTCCCAAACAAGAGGAATTTTGTTTACAATTTGAAGTTATAAATTCATTGTGATCAACATGGAGTCCAGCATTTACCTAGTAAATGTTTCCTAAGGCAAACAGCAAGTGTCCACAGACTCATTTCAGAGAAATGAGTCCTGACATTTCAAGAGAATTCAGGAGACCTAAACACATGCACTTGGTCTAAGACGGCTCCTGAAATCCCTGGTTTTCCAAGGAACTAAGTCATTTGTTGGTTCATAGTAAGGATAAAATCATTTCATGATCTTAGATCCAATACTCACAGATATTTAAATGTAAAATGTATTATCCATTAAAAAATTGAGAAAAATATCAGACTAATAATTTTACTTTTTTTCTTTATTTACATTTCTAATGTGATTCTTTTTCTTGGTTTCTCCTCCAAAGCCCCCCACCCCATCTCATATCCCCTTCCCCTGCCTCTATGAGGGTTTTCCCTCACCCACTTTTTCCTGCCTCCCTGCCCTGGCATTTCCCTACACTGTGGCATTGAGCCTTCACAGGACCAAGGGCTTCTCCATCCATTGACACCCTACAAGGCCATCCCCTGCTACACATACAGGTGGAGAGATGGGTTTCTTCATGTGTATTCTTTGGTGGATGGTTTAGTCCCTGGGAGCCATGGGGTGTCTGGTTGGTTGATATCGTTGTTCTTCCTATGGGGTTGCAAACCCCTTCAGCCCCTTCAGTCCTTTCGCAAACTCCTCCACTAGGGCCCCCATTCTCAGTCCAAAGATTGGCTGTGAGCATCAGTCTCTATATTTGTCAGGCTCTGGCAGAACCTCTCAGGAGAAAGCTATATCAGGTTCCTGTCAGCATGCACTTCTTGGCATCTGCAACGTTTTTAAGCTCAAAGAATGAAAAAGAAAATAATTGTGGTGCTGGAGAGGTAGCTCAGTGGTTGAGAGCACTGACTGTTCTTCAAGAGGTCTTGAGTTCAATTGCCAGCAACCACATAGTGGCTCACAAGCTTCAATTATAGAATTCAATTCCCACTTCTGGTTTGTCTGAGGACAGCTACAGTGTACTTATATAAATTAAATAAATAAATAAATCTTTTTTAAAAAAATTGCAAAATATAGTTAGGATTAAGTCATACTATGTAAAGAGTTAAGTTCCTTGGTTAAAAACAAAATCAAAACAAACAAACAAAAAAGGGAAAGCAAAGTTTCTTATATTTGTCTACTTACTTTTAATATTAATTATGTAATATAGAGAGCCCTTTCTCATAGTCTGTAGTAGATTCACCATACATAGAAAATACAAAAGAGCTGCTGAAAAAGGTAAGAACATAAAAATCAATTTCTTACACAACCGAACAGGTGAAGGAATTGAACAAAACAATTCAGGATCTAAAAATGGAAATAGAAACAATAAAGATATAACAAAGAGAGACAACCCTGGAGATAAGAAACCTAGGAAAAAGATCAGGAGTCATAGATGCAAGCATCACCAACAGAACACAAGTGATTGAAGAGAGAATACCAGGGAAAGAATGTAACATAGAAAAGATTGACACAGTAGTCAAAGAAAATTTAAAATTCAAAAAGCTCTTAACCCAAAACATCCAGGAAATCTAGGGCACAAGGAGAAGATCAAACCTAAGGATAATAGGTAGAGAAGAGAGCAAAGATTCCCAACTTAAAGGGGCAGTAAATATCTTCAACAAAATTATAGAAGAAAACTCCCCTAACCTAAAGAAAAAGATGCCCATGAACATAGAAGATGTCTACAGAAATCCAAATAGATTGACTAGAAAAGAAATTCTTCCTGTCACATAATAATCAAAACACCAAATGCACAAAACAAAGAAGAATATTAAAAGCAGTAAGGGAAAAACTAAAGTCAGACCTATCAGAATTACATTAGTTTTCTCACCAAAGAATATGAAAGCTAGAAGTTCCTGGGCAGCTGTCATACAGACCCTAAGAGAACAAAAATGCCAGCCCAGGCTACTATATCCAGCAGAACTCTCAACATAGATGGAGAAACCAAGATATTCCATGACAAAACCAAACTTACACAATATCTTTCCACAAATCTCCAAAAGATAATAAGTAGAAAACTCCAACACAAAGAGGGAAACTACACCCTGGAAAAGCAAGAAAGTGATTTGATTTTAAGGAACCCAAAAGAAGATAGCTACACAAATATAATACCATTTCTAACAACAAAAATAACAGGAAACAGCGATCATTGGCCTCTAATATCTATCATCATCAATGGACTCAATTTCCCAATAAAAAGACATAGACTAACAGACTGGATATAGAAAGAGGACCCAGCATTTTGCTGCATACAGGAAACACACCTCAGTGACTAAGAGAGACACTACTTCAGAGTAAAAGCCTGGAAAACAATTTTCCATGCATACGGTCCTAAGAAACAGACTTGAGTAGCCATTCAATATCAATTAAAATCAATTTTCATCCAAAAGTTATCAAAAAGGGTAAGGTAGGACACTTCATACTCATCAACCAAAGACCCACCAAGATGAGCACTCAATTCTGAATATCTATGCTCCAAATGCAAGGACATTCACATTCATAAAGAAACCTTACTAAAGCTCAAAGTATACACTGCACCTCACACAATAATAGTGGAAGACATCACACTCCACTTCTAGACAGATCATGGAAACAGAAACTAAACAGAGACACAGTAAAATTAACAGAAGTTATGAACTCAGTGAATTTAACAGATAACTATAGAACATTTCATCCTAAAGCAAAAGTATATATCTTCTTTGCAGCACCTCATGACACTTTCTCCAAAATTGACTATATGATCTGTCACAAAACAGATCTTAACAGATACAAGAAAATTGAAATAATCCCATGCATTCTATCAAATCACCATCGATTAAGGCTGGTCGTCAATGACAACAAAAACAGCAGAAAGCCCACATATGGAAGCTGAACAATGCTCAAGGAAGAAATAAAAAAAAAAATAAAAGACTTTTAAGAATTTAATTAAAATGAATGCATAACATACCCAAACTTATGGAATATAATGAAAGCATTGCTCATAGCTCTGAGTGCCTCCAAAAAGAAACTGGAGAGAAAATACACTAACATTCTTGACATCATACTTGAAAACTCTAGAACAAAAAGGCAAATACACACAAGAGGAGTAAATGGCAGGAAATAATCAAACTCAGAGTTGAAATCAACCAAGTAGAAAGAAAACAAATTATGTAAAGAATCAACAAAACCAGGGTGGTTCTTTGAGAAAATCGACAAGAAAGATAAACTTTTAGACAGCCTAAACAGAGGACACAGAGACATTATTAAAATTAACAAAATCACTTCCTACTACAAAAGCCTATACTCATCGAAATTGGAAAATCTGGATGAAATGGACAATTATTTAGACATATACCACATACCAAAGTTAAATCAAGATCAGATGACCCCTAAAAATATAGAAGTAGTCATTTAAAATCTCCCAATCAAAAAAAAAAAAGAAAGAAAGAAAGAAAAGAAAAAAGCACAGGGTCAGATGTATTTGGTGCAGAATTCTATCAGACCTTCCAAGAAGACCTAATACCAATACTTTTCAAACTATTCCACAAAATAAAAAGAGAAGGAACACTACCTAGTTGTTCTTTGAAGCCACAATTACCCTTATACCTAAACCACACAAAGACCCTACAAAGAAAGAAAACTTCAGACCAATTTTCCTCATGAATATCAATGCAAAAAATACTCAATAAAATTCTCACAAACTGAATCCAAGAATCCATTAAATGTTCTTTCACCATAATTAAGAAGGCTTCATCCCAGAGATGCAGATATTGTTCAATTTATGGAAATCCATCAATGTAATCCACTATATAAACAAACTCTAAGGAAAAAAAACACATGATCATCTCATTAAATGCTGAGAAAGTCTTTGACAAAATTCAACACCCCTTCATGTTAAAAGTCTTGGAAAGATCAGGAATTCCAGGCCCGTAACTAATCATAGTAAAAGCAATATGCAGGAAACCAGTAACCAACATCAAACTAAATAGAGAGAAACTTGAAGCAATTCCACTAAAATCAGGGAGTAGACAAGGCTGCCCACTCTTTCCCTACCTATTTAATACAGTATTTGAAGTCCTAGCCAGACCAATTAGACAACAAAAGGTGGTCAAAATGATACAAATTAGAAAGGGAGAAGTCAAAATATCACTATTTGCAGATGATATGATTATATATTTAAGTGAACCCAAAAATTTCACCAAAGAACTAAACCTGATATACAACTTTAGCAAGGTGGCTTGATATAAATTTAACTCAAACAACTCAGTAGCCTTCCTCTATTAAAGGTTAAACAGGCTGAGAAAGAAATTAGGGAACACCCTTCACAATAGTCACAAATAATATAATGTACCTTTGTGTGACTCTAACCAAGCAAGTGAAAGATCTTTATGAGCAGAGCTTCATGCTCTGAAGAAAGAAATTGAAGATGAACATAGAAGATGGAAATATTCATGCTCATGGATGTCAGGGTTAGTATAATAAAAATGGCCATCTTGCTGAAAGCAATCTGCAGATTCAAAGTAATTCTCATCAAATTTCTAACTCAATTCTTCATAGAGTTAGAAAGAACAATTTGCAAATTCATTTGGAATAACTAAATGCCCAGGATAGTGAAAACTATTATCAACAATAAAACAACTTCTGGGTATCACCATCCCTGACCTCAAGCTGTATTACAGAACAATCATGATAAAAACTGCATGGTATTGTTACAGAGACAAACAGGTAGATCAGTGGAATAGAACTGAATAATCATAAATGAAACTACACAACTATGGTCACTTGATCTTTCACAAAGCAACTAAAACCATCCATTGAAAAAAGAGCATTTTCAACAAATGGTGCTGGTCAACTGGAGGTCAGCATGTAGAAGAATGCAAATTTACCCACTCTTATCTCCTTGTACAAAGCTCAAGTTCAAGTGGATCAAAGACCTCCATATAAAAGCAGATACACTGAAACTAATAGAAGAGAAAGTGGGGAAGATCCTTGAACACATAGGTACAGGGGAACATTTCCTGACCAGAACACCAATGGCGCATGCTCTAAGATCAAGAATTGACAAATGGACCTCATAAAATTGCAAAGTTTCTGTAAGGCATAGGGCACTGTCATTAGGACAAAACAGAAATCAACAGATTAGGAAGACAGCTTTACGAATCCTATATATGATATATGGCTATTATCTAATGTAAACAAAGAAGTTAAGAAGTTAAACTCCAGAGAATCAAATATCCCTATTAAAAATGGGGCACAGAGCTAAACAAAGAATTCTCAACTGAGGAATATTGAATGGCCAAGAATCACCTAAGGGAATGTTCAACATCCTTAGTCATCAGGGAAATGCAAATCAAAACAACCCTGAGATTCAACCTCACACCAGTCAGAATAACTACGACCAAAAACTCAGGTGACAGAAGATGCTGAAGAGGGTGTGAAGAAACAGGAACACTCCTCCATTTTTGGTGGATTGCAAGTTGATACAACCACTGGAAATCAGTCTCTCAATTCCTCAGAATATTGGACACAGTACTACCTGAGGACCTAGCTATATTACTCCTGGGCATACACCCAAAATATCCTTCAACATATAATAAGGACACATTCTCCAATATGTTTATAGCAACCTTCTTTATAATAGCCAGAAGCTGGTCAGAACCCAGATGTCCTTCAACAGAGGAATGGCTAAAGAAAATATGGTACATTTACACAACGGAGTACTACTCAACTATTAAAAACAATGACTTAATGAAATTCATAGGCAAATGGATGGAACTAGGAAATATCATCCTGAGTGAAGTAACCCAATCACAAAAATACACACATGGTATGCACTCACTGATAAGTGGATATTAGCCCCAAATCTCGGATTGCCCAAGATACAATCCACAGATCACATGAAGCTCAAGAAGAAGGACGACCACGTTTTAGTCCTTCTTAGAAGGGGGAACACAATACTCATGGGAGGAAATAAAGGGATAATGAGTGGAGAATTGGTTGAAGGAAAGGCCATCCACTGACTGTCCCACTTGCAGATCCATCCCATTTGCAGTCACCAAACCCAGTCACTATTGGTAATGCCAAGAAGTGCTTGCTGACAGTAGCCTGGTATAGATGTCTCCTGAGAGGCTCTGCCAGAGCCTTATTGATACAGATTAATATGCTTGCAGCTACCTCTCAGCTTGAGCATGGGGACCCCTATGAAGAAGTTAGAGAAAGGACTGAAGGAGCTGAAGGGATTTGCAATCCCATAGGATGGATAACAATGTCAACCAACCAGACACCCTAAAACAACTAAACCACCAATCAAAGAGTACACATAGGCGGACCCATGTCTCCAGCTGCATATACAGCAGAGGATGGCATTGTCTGGCACCAATAGGAGGAGGAGCCCTTTGTCCTATGAAGGCTCTTTTCCCCAGTATAGGGGAATGACAGTGTGTTGAGTTAGGAGTGGGAGGGTGGGGACTGGGATAGAGGATAACATTTGAAATATAAATACATAAAGTATCCAATAAAAATAAAAAAAACCAATTTCTTATAGCAGGTAGAACTCAGGCAGAATCTGAGACCAATACTGGATTTGCTCACTAGTGGGGTTGGAAAGGGAAACATTTCAGTGGTAAACTGGTTTATATATGAAGGGGTTCTGGAGACAAACTAGATCTCACTTCATTTTGTCACATAGCCCCAAGTGCCTTTTCTCTCATTGTATATTGGCTGATTGACACAAGGCATGTGTCTACTTCATGGGGTAGAATCATGCACTTTTTTTGTACCTGTTAATGTAACCCTTAGTTGGATGCAGATTATAATATCTATCATCATGTTAATACCATTACAAGCAGGGTTAATTGGGGCACCCCTGTTGGGAGGGCAGGAAGTCTTTCTTAAAGCTTACTTACTCCAGCTGCCTTGCTTTTCCTAGCCTTTCTTGAGGATGTGAAGCTTTTAAACGGACTGTTAGCAACTCTTTTGAACTGTTACCTGTCTCCTTGGCAGCCTTTATCAAATGGCACTTGACTTGGACAGTTGGTGAGTGCTTTAAACCTGATGAAGTTAGAGAGATTTACATTGACACCAGAGGGTATGCTGGACTCAAAAAATGTCAGAAGCAATAGTCTTCATAGCATAAGAAGACAAATTGAAATTCACCAGAAAATGAAAGAAAAGACAAGAGAAATTTTATTTCATAAATGAAGGATTCTCCTTAATGTCCTCTCAATCTGATGAATAATTTATGAACAATATCTCTATCTCTCATTTGCTTGTTGCATTCTTATTTTCTTCTCATATCCAGTTCTAAGCTTATGGTACCTTAAGACCCCACGTGGTTCAAGTGATGACATTACTAGCTGCATAGTGTCTCTATGCCATTTCTCTATTCTTTCCTGCAGCAGTCAAATAATTTATTTCATGTCTTCATGCACCCATTGCCCCACCCCATGGCTCAGAAATTCTGAATAATCTAAATCATTCATTCTAATTTCATTCTCTTTGTCAACAGAGGGCTTAGATACTCATGTGACCTGCTGTTTACTAATGAGGAAAGAGCGTCATGATTGGGAAATCTTTAGAATGGCATCTTATTCCATAAGACATAGGGAAAGAACCATGTTATTTCTATGACTATGTCTGTAGATTCTGTGGTTTGTCTGATTTAAAGGTGTCCCTCAAAGATTCATGCACTAAAAGCTTGGTTTCAAGTGAGGTTAAATTAGGAGATGGTGGGAACTTTAAGAGACTACTTAGGAGGCAATGTAATCTATTATGAGGATTAATGATTTTCTCATGGTAGCTCCTGTGAGCTGTCTTTGAAAGTTCATAAAGAGGAAGTTAGATAAGTATGTCTGGTATCCTCCTCAATTCTTCTTCAACCTCTTTGTCCCTGTACTCACTCTTCACCTACTGTGAGATGTTCATTTTCTTCTGCAACTCTGTGGTCCTGGGATAGAGTCAGACACTAGCTCCGGTGCAGGCTGCTGACTGTCTAACCATTCTCAGCATTGACTATGAAGCAGCTCCCTTTCTCCATACAGCATGCAACATCGTATATTCTTCTGTAACATGCAAGCCTCACTGCCCTATGGGGTAGCTGTCTTGGTTGTGAAGGTATGCCTGAGGTTGGCAGAGATGATAAATATAGAGAATCTTCTTGTTGGTGACACCATGAAGCTGTTTAGTAAACTATTTGAATTCAGAATCTAGAATTCTTTAACAAAACCAGTAAAATCCCCAGAGTGTTTCTGATACTCAGCTTGCATAACTAATTTTCTGCATTTTAAAAACACTCAAAATTCCTCACTCATATTATTTTCAATCTTAAGCCTCTCAAATGCAGTTTACAAATCGTGGTAAGATTTTAAAATTCATCAAATATTTTCATACATCCAGGTACAACTTGCACTGAGATGTTCATTTCAGAAACTTGGTTAAAATTAAAATGTAGCAGGGAAGATGAAGCAAGAGTATCTTCTAGCATGGAGTGTTGTAAAATTGGCCTAAATCCAATTCATTCTTTTGTTGGTTTCATTCTGGAGAGGAAAATTTTATACCAAGGATGGGATGTGAAAAACTAAGGCTATCAGGACTCCATCCGGAGTCTGATAGAGAGAAGACCATCATGAAGGCAGTGGGGAGCAAGAAAACAGAACCAGTGAGTTTGCAAACAATGATGAAAAGTAAAAGAGCTAAGCACTTAACCTTGTTTTCTTGGAAGATGAAGAATTTCCATTTTATGTTTATAAATGAAGAAATAAAGGTACGTTTGTTTCAAAGCTGCTGGGAGTTGGTTGAGGCCCTTTGCAGATACCAAAAATTATACATACTTTAGTCCCTTAAATGTTAGAATATAAGCTACATGTATTATCTTATATACTTTAATTTATCTCTATACTGTCTATGATACTTGAAGCAATGTAAATGTATATAGAATCTTGTTTAGGAAATGATGATTACAAATGCCTTCACATCTTCAGTGCATGTATTTTTTTAGTAGCTTCAGTCCACTGATAGTTGAACCTACAGAGTTGGAATGTGAGGAAGCAGGGAGGTCACTGAAAATTTCATTAACTCTAGAGTAAAACTATTTGAGGGACTGATGACCATATTATTACTAGTAGTTGATGTCAGAATAGAGTACTTGATGGTTTTTGTCTCTTCCTTTAGAGAAATAAAATAAAACACAATAGAGAATTGCAAAAGCAGTGAGGAAACTTTCTTTAAGGAAAATCAGGAGAAAGAATCAAAATACATGGCAAGAAAGCACTGATTCAAATGAGTGAAGTTACGCAGGGCCCAAATTATTGCTAGGACCTCCCACTTGGGGATTTGGAGATGAGTTTAGTTACTTAGGCATGTAAGGGGGGAGCAGTTTTGTTTTCTTTTTTTACTTATTCATTTTACATCTTGATCACTGCCCCCCTTTTGGTCTCCCCTTTGCTCAATTCTTCTCCCATCTTCCCTCTGTTTCTTCACTCAGCCGGTGCCCCTTATCCCTACATCATAGTGCTTTAATTCTCTGAGAGGCTAGGCTAGGCACTTCCTCTCCCACTGAGACCAGACAAAGCAGCCCAGCTACAAGAAAATATGCCATGTACAGGCAATAACTTTTGGAAGAGTTCCCATTCTAGTTGTTCGGGACTCACATGAAGACCAAGCTGCACATCTGTTACATATGTCTTGGAGGCCTAGGTTCAGGCAATGATGGTTCTTAGTTTGATGGTTTAGACTCTGAGAGCCCAGGGGTCCAAGTTAGTTGACTGTGTTGGTCTTCCTGTGGAGTTCCTATGGCCTTCAGGCCTGAAATGATTTCTCCTATTCTTCCACAAGAGTCCCCAGCTCCATCTGCTGTTTGGCTGTGGCTGTCTGTTCTCTGTTTGAGTCAGCTGCTGGGTAGAGCCTCTCATAGGACAACTTGCTCCTGTCTGCAAGCATAACAGAGTATCATTAATAGTGTTAGGGATTGGTGCTTGCATATAGGATGGGTCTCAAGTTGGGCTGGTTATTGTTTGCCATTCTCTCAGTCTCTGCTCCATTCCCCATCCTTGCAGTTTTTGCAGACAGGATAAATTTTGTGTTAAAAATCTTGTGGATGGGCTGGTGTCTCTATCATTATACTGGGGTTCCTGTCTGGCTATAGGAGGTGGTCTGTTCCAGTTCCATATCCCCAATATAGTGGGTTATAGCTAAGGTCACCCTTATTGATTTGTGGGTGCCTTCCTTATCCCAGATCTCCGTCTTATCCTGGAGTTGTCCCACCCACCTCTTTGCCCTTTTCAGTTGCAGATTTCCATTATATTTTATGGTCATCTAGCCAACACACCTGTCTTTCTGCATACCTAATCCTGAACCCCTTATTCCCCACCCCAATTCCCTCCTCCTTCCCTCTTCCTGATGGTTCTGTTTTTGATTGGTAGATTATGTCATCATTTTTCTATTTCATGTCTCATTTTACACACTGTACCTTATTTTAATCATATGCATATTCAATTATGCAAAGTGCTAAGATAGTAAATAGGATATTCTTCCTGAAGTTATTTGATGACAGAGTTCAAGTGGGATTGGCCATTTGATTATTCACATTTGGATGTATTGAGATGATGTTTGAAGAGAAACAAGACAATTGTTTGTTGAGGAAAAATTTATCCTACTTTAGACAGAGAAGTATTTAGACAGAGAAGACCCTCATGTAGGAGAGGGTCTGACATTGCAGTTATATTTTTATACGGGGTATCAATGTATACTGCATTTAGATAAAGGAGCTCAGATGCCAAGTGCATTATTAATTAAATGGACATAGGACTCTCCCTGGGAGGGGAAAATTGAATAAATTTTATGGAGACTAAGAAAGGGAGGGTCAGGTGGGAAGCAGTAGGGGAGATGGGATTGAGAGAGGGAATGAAGGAATATTCAGCTAGATTTAGAAGGCATATGAGGGGCATTATGGAAATCTACTACAGTGGAAACCTCTTATAATATATGAAGCTGATCCTAAAGAGGTATCCACATAATGAGGGAGATAATGCCCCAACTGGTCATCTCTTGTCAACAAATGAAACTTCCAATGCTGGGACTGGATTTCTTACAACTGAGTTGTTGGTGTAATGGGTCCCATGGAAATCTCCAGACAACCCAGGCTGTTGCCAAGCTGTTAGCTTCCTATTTACAAAATGACAGCAAAGGCTGATTGCTGAAGACAACACCCACACAACACATTGAACCTGAAGAGGTCAAATTAGTGCTTCATAGTGCCTTCATGCCCATGTTCTAGTGTCTATGACATGAGAAAGATACTCTGCAGGCTACCCAAACAAACATGTAAACACCAACTCAATCACAAAACCTTTAATTTATAATCTGTCCTGCAAAATATTCTAGAACACTGGTGGCAAAAGCCTTGTGATGGTACCTATACAATGATGGATTTGACTTAAGGCCCACTTCATGAGATGGAACACATACCTGACATTGCTTGGATGACCAAGAAGTAAAGACTAGATAGACCAGAGAACAGGGTAAAAATCAACTACTGCCAGTCTAAAAAAAGAACAATAAATTTACCATTAATGATATTCTGCTATACTTATAGATCAGTGTCTTATTCATCTATCATCACAGAGGACTCCTCCTACAACAGATGGGAACAAATACCGAGACCACAGAGAGAAAGAGAGATCATTGAACACACAGATCTAAATGAGATGTCTCCATCAAATCTCTCCCCTCAGAACATAGGGAACCCTGTGGAAGAGGAGGCAGATAGAGTCATGGAAAGAGAGGGGATGGAGGACACCAGGAGAACAAGTTTCTCTAGAACAACTGAGCAAAGCTTAGATGAGCTCTCAGAGATTGAAGCAGCAAGCACAGAATGTACCAGGCCTCCTGAATAAATACCTCACATTCAGTCTAGTTCTTTCATGAGACTCCTGAATGTGTAAACAAGTCTGTGTCTGATTATTTTTCCTTCCCTTGGGGGTCTTTTATTTTTCTATTGACTTGTCAGATTTTGACATGTTGGTTTTTGTTTTTATCTTATGATGTTTTATTTTGCTATGTCATGTTATCTTTTAGCCTGCTCTTCTAATGGGAGACAGAAAGGGAGTAGATCCAGATGTGAGAAGAGTTGATGAAGACTCTAGGTGGAGTAGAGGGTAAGATAACTGTATTTAGATTATATTGTATGAGAAAAGAATCTATGTTTAATAAAAGGCAAAAATAAAGGATAAAAAATTAGGCAAGATGCATGTAATCCAAACCAAGCAGAGTCCAGGTTAGTAAATTATTCCCTATGCTTTCCTTCCTTATTCCCATGGGTATCATCTACCTTACCACATGTGCTTTATAGTAAATCTTAAAAAGATATACTATCTAATACCCAGAACTCCAGACACTTCACAATGACAGAAACCTTATGAAGAAACAGATCTTACTAGAATATTAAACAGCAGAACAAAAACAAAACAAACCACCCTAACATTAGCATCCTGTTTTACCTTTAAGTGTGTACATACTCCAAGGATTATGCTGCCTCCAAGCAATCAGAATCAGAAGTGGAAATTTTTCTCTTGGCCCATGTATTCAAGGCGCCTCTCCACTTTCTCCTCTATTAGTTTCAGTGAATCTGTTTTATGTGGAGGTCCTTGATGCACTGGGACTTGAGCTTCATACAAGGAGATAAGAGTGGGTAGATTTGTATTCTTCTAAAGGCTGACCTCCAGTTGCACCAACACCATTTGTTGAAAATGCTGTCTTTTCTTCAGTTGGATAGTTTTAGCTTCTTTGTCAAAGATCAAGTGATCATAGGTGTGTGGGTTCATTTCTGGGTCTTCAGTTCTGTTCCATTAATCTACCTGCCCGTCTCTGTACCAATACCGTGCTTTTTAATACAGCATGAGGTCAGGAATGGTGATTCCCCCAGTTCTTTTATTGTTGATAATAGTTTGTACTATCCTGAGTTTTTTGTTATTCTAAATGAATTTGCCAATTGTTCTTTCTAAGTCTATGAAGAATTGAGTTGAAATTTTGATGGAGATTACATTGAATCTGTTGATTGCATTTGGCAAGATGGCTATTTTTACTATATTAATCCTGCCAATCCATGAGCATGAGAGATCTTTCCATATTCTGAGATCTTCTTCAATTTCTTTCTTTAGAGACTTGAAGTTCTTGCCATAGAGATCTTTTACTTGCTTGGTTAGAGTCACACCGAGGTATTTCATGTTATTTGTGACTATTGTGAAGGATGTCATTTCCCTAATTTCTTTCTTACCCTATCTATTCTTTGAGCAGAGGAGAGCTACTGATTTTTTTGAGTTAATTTTATATCCAGTCACTTTGCTGAAGTTCTTTATTAGGTTTAGGAGTTTTCTGATGAATTTTTTGGGGTTACATAGGTATACTATCATATCATCTGCAAATAGTGGTGTTTTGACCTCTTCCTTTCCAATTTGTATCGTTTCGACCTCTTTTTATTGTCTAATTACTCTTGCGAGGACATCAAGTACTATACTGAATATGTAGAGAGAGAGAGAGTGGGCATCCTCGTCTATTTCCTGATTTTAGTGGAATTGCTTCAAGTTGCTCTCCATTTAGTTTGATGTTGGCTACTGATTTTCCGTATATTGATTTTCCTATGTTTGGGGTTGGCCTTAATTTCCTGATCTTTCCAAGACTTTTAACAAGAAGGGGTGCTGAATTTTGTCAAGTGTTTTCTCAGGATCTGATGAGATGATCATGTGTTTTTTCATTAAGTTTGTTTATATAGTCAATTATGTTGTTAGATTTCCATATATTGAACAATGTCTTCATCCCCGAGATGCAGCCTACATCATGATGGATGATCATTTTGATGTGTTCTTGAATTTGGACACCAGTGACTTATGCTCTAAGATCAACAATAGACAAATGGGACCTCATAAAATTGTAAAGCTTCTGTAAGGCAGAGGACACCTGTAGATAGGACAAAAAGTCAACCAACAGATTGGGAAAAGATTTTTACCAATCCTACATCTGGTACAGAGCTAATATCCAATAAATACAAAGAACTGAAGAAGTTAGACTCCAGAGAATTAAATAACCCTACTAAAAATGTTGTACAGAGCTGAACAAAGAATTCTCAACTGAGGAATATCAAATGGCCAAGAAGCACCCAAAAAATGTTGAACATTCTTAGTCATTAGGGATGCGAAAATCAAAACAACCCTGAGATTCAACCTCATACCAGTCAGAATGGCTAAGACAAAAAACTCAGATGACAGAAGATGCTGATGAAGGTGTGGAGAAAGAGGACCACTCCTCCATTGTTGGTGGTATTGCAAGCTTGTATAACCACTCTGGAAATCAATCAGACGTATCCTCAGTAAGTTCACATAATACTACCTGAGGACCCAACTATACCATTCCTGGGCATACACCCAAAAGATGATCCAACCTACAACAAGGACACATGCCACACTACATTCATAGCAGCGTCAATTATAATAGCCAGAAGCTGCAAATAACCTAGATGTCCTTCAACAGAGGAATGGATACAGAATATGTGGTACATTTACACAATAGGGTACTACTCAGTTATTAAAAGCAATGATTTCATGAAATTCACAGGCAAATGGATGGAAAATATCATCCTGAGTGAGGTAAATTAAGCACAAAAGACACATGGTATCCACTCACTGAGATAAATGGATGTTAGCCAAAAAGCTTGGGATAATTACAATACACTTCACAGACCACATGGAGCTCAGGAAGAAGGATGATTAAAGTGTGGATGCTTCAATCCTTAGAAAAGGAAATAAAATACTCACCGGACAAAATATAGAGCAAAGTATGGAATAGAGACTGAAGGAAAGACAACTCAGTGACTGTCCCACCCGGGGATCCATTCCATATACAGTTACCAAACTCAGACACTATTGTGTATGCCAAGAAGTGCATGCTGACAGAAGCCTGATAGAGCTGTCTCCTGAGAGGCTCTGCCAAAGCCTGACAAATACAGAGGCTGATGCTAGCAGTCAACTATTGGAATGAGAAGGGGCCCCAGTGGTGGAGTTGGAGGAAGGATTGAAGGAACTGAATTGGTTTGCAACCCCATAGGAAAAAAAAAGACAATTCAACCAAGCTGACTTCTCAGAAGTCCCAGGGACTAGATCACCAACCAAAGAGAACACACAGAATGATTCATGGTTCCAACTACAGATGTAGCAGAGAATTTTATAGGGCATCAATGGGAGGAGAGGCTGTCCTGTCAAAGCTTGATTCCCCATTGTAGGGGAATGCCAGGGCAGAGTGGTGGAAGGGAGTGGGTGTTTGGGCGAGAACCCTCATAGAAGCAGCAAGAAGGGAGTTGGGATATGGGGTTTTTGAAGGGAAAACTGGGAAAGGGTCTAACATTTTAAATGGAAATAAGCAAAATATCCAATAAAAGAAAAGAAAGAGGAAATGGAAAATTAAAAAACTCAATATAACAGAAAACTAAAGATGAAATATGTTTACTTTGCTAAACAGAGAATTTTGAAATTTTTAAAATTAAAATACGTAATGCTCTGGTTATCCTACTTAGCCTTAAGACTCAGATATGCTTTTTGTATACCTATATTTCCTTTCTTGACCCCCTCTATTCAGGTGATCTCAACCTGGTTGGCTGTATATCAGAAACACCAACCTCTCCTAGCACACTTACTCTCCTTTTAGATAGTCCAATCTTTATTGAGATCTTTCCAGACATCCCATGTGAGATGAGAAACTTAGAGGATTATCTGTACATTCTTCCCTGGACCCCTTCATTTGGATTTCTTCAAAGCTCCATGACTGCTTGCTCAGGAACTCTAGTTGCTTTTAGCTTTTCTTCCATCCTCTAGGTTTTGCCAGATTCCAGCTTACTTATCACCATCTAATTGTGACCTTCTAGCTTTTCCCCATGGTTTGGGGACTCAGGTAGGCTAACTGTGTGCTTTTGACTAGTTCCTTTCTATTAAGGCTGTCTTAAAATTTCTTGGCTGCCACTACCTCTTCCCACATAGAGGGCTTTTGCCTCAACAGTAACTGCCTACTTAGAACTTCATGGTGCACTATCCAATTTTGAGGTTCAAGCCCAGACTACACTGCCAGGAGAAATGTGTTCTAAACTCTATGACTGCACTGTTGCAAGTAACAGAATATAGGTGACAAGTAGAAGATTTTGGATAGAAGCTATAGCACCATAAACCAGACAAAGCAAATAGACATCCCATGCCTGATATGAATTAGCCCCCTCCTAGATACTTTAAAGATCTGCTGAAAGAAAAAAAGTTGACCTGAAAAAAAAAGAAGAAAAACTAAACCAACAAATTAACTCCAGATGTGCAAATTCAAGAAAAGAAATAAAAATAATATGAAAACATGAAGTATTATATCTCCCTCCCCAGAAAACAAATCACACAGTAATTATCCTTAGTAAAAATGACCTGGAAGAACTTCCAGGCATAGAATTTAAAAGAATGATCATAACTATCATCAAATAACTCAAAGAAGAAAAAAAATAATAAAATAAGGAATTCAATCCTGGTGATAAAAATAGAGTTCAAATTACTCAAGGAAACCCAAACTGATGTTAAAAAAGAACACAGTAAGCCTACCAAACCTCAGTGGATAACTTTGACAACAGAATGAAACATATTAAAGACTGAATAAGGATGGAAGATAAAGCAAAGGGAATGCATTCCTCAGTAAAAGTAAGTGAAAACAGAAAACAAAACTAAACAAAAATAAAGAAAGAATAGGACATGACTGAATTGGAAGACACCATGAAAAAAATAAAACCTTGGAACAAAGATCATACAAGAACACCATAGCAAAGGCATGCAGAATATTTCCAATAAAGCAGAAAAAAATTCTCCAAATCTTGAAAAATTCCCATTAATTATAAGAGTCAAACAGAACATTAAGTACACTCAGCTATAAAGCCAAACTCCTTAAAATAAGACCTGATCATTTGCCAGAAAACTTCAAGGCCATCAGAACCTGGAAATGTGCATTCTGAGTTCTGAAAGATCATAATTGTCAAATAAGACCATTATTCTCAGCAAAACTACCCATTAAAATAAAAGGAGAAATGAGAACTTATTGTGACAAAAGAGATGAAAGGACCTTATGACTACTAAGCCAGTTCTACAGAGGATTCTAGAAGGTATACTTCAATATGAAGAGAAGGATAGAAATATCAAGAAACCATAATTGGGCATATACCCAAAAGATGCCCCAACATATAAAAAAGACACTCCACTATGTTCATAGCAGCCTTATTTAGAAGAGCCAGAAGCTGGAAAGAACCCAGATGCCCTTCAACAGAGGAATGGATACAGAAAATGTGGTACATCTACACAATGGAATATTACTCAGATATCAAAAACAATGACTTTATGAAATTCGTTGGAACTGGAAAACATCATCCTGAGTGAGGTAACCCAATCACAGAAAAACACACATGGTATGCACTCATTGATAAGTGACTATTAGCCCAAATGCTTGAATTACCCTAGATGCCTAGAACACATGAAACTCAAGACGGATGATCAAAATGTGAATGCTTCACTCCTTCTTTAAAAGGGGAACAAGAATACCCTTGGCAGGGAATAGAGAGGCAAAGATTAAAACAGACACAGAAGGAACACCCATTCAGAGCCTGCCCCACATGTGGCCCATACATATACAGCCATCCAATTAGACAAGATGGATGAAGCAAAGAAGTGCAGGCCGACAGGAGCCAGATGTAGATCTCTCCTGAGAGACACAGCCAGAATACAGCAAATACAGAGGCGAGAGCCAGCAGCAAACCACTGAACTGAGAATAGGACCCCCGTTGAAGGAATCAGAGAAAGAACTGGAAAGCTTGAAGGGGCTCGAGACCCCATATGAACAACAATGCCAATCAACCAGAGCTTCCAGGGACTAAGCCACTACCTAAAGACTATACATGGACTGACCCTGGACTCTGACCTCATAGGTAGCAATGAATAGTCTAGTAAGAGCATCAGTGGAAGGGGAAGCCCTTGGTCCTGCTAAGACTGAACGCCCAGTGAATGTGATTGTTGGGGGGAGGGCAGCAATGGGGGGAGAGTGGGGAGGGGAACACCCATAAAGAAGGGGAGGGGGAGGGATTAGGGGGATGTTTGCCCAGAAACCGGGAAAGGGAATAACATTCGAAATGTAAATAATAATTCAAATATAATGTAAAAAATAATTCGAAATGTAAATGTAAATGTATTAACTCAAGTTAATAAAAAAAAAAGAAACCATAAAGAACAAAAATAATAGCCAGGAGATGCAATCACGAACTATATAAGAGCTAATCAAAATCAACAAAATTATAGGATTAGTAGCAAAAAGACAGAGTGTTAGATGGGTTTAGAGATAGGATCCATCTTTTGGATGCCTCTCAGAAACTTGCTTTACCATCAATGATGGATTCCTTTATAGAGATAAAGGATGGAAAAAGTCATTCCAAACAGACAGAATAAAGAAACAATCTGATATAGAGTTCAAAGCAAAACTAGTCTGGAAAGACAAGGAGGACACCCTGTACTCTTAAAAATATCTATAGCATCTAAAGGGTATTATGATCATAAAACATATGTATACCAAAAGAGGGACACTTAATTTAATAAAGAAAATTCTATTACTTCTAAAAACCACAAAATAGCCACAATACAGTGATAATGGAAAAGAAAGAAAGAAAGAAAGGAAGAAAGAAAGAAAGAAAGAAAGAAAGAAAGAAAGAAAGAAAACCTAACAAAGAAACTGGGGTTAAATGACACCAACACCAAGTGGACATAAAAGATGCCTGCAGATTGCCCCACCAAAACACCAAAAAATAAACATTTTTTTTTGGTTCTTTTTTTTTTCGGAGCTGGGGACCAAACCCAGGGCTTTGAGCTTCCTAGGCAAGCGCTCTACCACTGAGCTAAATCCCCAACCCCAAACATTTTTCTTAAAAATCCATGGAACTTTCTCAAAAAGTCCACCACATATTAGAAATCAAATGAAACTCAGTAAATAGATTATTGAAATAACAACCTGAATTCTAATGGATCACAATTGACTAAAGCTGAATATCAACAGCCACAAAAGCAGTAGAAACTACAAAAAAAAAACCATGAAAATGAAACAGCACAAAAGAATGATAATTTGGTCATGTAAGAAGTCAAGGAGATTAAAATATTAATGTTAAATTAACCAAAAGAAAAATAAACACGATCCAGACTAATATCTAGAAGTAAATAGAGAAAAGGGAGAGATTTTAACAAACACTGAGGAAATTAAGAGAATTCATAAGACATACTTTAAAAATATTTATTTTTGTCCTTTATATTAAATGAGATACAAACAGAATGAAAATGAGATACATACAAATGAAAATTTTTTTCATTTGAAAAAAGCCCAGGGTCAGATTCTTTCAACACAGACTTCTCCCAGATTTTTGAAGGACTAATACCACAATACTCCTCAATGTATTCCCTAAACAAAATGTAATGAACATTAGTATATATATATGAATATATTACATAAAACATACACACACACACACACACACACACACACACACACACACACACACACACACCGAATCCAGTGATACTCTGACACCAAAACAAAACAACAACTCAGTGAACAAAACATAATTATAAACCTCCCATGCTCATGGATAGAGAGGAACCTAGCATAGCTGTCTCCTGAGAGGTGGATAGAAACAGATGCAGAGACCCATAGGGACACATCAGGCAGAGCTTTGGACGTCTTGTGAACTAATGATGGTTAGGAGGGATCTAGGATACTGAAAGAAGACCTATAGAGACCTGGGTCAATGGAGGTTCACAGAGACTGAACCACCAACCAAAGAGTGTGCAAGGGCTGGACCTAGGCCCTTTACACATTTGTAGCAGATGTGCCTCTTGATTTTCATGTGACTCGCCTGACAGTTAGAAAGGGGGCTGTCTAGGACTCTTTTGTCTGTCCTTGATTCCATTTCCCTATTTGGACTGCCTGGTTGGGCCTCAGCTGGAGAGAATGTGCCTAGTTCTGTTGGGATTTGATTTCCCAGGGTGTGATTGTACTCATAGGGGGCTTCCTTTCTCTGAAGAGAAGAGGAGAGGCTATTTGGAGTAGAGGTTTAAGGGTGGGACTGGAAGGGGAGGTGGGTGGGGATACATTCAGGATATAAAGTGAATAAAAGTAAATTATTGAAAAAACATAAACAATGTCTCTGATGAGTGTGGACATAAAAATTATCAACATAATACTTGTAACAGAACTGAAGATGAATACATCAAAAAGATTATCTACCGATATCAAGTTAGCTTCAGTTTAGGGAGGTTCAGAATACATAAATCAATAACTGTAATCTAACACAAAAAATAAAGGGTAGAAACCAAATGATCATTTCAGTAGATACAAAAAAGACCCCTGATAAAAATCTAACTTTTTTCATTGATTAATTAATTTATTTCACATCCTGATGGCAACTTCTCTTTCTGTTTTTCTTCCTAGTCCTATGATCTCACTTCCATTTCCCCATTCCTCCTTGCTTCCCCTCCAGAGAAGGAAAGAACTCCCATGGATATCAACTCACCTTTGCATATCAAATTGCAATAACACCAGGGTCTTCTTTCTTGTTGGTTCTTATTGTAGCAGCAGATGGAGAAAAGCATCAGTGGGAGAACTAAGACTTGGTATTATGAGATATTTAGGTTTGCTGGATAATAATAAGGCGTTTACTTATCTTAAGTCTAAGTTACTTTGCTTTAGTAGCTGCCCTGCCTTCTGAGTTCTTCTGAGGCAGGAAACTGTTCAGCACCTCATCTTTTTAGCACCTCATCTTAAAACAGCATGGGATTATGTAAAGTAGCCTTTGTTCCATTTCCAAAGGAACAGCCAGGATCTCACTTCCAGTCTGCTAGTTGAAGTTGCAGGAAGAAAAAGGGGCTCTTTGAAAAGTGGTTTTAGCTTTTATTTCTAAGTTTTAAGAAGTTTCCCGTGAAAGTGCTCTAAATGGTAAAGGTTTTTAAAAGAAAAGGGGGATAAGGATCCTCTCCTCTCTTTGTCCTCAGCATTTATATATCTTTCAGAATACATGATCACATGGTAAAATGTTCATCACAAGTTTACACATAAATTCAAACCATAAATCGAATAAGAAGTTTACAAAAGAGAATGTTTACATGCATATTAATTAGGACTAATTATCTGGATATATATTATCTGTCACCAGATTTACAGGTTCATGGAGAGTTAAAAATCATAACTAAGTTATTAGTGAGGTTTTGTATAATAGACCCAATCAATATGTTGTCTTCTGTCTTTGCACCTAGCATAAATCCTCAGTTCCCTTTTTATGACCCTTGGTTAATGGTTTTTTTTTAAAGATGTATTTATTTTATTTATATGAGAACATCAGAAGAGGGCATCGATCCCATTGCAGATGGTTGTGAGACACCATCTGGTTGCTGGGACTTGAACTTGGGACCTCTGGAAGAACAATCAGTGCTCTTAACCACTGAGCCATCTCTCTAGCCTCTAGTTAATCATTTTACAACCTGTTGGAATGTGCTTTTAGAGGTAGGTGCTTGCCAGCTATCTCAGAAGCAATTAGCTCATGACTCTTGTTGTTGTTGATATATGTTGTGGTCGGCCCTGGGGTTATTTATATTTTGATGCTAATTCTGCTGCCCCAGGGATGGCTGCCTAGTCACTTACTCAGGACTCCCATTTAATTTGTAAAATAAAGGCAAGAGCACATGATTTGGGAAGGGGAAGAGGAGAGAGAAGTTGGAGGAGGAGAAGGAGGAGAAAGGAGCTGAAGAAGTGACATGGGAAAACCGCAAGTTATGAGGGATTTCAGAGCTGGGGAATAGGATAGTGTACTGGTAGAACTGCCCAATCTAGGTGCTAGCTTGTACTCATATTAATCGAGTTGTGTTTTCTTTGCACGGGCATATTTGGGTTGGAGAGGTTACTGATATATCCCCTATTGCTAGGGTAACCCTCATAGATTCCTGGGAATTTCCATTTTTCTAGGTTTCTAATGAGTGAATACCTGATATACTCCCCTATCCCAGTTCTCTCTCCCTCTGTCCTCCCAGACTTGAAACCTCTAGTTTCCTCCCCATCCCCTTTCCCACCCTATACACTCCCTCCATATATCACTAATGTCTATTTTATTTCCTCTTCTTGTTGAGATTCATGCACTCTCCCTTTGACCCTCCTTGCTATTTAGTTTTCTGGTGTCCCTGGATTGTGGTATGGTTATCCTATACTTTATGACTAATATCCATGTATAATTACATATGTTGTTTTCTTTTTTGGATCTGGGCTACTCCACTCGGAAAGATCTTTTCTTAGATCTATTCATTTGCCTGCAAAGTTCATCATGTGATTTTTGTTAATAGCTGAGTAGTATTCTATTGTGTAAATTTACTCTATTATTTAGTTGTGGGATATCTGGGTTGTTTCTGGTTTCTGGCTGTTAAAATAAGGCTGTTATGAATATAGTTGAGGTAGTACCTTGTGGTATGGTAAGGAATCTCTTAGGTATATGCCCAGGATTGATATAGCTGGGTCTTGAGTTAAAACTATTTCCACCAAATTGATTTTCAAACTGGTCATACAAATTTTCAATCCTACCTGCAGTGGAAGAGTATTTCCCCTCCTCCACATCCTCACCAGCATGAGTTAAACCTTGAACTTTTTATCTTAGCCATTCTGATGTGTGTAAGATTTCAGAATTTCAGAGTTGTTTTTATTTGCATTTCCCTGATGACTAAGGGCCTTGAACATTTCTTTAAGTGCTTCCTAGCTATTAGAGATTCATTTGTTGAGTCTTCACTGTTTAGCTCTGTATCTCATTTTTAAATTGGGTTATTTGGTTTGTTGATGTCTAATTTTTGGAGTTCTTTGTATATTTTGGATATCAGCCCTCTAATGGATGTAGGGCTGGTGAAGATTTCTTCCCAATGACAATGTCCTTTGCCTTACAGAAGATTTTCAGTTTCATGAGGTCCCATTTATTAATTGTTGATCCTGGGGCCTGAGTTGTTGTTCTGTTCAGGAAGTTTTTTTCCTGTGCTTATGCATTCAAGGCTATTCTTCACTTTCTTTTCTATCATGGTCAATATATGCAGTTTTATGCTGAGGTTTTTGATCTACTTGGACTTGATTTTGAGCAGGGTGATAAATATTGATCTATTTGCTTTCTTCTACATTCAGACATCCAGTTTGATCAGCACCAATTGTTGAAGATGCTTTTTTTCCCCACTGTATAACTTTGATTTCTTTGTCACTAATCAAGTGTACATAGGTATATGAGCTTACTTTGGGGTCCTTGATTCTGTTTCATTTATCAACCTGTGATTATAAGCCACTAACATGTGTTTTTTATCCCTATGTTTCTGTAGTACATCTTTAGATCAGAGATGGTGATATATCCAGAAGTCCTTTTATTTTACAGGGTTATTTTATTTTTTTATTTTTTCCATAGGAAGTTGAGAATTTTTCTTTCAAGTTCTCAACTTTATTATTATATTTAGATATGTGTCTTTATTATATTTAGATTTGTGTCCTGTATCTCTGATCTCTTTGAGATTATTCATATTAAGGGGGGTTGGATTTTTGTCAAGGAACTTTTTAGTATCTAATGAGATGATCATGGTGGTTTTTATTTTTTCTTCCAGTTTATTCATATGGTAGATTTCATTGTCAGATTTTCCTTTGTTGAAGCATCTCCCCATCCCTGGATTAAAGCTTACTTGATCATAGGGGATGGTGTTTTTCATGTGTTCTTGGAAAATCCAACATTTTTCATGATAAAAGTCTTGGAGGCATTCTGAAAACATGTGTCAACATACTAAAGGCAACATATACCAAATTCACAGCTAATCTTTTTCAAATTGAGAAAAATTCAAATATTTCTATGAAAATCACAAATAAGGAAAAAAAATGTCCATTCTTCCAGCTACTGTTCATTATAGTACTCGAAGTATTTACAGGAACAGTAAAAACATCAAATTCTTATTTACAGATGGTAGAATTCTATATGTAAAAGACACTAAATACACCTTCAGATAAAAGAAAGGAGAATATAGTTTCTATGTAAAACTTTAGAAGAAAAAATAGCATCACTAAATATATTCCAGGGAAGCCTTAGTCTCCACTAAGTGATGCAGAAAATGCCCAGTTTTGATTTTTTAGATGTAGTGCTGTTTTTGCCCACTCTGATGAGTATTTCTTTGAGATAAGTGATTCGGGCTTGGTGCAGGTCTGTAACTCTGTAGAAGCAGGTGGGTTGAAAATTCAAGAACAGTACAGGGCACCTAGTGAGGCCTTTGTCTCAAAATAAAAAGGAATGAGGTGGGAATGAGACTGGCTCTTCCAGTATTTGTGAGGATAAAGTTCAATCTGAATTACTACACAAACCACTCCCTAAACAGTAGTACTGGGTATAGTAACATGTTTCCCTGTTGCTGCCAACTCAAAAGCCTGTTCACAGTACCTGTCTCTGAAGACAGACTGGATTTTTCAGCTGCTTGCTGCTGTGGCTAAAGTAAAAAATTACATGCATTTTTGCTTGTAAGTGTTTATTTCCTGTAGAAAAGTTTATTGTTGTTTGCTGTTCTGTTCTTGGCATTGTTTTTGTATTTTTTATGAACTTTCTTTATCCCCTCCTCATGCTGATTTATCTTCATATCACTAAGCCACCTAAATAGGTAACCAACTATCTGGAATTAAGCTTTGCTATAGGTATTAAGTAGAAATTTATTATATTTTCCACAATTAGCTGGGATTTCCAATTCTCCTTATTGAATAATTTCTCTGTTTCTTTGGAGAACATAACTTTTAATTTATGATATATACATAAGCTGTGTATTCTGTGTGCATAGGTTTGGCTTTGTTTCTAGAGCCTTTAATTGTTCCTGAAGTGCCAGTATTTCTGGTAAGAATGAATAAGGAAGCACAAACCATGTTTTCTTTTCATTTTTTGTATTTGGTAACACTTTATTGAGAAGGAACCTGTGTCAGCACTACTATGTAAACAATGACAAAGATCAAGGGAAACACATCAGGGATCATATAGACAGCAATATACATTGTCCTTTATATAATCAACATATAATAGTTAAAGAAACTTTAATCCTTATTAAGCAAACATTTTTTTGCCTACACTGCCTTGCCTGGAGAACTTTATCTCCTGGGGCATCTCCTGAGTCTTCTTGAGATCAGCCAATGCTTAATAATACTTTTTTTTTTTGTTCTTTTTTTTTTTTTTTTTTTTTTTTTTTCGGAGCTGGGGACCGAACCCAGGGCCTTGCGCTTCCTAGGCAAGCGCTCTACCACTGAGCTAAATCTCCAACCCCTAATAATACTTTTTTAATCCTTGCCATCCTTGCACTTTTTGGCATAGTGCTTTAGTATTTGAAGGGTCCATTTCAAGAGCCTCCAAGCTACTGTCAATCACCCCCTGCCAATTTGACATCTTCAATTTACAAGCATCAATATTCAGCACACAACTTAAGGCTATAGGTTGTAGTCTGGATATATGTGCTTTCTTTCTTTCTTTCTTTCTTTCTTTCTTTCTTTCTTTCTTTCTTCCTTTCTTCTATATCGAATATATTTTTCTTTTTAATTGGATATATTTCTTTATTTACATTTCAAATGTTATTCCCTTCCCTGTTTCCTGTCCCTAAACCCTCATACCCCCCCACTTCACCATAAGGGTGTTTCCCCCATCCATCCCCACTTACCGTCCACCTGACATTTCCCTGCACTGGGGGTGCAACCTTGGCAGGACCAAGGTCTTCCCCTTCCACTGGTGCCCTAACAAGGCTGTTCTCTGCTACATATGCAGTTGGAGCCATGGCTCAGTCCATGTATACTTTTGGGTAGTGGTTTAGTCCCTGGAAGCTCTGGTTGGTCGACACTGTTGCTCTTATGGGGTTGCATGTCCCTTCAGCTCTTTCAATGCTTCCTCTAATTACCCCAAAGGGGGTCCTGTTCTCAGTTCAGTGGTTTGTTGCTAGCATTTTCCTCTGTATTTGACATGCTCTGGTTGTATCTCTTAGGAGAGATCTATATCCAGTCCCTTCCAGCATACACTTTTTAGCTTCATCAATCTCATCTAGTTTTGGTGACTGTATATATATATGGGCCACATGTGGGGCAGGCCCTGAATGGCTATCCTTTCAGTCTCTGCTCTAAACATTGCCTCCATATCCCTTCATATGGATATTTTTGCTTCCCCTTTTAAAAGGGAGTGGGAACATCCGCATTTTGGTCATCCTTCTTCTTGAGCTTCCTGTGGTCTGTGGATTTTATGTTGGGTAATTCAAGCTTTTAAGCTAATATCCAATTATCAATGAGTGCATACCATGTGTGTTTTTCTGTGATTGAGTTACCTCATTCAGGATGATATAGTCAAATTCATTACATTTGCCTATGAATTTCATGAAGTCATTGTTTTTGATTGCTGAGTAGTACTCCATTGTTTAGATGTACCACATTTTTTCAATCCATTCCTCTATGGAAGGGTATCTGGATTCTTTCCAGCTTCTGGCTATTATAAATAAGGCTGCTATGAACATAGTGGAGCATGTGTCTTTGTTGTATGTTGTCTGTTGGAGCATTTTTTCGGTATATACCCAGGAGAGGTATAGCTGGGTCGTCAGGTAATAGAATGTCCAATTTTCTAAGGAACCTCCAGAATGATTTCCAGAGTGGTTGTGCCAGTTTGCAGTCTCACTAACAATGGAGGAGTGTTCCTCTTTCTCCACATCCTTGCCAGTATCTGGTGTCACATGAGATTTCCATCTTAGTCATTCTGACTGGTGTGAGGTGGAATCTCAGGGTTGTTTTGATTTGCATTTCCCTGATGACTAAGGATATTGAACATTCCTTTAGGTGCTTCTTGGCTATTTGATATTCCACATCTGAGAATTCTTTGTTTAGCTCTGTACCCCATTTTTAATAGGGTTGTTTGGCTTTCTAGAGTCTAACTTCTTGAGTTCTTTGTATATTTTGGATATTAACCCTCTATCAGATGTAGGATTGGTAAAGATCCTTTCTCAATCTGTTGGTTGCCATTTTGTCGTAATGACAGTGTCCTTTGCCTTACAGAAGCATTGCAGTTTTATGAGGTCCCATTTGTTTATTCTTGATCTTAGAGCATAAGCCATTGGTGTTCTGTTCAGGAAATTTTTTCCAGTGCCCATGTGTTCCAGATGCTTCCCTAGTTTTTATTTTTTTATTAGTTTGAGTGTATCTGATTTGATGTGGAGATCCTTGATCCACTTGGACTTGAGCTTTGTACAGGGTGATAAGGATGGATCGATCTGCATTCTTCTACATGTTGACCTCCAGTTGAACCAGCACCATTTGCTGAAAATGCCATCTTTTTTCCACTGGATGGATTTAGCTCCTTTGTCAAAGATCAAATGTGTGGGTTCCTTTCTAGGTCTTCAATTCTGTTCCACTGTTCTATCTGCCTGTCTCTGTACCAATATTGTACACTTTTTATGATTATTGCTCTGTAATATGGCTTGAAGTCACAGATGGTGATTCCCCCAGAAGTTTTTTTATTGTTGAGTATGCTTTTCACTATCCTGGGTTCTTTGCTATTTCAAATGAATTTGCAAATTGCTCTTTCTTTTTCTATAAAGAATTGAGTAGGAATGTTGTTGGGGATTGCATTGAATCTGTAGATTTCTTTGCAAAATAGCTATTTTTAGTATATTAATCCTGCCAATATTTCCATCTTCTGAGATCTTCAGTCATTTCTTCAGAGACTTATCTGCCATACAGATCTTTCACTTGCTTGGTTAAAGACATACCAAAATATTTTATATTATCTGGGACTATTGTGAATAGTGTCATTTCCCTAATTTCTTTCTCAGAAAGAAATTTATTGTTTATTCTTTGAGTAGAGGAAGGCTACTGATTTGTTTGAGTTAATTTTCAACCCAGCCACTTTGCTGCAGTTGTTTGTCAGGTTTAGTCATTCTCTGGTAGAACTTTTGAGGTCACTTAAGTACATTATCAAATCATCTGCAAAGAGTGTTATTTTGACTTCTTCCCTACCAATTTGTATCCCTTTTGACCTCCTTTTGTTGTCTGCTTGCTCTTGGCAGGACTTTGAGTACTATATTGAATAAGTAGGGAGAGAGTGGGCAACCTTGACTAGTCCCTGATTTTAGTGGGATTGCTTCAAGTTTCTCTCCATTTATTTTGATGTTAGCTACTGGTTTGTCATATATCTTTCAAGGACTTTTATCATGAAGGGGTGTTGAATTTTGTAAAATGCTTTCTCAGCATTTATGAAATGGTCATGTGGGTTTTATCTTTGAGTTTGTCTATAGAGTGGATTATGTTGATGGATTTCCATATATTAAACCATCTGCTTTCTCAATAACAGCCTTTGAACCTTCCCATATTTTTAATAACCATCTCCCAGTTCTGAGACTTGAAAAAAGTATTTCCCATGTTTTTTAAGTCTTCATATATTAATAAAATTTTATCTACATCTTTTAAATCTATTCTGCATCCTCGGGGAAATCTGACTATCACCAGAGCCATCTTTGGGGAATATTCCCCAGTCATCCCCTTCTTTCAATTCTTCACATTCTACAATAACACACATTTTGGCAGGTTTTTCACCATTCACCTCTACATTTTCAAGCATCCTTTCCACACCTAGTCCTTTCATTACTTGACCGAATACCATGTTTCCCATCCACATGAGAAGTTGGAACTCTTGTGACAAAGAACTGAGAGCCATTTGGATTGGGGACTGCATTTGCCAAGCTCAGCAAACACTCCCAATCATGCTTACAAAGAAAATTCTCAACTTTAAATTTTTAACCATAAATAGTTCTTCCACCTGTCCCATTCTGATTTGATAAGTCTCCACTCTGAATCATGAATTTCTTAATAGTTCGGTGGAAAGGACATCCTTTAAAATGGAGAGGTTTCCCAGTTGTGGATCCAGTGCCTTTTTCTCCTGTACACAATGCATGAAAATTTTCTGCAGTTTTGGGAACAATGTCTGTAAACAACTCTAAACCAATTCGTCCAACTTGCTCCTTGCTGATTTCCATGTCAAAGAAGACTCATGCAGGTTCTTGGAATTAGAGGACTTGGCTGCTGAGGAAGGGAGTAGACTTCTTTATGGCAGGCGCTGGAAAGTGGGACATCAGTGCCTCGTGTGCGAGAGGGGCTCAAACTCTCCATATTGTATTTTCCAAGACTATGTAGTCTTCTCCTCAGAATTTAACATACCTCAATTTTAAATCTTTTGGTTACTCATTTCTCTCATTTTTTCCGTCTCTCATATGCACGCAGTTTTGAGTTTGGGAGACATATATATATATATATATATATATATATACATATATATATAATTTATATATATATACATATATATGTACATATATATAATTTTCATATATATATATGCAGTTTTGGGAACATACACACACACACACACACATATATATATATATGTATATATATATATATATATATATATATATATGAAGATTTTATGTCTTTTTTTTCTGGGAACTGAATCATGTAAACCAGGAATAGATTTGAGATTAAATAAATGTTACAATATTTCATTTCTTTTTTATCCTTTAATCGTTTTTTACATTCCAGTCTTTATCCTCTTCTTGGAGTGCCCTCTGACTCTTTGACATCTCATACCTCCTCCCTGCTTCCTCCACCCCATATCCCATCTCCAAGAGGATGTCCCCACTCCCCTACTCCCACTCCACCAGACCTCACCACTCCCTGGGCCTCATTCCCTTGAGGGTTAGGTATATCTTCTCTCACTGAGTCAAGACACACCATCCTCTGCTGTATATGTACTGGGGGTTGCTGACTGGTTAGTGGCTCAGGGTCTGAGCAATCCCTCGGGTTCTAGGTCAGTTGAAACTGCTTGTCTTCCTACAGGGTCACCTGTCTTCAGCTTCTTCCAACTTTTCCCTACTTTAACCACAGAGGTTTCCATCTTCTGTTGATTGGTTGGGTGTAAATATCTGCATCTGACTTTCTCAGCTGCTTGTTGGGTCTGTCGGAGGGCAGTCATTCTAGGCTCCTGTTTGTAAGCACACCCCAGTATCAGTAATAGTGTCAGACCTTGGAATCTCCTTTTGAGCTGAATCCCAATTTGCGCCAGGCACTGAACTGCCTTTCCTCAGGATCTTCTCTATTTTTGACCCTGCAGGTCTCAGAAACAGTAACAATTCTGGGTCAGAGTTTTTGACTGTGGGATGGCAATCCCATTCGTCCAGTTGATGCTCTGTCTTTCTACTGGAGGTGGACTGTACAAGTTCCCTCTCTCCACTGTAGGTCATTTCATCTAAGGTCCCTTCCTTTGAAAGTCTCCCACTTCCAGGTCTCTGATACATTTTAGAAGGTCCCCCCATCTCCTACTTCCCAAGGTTGCCTATTTCCATTCTTTCTGCTGGCCTTCAGGGCTTCAGTTCTGCAGCCCCACCACCACCCTGCACTAATACCTGATCATGTTCATTTTGACTTTTATTTTAATTTTTGAGATTATTATAAATCACCCACCCCTCTTTTTTTGCTCAATCTGCACCATCCATGAGTTCTTCTTTCTAATTTTCAAATTCCTATTAAGAATTGTGGAACTTTTAAGAATGGATTGCTGAGGTCTGAATTGTTACAGGATCTGCCTGTTTTGTTTTAATATTTTTCTATCAGCTAAGCATTTGCATGGTCTAGTTGTAACAGACAGGTGTCACTGTGATATGGTGGAGAGTGTGTGACCCCTAGAGTCCTGTATCTAATTGTCTGAGATCACCTTCTTACCCTTTTAACTTCTGTTCCATTATTCTTGACTTGATAAGGTAATACTTTTAGTATAAGCCTTTCAGATACTTGTGTGATATGAGTTAATTATCCTTACTGATTTTCCCCAATACTTGACTGCTATATTAACTATATGAAACTGAATCTACTTTTCCAAATTATATCCAGCCACCTACCCAATTCTCATTAATATAAATGTTTTTCAAGTTTAATTTTCCTTGATTTCTCTAAGTGATGTTGATAACTCACAAATAATAATTTGTTTCTCCTTTCAACAGTTAGGAATTCTGTATATTCACACTGTTTTCCACTGGATAAATGTTGCAGACAAATATCAATGATATATAATTCTTATGGAAGCTTGATTCTATTAAATGTTTGTAGTAATTGTTTTTAATAAAATTATGATTGTGATTATTTTTAATTGTAATAAAATTTATCTTTTAACAAAAATAAGTTAAATTTTATAAATTGCTTTATTGGCACTTTTTTGATAATCAGGTTAGCTTCCCCTTCCTCCCTAGTTAGCTTCCTTAAATATAGGAATTGATGTAAATTGATTCATCAGTCCTGACTCTACAATATAACATAATTATATTTATATGCATGTTCAGGTTTCAAGGTAACTAGGCTTACATCCCTAGTGTGATAGGCATAACCCAAGTCCACCCTTATGTGTCCTCTTTTTATTTCCTTTCAATGTTAATTCTGTCTTCCACCCCCATTCTGCCAAATAGCCAACCACAGATAAGACACATGGTTTCTCCCTGCCATGTATGCTGAGGACTAGGTACTCTGGAAGGGTTGCAGTGCTGGTCTGCACAGTCTATGGGCAAGATACCCTCTATCCCTCATCTACTACTCCTATGTTTCTTTGGATCTCAGAATATTTTCAAGTTGAGAACCCCAAGTTTATGATCCTTTTCTCTGTAACTACACTTTGAATCTCTTTCTCTTGTATGGCTTTGACAGGTGGCAAGAATTTTTTTTTTTTGGAGCTGGGGACAGAACCCAGGGCCTTGTGCTTGCTAGGCAAGCGCTCTACCAATGAGCTAAATCCCCAACCCCAAGAATTTCTGATCTACAAATTGCACTCCCTAACTTTCAAGCCTCCCAGAGGTAACTTCCTGCCTAAGGCAAAGCAGTGAAGTTTTTCCTTTATTTCCTTCCAAAAGGCACCAAACATAGTTACAGCTGTTTTTGCAGAAGGGAGAAGAAAGGAAAGTTGGGAGCTCTGGATCATTTCTTATATTGGGCAGCACATGGTCATCGGAATTAATGATATATTATAATTCTAGAGGTTTGATGGTTCTGACCATCTGGAACTGGAAAATATTTTAGGATAGTTCCTTTTCAAATTATTAGTCTCGAGATTTCAGTTTTGTTGTAATCTTTTTTCACACCGAATTACAGGGAAATGTGTAACTATTGGTTTGTGAAAGCTAGTGGTCACTTGTGGCCTCCAGATTCTTTGTAGCAAATTGTTTTACCCCTCTGACCAGCTGGCTTATGTTACTGTGTGATGCTAATTAAATCCTTCTATGGTTCACATATATTCAGTCAAACTGGGCTTATCATTTCCTTTAATTATCTCTATCTCGTCTCCGAACACAATTTTCTGAATATTTATTGTCAAAAGAGAAAGTGTTGGGACATAATTTTGAGCTGAGGAGCTGTGCTCAGTGCTCACGTTATAGAGCTGTAATTGGCAGTCCTACAGCCATTTCTATAAGACAATGCAGTAATTGGAATCAAAGTAGTGACATTAACGGGCTGCAAATTACTGCTAGATCTTTAAATAAAGAAATTTACAATAATGAGAAAACACAGTAAAAAGGAAGCTGAGTATGGAGTCCAGAAATTGGCTTCACTATTTGAATTCTAGAAATCCCATTCTCCCATTCTCCCATTCTCCCATTCTCCCACTCTTTGAAATACTTTACAATATGACTGAAGCCAAGGGAAGAGTTCAGTCAGCAAAAACGATGTAGAGCTTTACACGTATGCAAAAATGAAGTATGGATAGGACAGCTACATGATCTTTGCAAACTTCATAGTTGTTTTTAGTAGGTGGGAAATTTTACCTATTTTTTAAATAGGTAAAACATTAAATTTGAGCAACTGAATTTAAAGTAGAGGATGTTTACACCTATAACCTACTTTTATTTCTGCTGCTGTGATACAATAGCTTGGCAAAAAGGAACTCAGATGATAAGGGTGTTTGGCTTAGGACTCCAGGTTGTGATCCATTATTATTGTACAGTCAAGTCAGGGACTTGATGCAGGTACTCAGATCACCTCCATATTCAGGGCAGAGAAAAGAATGTGTGCCTGCTCCCAGTAGTTAGTACTCACTCTATACTTACACAGTTGAGGAAACCCTGCCTAGGGCATGATGCCACCTACAGTGGTCTGTTCTTTCCACTTCAATTAACATAATCAAGGTAATTCTCCAAAACTGGGACTACAATTCCATCTGATCTAGACAATTCCTCTTTGAGACTATCTTCTCAGGGGATTCTCCACTGTGTTGACAGTTAAAACTAACTCTAGCACTTTTTAAAATGCATGTTAAATCAAAATTGTAATATAATTGACATACCACCTGTCAGGTTGGACTGTCCACTGTATAGGAGAACTGATAGGTATTTCTCTACTTATAATGAAATCGAAATTGGCATTGAAAAATAGCATTTAGATGTGAAAGTTTTCTGTAAAACTGAGTCTTTTTCAAATAACTGGTTGACCAGGTCGCAGTTAGTAAAATTGTCTCATGGAAGGCAATTTGTACCACTTTAGAAAGAATCAAACTGGCACTAAGTCTCTACTATTTCACATTCACAGCTGGCAGATAAAGAACGGTCACTCTCCAGTCTTTCAATGAGATCCCTCAAGACACTCTAAGTGTCTGGGAGTGGGAGGCTATGTCTACATAGAAAATGGATGTATTCTGTCATTATATATGTGTTATACCTTATATAGCACAAATGTTACAGTATTTTCCCTAACTTCCAAACTACTACATTCTCAGGGCTGGTCCAAGACAATGCTTATTTATTGGGCTTCTTATTATAGGCAAATCTTGGACTACGTTTATATAGACCAGGTCAGGTTTTACTTGCATTGTCTACTGAAGCTGTTCAGTGAGTGGAAGTAACTGAATCAGGTGTCTCTGACCACTTAAAGATGAGAAAAATTATTTGGACAAACTCATTTCTCAGAGTGAACAAAAGGGTGACTGCTCTTACCCCAATGTATACATATATAAATCATAAAACTGTACATACCTTTTATGATTCTTTCAGGATATTTAATATTTACCAAGTAATGAAATTTAGGAATTCAGAATCATTGAAGCAAAGTATGTGAACCCTTTTGTAAGTTTTTGTTGAAGGGTTTGTGATGGTTTCCATTGGCTGTCAACGTGACAGAATCTAGAGTATCCTTTGAGACTAGCTCTGGGCATGACTGGGAGGGATCTTTTGGATTAGGTCAACAGGCTAGGGTTTGTGGATAAGTAGGAAAAAGCAAGCTGAGCATGAACAATCTGCTCTGTTTGCTGAATGTGAATGTAATACCCTCAGCCTCCATCCTGCTCCTGACTCTGTGCTATCCGTGCCTGCTTCCCCGAGACTGAAGAAGCTCTAACTGTGAACAAACTAAACTCTTTCTTCCTTAGTCTGCTTTTCTTGCATATTTGATCACAACTGTTAGAGAAGTAACCAAAATGGACTATTCAAATTACATGAAATTAGATTTTAGTTATTTTTCTATCATTTATTTGATTTTTCATTTCTGAGCTAAAAATATTAAATGTACTCATATGTTAATGCTACAGAATTCTCTGACATTTCTAAATGTTTTCAGTATGTATCATCAATTCATAGCAGCTTCAGTCTTTCACATTGACCTGCTTTTGTTTTAGTGTCAAGTCTCTGCTTTTCATGGGATGCACTTTATATAAATATAAATATATGTATATGCTCTCCTACTTTTATTTTAAAGGTTTTCTTATTAATGTTATATATTTATATTATATATTATATATTATATATTATATATTATATATTATATATTATATATTATATATTATATATTTATTTATGTTTCTTATTATAAATGTTATTTTAATTATTTTAAAGTGCTGGTGTCTTATCAAATCTGAATGCTATAGTCTTAAAAAAGAATTCAGTTTGTTCTAATCAGTTGTAACAAATTTAGTGTTTAGTTTTATTTTCCCATGTTCCTTTCTGTTTCCTGTTAATGTTCACATTGTTTCTATTTATCTATTCACATATTTTTCTGAATCAATAAAACAAGTTTGTTGGGGTAATAGGACCTTGCAAAACTATAAACAGAATCCAGAGTGGCTACTACCAGCAACTACAAGTGGGGTGTCTCAATGTGGGGCTGGTGGAGAGTGGGGATCTCTTCCTCACTGCAGCAGCAGTTTCCATAGCAATCCTTGGAGAGAAGGGAAAGAGGCAGAGCTCATGCTGTTAGCTACCATTAAAGCTGAAGGATGCAGGCGCTGTGGCCAGTGTGCTCATGTTTGAACTTGGATCCACCTGGGTAAATCCAGCCCTGCTTTAACATAGGTGCTGCCAGTTCATACTCAGTTCCTGATGCTTGCATGGCAGACACTCCTCTTCACTGAGCCACCTCACCAACCCCTGAATATACATTTCTTTATTAACAGATTAATAATGAACAATTGTTTTGTTTATCTTCTTCTTAACCATAATTTAAGCCACGTTATTCTCCTTCTCCAGATCTGCTTGTTCAGTAAAATTTCTAGCATGCCTAAACCTCTCTTCCACTGTTTTAAATTCTTTACTCCATAATCATGAAGTTGATGATTCTACTTTTGATATTAAAAGGACACTCTAGTCACTTAGAGTCTGTGAAAAAGGGAGAGTAGAGTCCTCGGACATCAGAAAATTGTTGAACACTGTATTTGTGTCATCACTAATACCAGAGACTAGAGACTGAAAGATTAGCATGGGTCCAAATAAGAGTGGCACTTAAGAAGACTGAATAAACAGTAAGTGAAATCCTTACTCAGGTCTCAGTGGTGAAAATGGATTATTTCACCCATTCACCATTCATTCCCAGCACCTTAGTACTAACCAATATTGTACACTCACTGTGTGAACCCCTACCCACTCCCTAAGTCTTATATAGCGCATGTTACTTACAAGAAAGGAGATCTGTTTCACCAAAAGCCTCTTGGAGAAGGCTATTTCTCCCCCAGGTTCTATGGAACCCACCCACCTGGCTAAACTTCAGAGCTTCGAGTCCCAGCCAAGTGCTTGACGGAGCCTGGAAATACTGAGGGCAGAAACAGATCCCTGATTAGCCATTCGACTGCTCTACTACTTAATGTGAACTTGCTAGGAATGGTATTGGCTACTACCAAGAAGAATCAAGGGCAGAGTTTATTGGCTTGTGCTTATCTGATCCATGTCAGAGATACTAAATCACGTGCTTGCTGTAGCTCTTCCTGTTCTCATGGGCTCTGGTTTTAGCTACAGCCATGGCCTTGATCTTTTTGCTTTTCTGCCTCAGGACTTCTTTCTTTTTCATTTCTGGGAAGGAAACAGAAGTCTTTCTATTTACCGGCAGCTCAGAAGTGCAGAAAGGTATGCTCCTGGGGTGAGCCTTCAGGCAGCAAGGGATGGCAGCTGGTAGTGTTTATTGGTTTAAAAAAGTACCCTCTGGGTAGCATCCTCACATCTTCCCTGTAATTCCCTGTAATTTTCTCCCTTCCTTAGCATCACTTTGCTTCCTGTTTTCCATCCAGCTTTATTAGGCTTAATTGGCAAATGCAATTGTATTAATATAGAATTACATTCAGTTGAAGTGTTTAGTGCAATGTTTGGCTACACACATATATCGTAAAATCAATTCTGTAATCAAGGAAATTAATCCACTTACCACCTGCTATAATCACCTTTGTACTTGAGTGCAAGAGCATGACGACTTTTTATGTTAGCTGATGTCAATGGCCCTGTAGGTTCTGATTAGCTTCTCTTACCATGTTGTGCAGGGCTTTGCTATAAATTACTCTTGTGTGAGTATCAGGTTTGGATATGCTGGTCCCAGGGAGTGGCACTATTAAGAGGTGTGGCCTTGTTGCAGTAGGTGTGTCACAGTGGGGATGGGCTTAAATACCCTCAACCTGGCTGCCTGGAAACAAATCTTACACTAGTAGCCTTCCAATGAAGATGTAGAACTCTCAGCTCTGCCTGCACTATGCCTGCCTAGATATTGCCCTATTCCTACGTTGATGATAATGAACTGAACCTCTGAACCTGTAAGCCAGCCCCAATTAAAATTTGCCCTTTATAAGACTTGTGTTGGTCATGGTGTCTGTTCATAGCAGTAAAACCGTAAGTAAGACACTCTTGTAACTGCAAATTTTTGTCCTTTGGTGAACATTGCCCCATTTCTACACTTGCTAGTGTAATTTTCTGTTTCTATAAATAGATATGTAGATTCCACATAGAAATGAGATAATGCCCAAATGGGAGTGACTTTGGGATAAGTCCTCGTGGATGGTCCTTGTTATTATTGTCACGATTTCCTTTTTCTTCAATGCAGGAAATTCCCATTGTAAATATCACTGTAAAGCCCAATACTACATTTTCTCCACCCATTCAGGGACTGACAGACAATTTCTGGATCATTTTATAAACTGCCTGCAGTCACGGTTTTGCTTTGTTTGAAGGAACCCAAAATAAGAAATTGCAGTGAGTCTTATTTTATAACAAAATTGTCATTTTTGCCATTTGGGTTTCAAATATTTATTGCTGATCATTTCTCAGGTAAAGTATGAGAATTTTTGATTCTAAGAAAGAGATTTAAGTGAGTCAGTATAATGTACTTAGTCAAAGACATCTTACTTTTGATTTGTATTGTAAATCATGAGAAAAAATATATTATAGGATTAAAAACCTCCAGGTCTGATGACAGACAGATGCAAGGCCACCACTTTGAAAAGGAGAAACACAACAGCAACTCATGCTCCTCCTCTGTGGGGAAGCAGCTACACCTCCCAAAAGACCATGGGGTGAATCTCTGCTCCTTGGCTTTCTCCCTGCTTTTTAAGCTCCTTATTTTACACAGTTTACACTCTGATTATGAATATATTTTCTCTTTCTTTTCTTAATCTATTAATTTTCTTTACTCAATGGCAATGAATCATTCCCTCATATTCTCCTTCAATTTACAGTGAATAATGGTGTCATTTGAGGGTGTGTGTGTGTGTATGTGTGTGTGTGTGTGTGTGTGTGCTTTTAATTAATGTATTTTTCAGATCCTCTTTTTACAGATGTGGCTCAAAAACACTTGTGCTTCACCCAGGTGAGTAGAGAAGTTTCCATGCAAACCAGACAAGTTGAGAGCATCTTCTCAGATTGTAGATTTCATGTGTTCCCCACAGATCACAGACTTTATGTGGTCCCCAGGGTTTCCTGCATCATCCTCAACCTCTCAGCACTGTACTCTGTTCAGCATCTTTCGTTTCTTTTTCTTTCTTTCTTTTTTTAAAAACAGAAGTCTCAAAAACAATGTTGAGTGTTTTCAGAAAGCTCACCATTCCAGTGCTAAGAGCCAGCTCCAATACAAAATTTTGAACACAAGACTCTGAAAATCAGTGTCCCAGGGAAAGCTATATCAACTGCAATCCTACACCATGTCAGGAGCTCAGCAGTGCTCTAGTGACTGGAAAACCTGGGACAGTGTCTGTAGCTATTGAAATAGTGACTGAAAAGTCTCAGTCCAAGATGAAAATAGGAACTGTTTGCTGTGGTTTTTAAAAGGTGTTTTTAAAAATATGTATTTTTAAATGTATGCATGTTTCTTGTATGTATATATGTATGTATGTATGCATGTATATATGTATGTATGTATGAATACTGTGTATCACAGAAGTCAGAAGAGGAAATCAGATCCCATGGAACTGGAGCAACAGATGGCTGTGAGCCCCTAGTCATCATGTAGGTGTGGAGACCGGAATGAAAGTCCTATACAAGAGCTGCAGTTATTCTTAGTCACTGAGCCACCTTTCCAGCCCCTGCTGAGTCTTTTTAGAACCAACATTTAAAATAACATTTAACTATCAAACAGTGAAAAGGACATGTGTCAAGGAAGTGTCACAAAGACTTGAGATGAGACAGGTGGACGGCTTTGAAGCTGAATGCCCTCTGCAGGAAGAAGTCCAGAGAGAGGGAGCAGACAGGAGATGTCAGGACGCATGGCGACCCCGGGGGGACTTGTTTTCACTCCGTCTGTTTTTTTCCATCTCTGCTTCTCATCTCCAAGTCCTCCCTACATCATTCCATGTGAAACAATAATATTTATAGTGAATTGATAGGGTTTTTTCTGTGCTAAATGCACATGGAACAGGCCAGGGTGAAAAGTAAAACTACATGCAGGCTTACCCATTCAGCATAGAGCTTCAGTGTCTGCACTGGTCTACATCTTCTCAATTCTGTCCATTTCCAAGCCATTTCCCTAGCTGGGCAGTTATGTTCCTTCCTTATCCACTCTCTCAACTACACTAATGCCCCACTCCTGGTTTGGCTTCCCTTGATCATATCTCTGTTCCTTTCCCTCCATTTGATTTTTTATTCCACCTTCTTGGCTTAAGCTGAAACACTGGCATTTCCTTCATGAGGAAAAGCAACTTAGTGTGTCACTGCTGAAGGCGAGTGAATGATCATGTACAAATTCTCCAGAGAGCATACATCTGAACACATACCCTCCATCCATCCTACCAAACAGCGTCCATCTCTAACCACCATGCCAGTCAAAGATTTGGATGGGTCAGTTCTCCCTTGGTTTTGAAAACTAGGTTGAAATAAAAGGCAGTGATCTATTACTCCTACTTCTTTAAACCAGGGTAATGTCTAACTGCATTCTGAATACTTATCCTTACACTAATAGATAGTGTAGCTCTTACTCTTCAAATAGCTTCTTTTTGTGGAAGCCATTACAGAAAGCCACAATTAGTCACAATGCAGAGAATTCGGGTGTTTTCCCCAAACTCAATTGGTATATCTATAACACAACTCTTTCATCTACAGTTCAAGGAAAATCTTGGAAGAGAGGGTGACAACAATGTAAGTTCCAGAACATCAAGATCCTGCTATGAGACAGTATCTTTTATATGTGACAGGGAAGTTGCACACAGGAAATCTCAAGTGTATGATCACCTAAACAAGACCTGGACAATGACGTCATCAGTCAACATGCCATTGTGCATGGGGGGAGTCTGGACATGCTCAACACCCAGATGAAGAGCTACAGGTAATTAGTTGCTTAGAGAAGAATACTCAGTTTTCTCCATGGAAACCCCCTTGGTAAGTAATTCAGTGGCAAAAGGTCAGCCCTAAACACATGAAAGATTCAGTAGGGATTTTTGTTGTTTTGTTTTAAGGTGTGTGTGTGTGTGTGTGTGTGTGTGTGTGTGTGTGTGTGTCTGTGTCTGTGTCTGTGTCTGTGTCTGTGTGTAACAATACTAATTAAAGCATAGGACCCATGAATTTGAGAAGTAGGAATATATAGGAGGAATCGGAGGGAGAGGGAGTGGAGGTTCAGGATATAAATGTAATATCTCTGTAAAAAATTATCAAAAAGAAAAAGAAAAAAGAAAAGAAAAGAAAAACAAGGCAAATTATACTGTGAAAAGCTGAGTATTGAACTCTCTTTTGAAATGTCTGATTCTGTGCTCTGTCTGGTCACTGAGTTTCTAAATGAAGTTCTGATTCATGCTAGCTCTGGTGTGCCTTCTTAGTACTACAGCCAAGGGAAAGCTTTGAGGGAAAATTTTAAAAGGTTGATTTTGTTTGGACACTAACAAAACAGACTTGCTAACTGGATTTGCAATATTGCACAAGAAGATAAAAGAGAAAGGAACTGATATTATTTGGTAGGAAAGGTTACATTTCTAAATCTTCCTGAAAGTAGTGAGGATATAATAGAATTATTTCTCCTAACCACAAAACATTAGCATTTTGGGGTTCAACAGTCTGGGAATGGGAAGCTAGTTGTACAACACATGGCTATTTCTTTAATATTTCAACTCTTCTTAGAGTTTCTTTCCTCCCTTCTTGCTTTCCCTCTCCTCCTCTCCCCTTCCTTTTCTTCTTTTCTTCTTTCTTCACTGTCTTTCTTCCACTTAATTTCAGAGTTTTGAACTAATAGTTGTATGATAAAATAGGAATTTTCAAATAACCCTTTTCACTTAATATCACTTATACCAAATGAAGAAATAAGCATAAAGATAAAACTTGAAAACAATATATCAAAGCCTAACATTAGCTGTAATTATTTTCATATGATGCACATTTAATGATAAACCAAGTCTGTATTTTTCAATATTTATGTTTAGCAAAATGCTCCCTCAGTGGACTGCAGAACTATCCTGGAGTTATTTACTGCCAGTGTCCTTTTCTTAGGTGTACTGTATTCTGGATCTCATATAGGGTCTGTGTGTGCTGGCACAGGGACCCCTCTTAGCAAAATTCAGGCCATGGCTTTCCACTCACTGGTGCTTTCTTCTCACTTTCTTGTGGAACAACTTATCAGTCTGTTGGCTCAAGTCAGATCATTCTGTTTGACCACATGTATTTATTTGAAATGAACTTTGGGCTCAGACAATGCCCATGTTGTCAGTGTGTAGGCTATTTCCTTTAGAAATGCACTGATGGTTGGTTTTGCTGATTTTGTAGCTTGAGAAAAACCAGACACTCAACATAGCAGAACACTGAAAAAGTGTTGCCTTTCTCTGTGGAGCTTTGCCAAGTCTGGAATGGGATTTCTTTTTTTTTTTTTTTTTATTTATTTTTTTTATTAACTTGAGTATTTCTTATACACATTTCGAGTGTTATTCCCTTTCCCGGTTTCCGGGCAAACATCCCCCTCCCCCCTCCCCTTCCTTATGGGTGTTCCCCTCCCAACCCTCCCCCCATTGCCGCCCTCCCCCCATAGACTAGTTCACTGGGGGTTCAGTCTTAGCAGGACCCAGGGCTTCCCCTTCCACTGGTGCTCTTACTAGGATATTCATTGCTACCTATGGGGTCAGAGTCCAGGGTCAGTCCATGTATAGTCTTTAGGTAGTGGCTTAGTCCCTGGAAGCTCTGGTTGGTTGGCATTTTTGTACTTTTGGGGTCTCGAGTCCCTTCAAGCTCTTCCAGTTCTTTCTCTGATTCCTTCAATAGGGGACCTATTCTCAGTTCAGTGGTTTGCTGCTGGCATTCGCCTCTATATTTGCTGTATTCTGGCTGTGTCTCTCAGGAGCGATCTACATCCGGCTCCTGTCGGTCTGCACTTCTTTGCTTCATCCATCTTGTCTAATTGGGTGGCTGTATATGTATGGGCCACATGTGGGGCAGGCTCTGAATGGGTGTTCCTTCAGTCTCTGTTTTAATCTTTGCCTCTCCCTTCCCTGCCAAGGGTATTCTTTTTCCTCATTTAAAGAAGGAGTGAAGCATTCACATTTTGATCATCCGTCTTGAGTTTCGTTTGTTCTAGGGATCTAGGGTAATTCAAGCATTTGGGCTAATAGCCACTTATCAATGAGTGCATACCATGTATGTCTTTCTGTGATTGGGTTAGCTCACTCAGGATGATATTTTCCAGTTCCAACCATTTGCCTACGAATTTCATAAACTCGTTGTTTTTGATAGCTGAGTAATATTCCATTGTGTAGATGTACCACATTTTCTGTATCCATTCCTCTGTTGAAGGGCATCTGGGTTCTTTCCATTTTCTGGCTATTATAAATAAGGCTGCGATGAACATAGTGGAGCACGTGTCTCTTTTATATGTTGAGGCATCTTTTGGGTATATGCCCAAGAGAGGTATAGCTGGATCCTCAGGCAGTTCAATGTCCAATTTTCTGAGGAACCTCCAGACTGATTTCCAGAATGGTTTTACCAGTCTGCAATCCCACCAACAATGGAGGAGTGTTCCTCTTTCTCAACATCCTCGCCAGCATCTGCTGTCACCTGAGTTTTTGATCTTAGCCAATCGCACTGGTGTGAGGTGAAATCTCAGGGTTGTTTTGATTTGCATTTCCCTTATGACTAAAGATGTTGAACATTTCTTTAGGTGTTTCTCAGCCATTCGGCATTCCTCAGCTGTGAATTCTTTGTTTAGCTCTGAACCCCATTTTTTAATAGGGTTATTTGTTTCCCTGCGGTCTAACTTCTTGAGTTCTTTGTATATTTTGGATATAAGGCCTCTATCTGTTGTAGGATTGGTAAAGATCTTTTCCCAATCTGTTGGTTGCCGTTTTGTCCTAACCACAGTGTCCTTTGCCTTACAGAAGCTTTGCAGTTTTATGAGATCCCATTTGTCGATTCTTGATCTTAGAGCATAAGCCATTGGTGTTTTGTTCAGGAAATTTTTTCCAGTGCCCATGTGTTCCAGATGCTTCCCTAGTTTTTCTTCTATTAGTTTGAGTGTGTCTGGTTTGATGTGGAGGTCCTTGATCCACTTGGACTTAAGCTTTGTACAGGGTGATAAGCATGGATCGATCTGCATTCTTCTACATGTTGCCCTCCAGTTGAACCAGCACCATTTGCTGAAAATGCTATCTTTTTTCCATTGGATGGTTTTGGCTCCTTTGTCAAAAATCAAGTGACCATAGGTGTGTGGGTTCATTTCTGGGTCTTCAATTCTATTCCATTGGTCTATCTGTCTGTCTCTGTACCAATACCATGCAGTTTTTATCACTATTGCTCTGTAATACTGCTTGAGTTCAGGGATAGTGATTCCCCCTGAAGTCCTTTTATTGTTGAGGATAGCTTTAGCTATCCTGGGTTTTTTGTTATTCCAGATGAATTTGCAAATTGTTCTGTCTAACTCTTTGAAGAATTGGATTGGTATTTTGATGGGGATTGCATTGAATCTGTAGATTGCTTTTGGTAAAATGGCCATTTTTACCATATTAATCCTGCCAATCCATGAGCATGGGAGATCTTTCCATCTTCTGAGGTCTTCTTCAATTTCTTTCCTCAGTGTCTTGAAGTTCTTATTGTACAGATCTTTTACTTGCTTGGTTAAAGTCACACCGAGGTACTTTATATTATTTAGGTCTATTATGAAGGGTGTCGTTTCCCTAATTTCTTTCTCGGCTTGTTTCTCTTTTGTATAGAGGAAGGCAACTGATTTATTTGAGTTAATTTTATACCCAGCCACTTTGCTGAAGTTGTTTATCAGCTTTAGTAGTTCTCTGGTGGAACTTTTGGGATCACTTAAATATACTATCATGTCATCTGCAAATAGTGATATTTTGACTTCTTCTTTTCCGATCTGTATCCCTTTGATCTCCTTTTGTTGTCTGATTGCTCTGGCTAGAACTTCAAGAACTATATTGAATAAGTAGGGAGAGAGTGGGCAGCCTTGTCTAGTCCCTGATTTTAGTGGGATTGCTTCAAGTTTCTCTCCATTTAGTTTAATGTTAGCAACTGGTTTGCTGTATATGGCTTTTACTATGTTTAGGTATGGGCCTTGAATTCCTATTCTTTCCAGGACTTTTATCATGAAGGGGTGTTGAATTTTGTCAAATGCTTTCTCAGCATCTAATGAAATGATCATGTGGTTCTGTTCTTTCAGTTTGTTTATATAATGGATCACGTTGATGGTTTTCCGTATATTAAACCATCCCTGCATGCCTGGGATGAAGCCTACTTGATCATGATGGATGATTGTTTTGATGTGCTCTTGAATTCGGTTTGCCAGAATTTTATTGAGTATTTTTGCGTCGATATTCATAAGGGAAATTGGTCTGAAGTTCTCTTTCTTTGTTGTGTCTTTGTGTGGTTTAGGTATAAGAGTAATTGTGGCTTCGTAGAAGGAATTTGGTAGGGCTCCATCTGTTTCAATTTTGTGGAATAGTTTGGATAATATTGGTATGAGGTCTTCTATGAAGGTTTGATAGAATTCTGCACTAAACCCGTCTGGACCTGGGCTCTTTTTGGTTGGGAGACCTTTAATGACTGCTTCTATTTCCTTAGGAGTTATGGGGTTGTTTAACTGGTTTATCTGTTCCTGATTTAACTTCGATACCTGGTATCTGTCTAGGAAATTGTCCATTTCCTGAAGATTTTCAAATTTTGTTGAATATAGGTTTTTATAGTAAGATCTGATGATTTTTTGAATTTCCTCCGAATCTGTAGTTATGTCTCCCTTTTCATTTCTGATTTTGTTAATTTGGACACACTCTCTGTGTCCTCTCGTTAGTCTGGCTAAGGGTTTATCTATCTTGTTGATTTTCTCAAAGAACCAACTTTTGGTTCTGTTGATTCTTTCTATGGTCCTTTTTGTTTCTACTTGGTTGATTTCAGCTCTGAGTTTGATTATTTCCTGCCTTCTACTCCTCCTGGGTGTATTTGCTTCTTTTTGTTCTAGAGCTTTTAGGTGTGCTGTCAAGCTGCTGACATATGCTCTTTCCTGTTTCTTTCTGCAGGCACTCAGCGCTATGAGTTTTCCTCTTAGCACAGCTTTCATTGTGTCCCATAAGTTTGAGTATGTTGTATCTTCATTTTCATTAAATTCTAAAAAGTTTTTAATTTCTTTCTTTATTTCTTCCTTGACCAGGTTATCATTGAGTAGAGCATTGTTCAATTTCCACGTATATGTGGGCATTCTTCCCTTATTGTTATTGAAGACCAGTTTTAGGCCGTGGTGGTCCGATAGCACGCATGGGATTATTTCTATCTTTCTATACCTGTTGAGGCCCGTTTTTTGACCAATTATATGGTCAATTTTGGAGAAAGTACCATGAGGAGCTGAGAAGAAGGTATATCCTTTTGCTTTAGGATAGAATGTTCTATAAATATCCGTTAAGTCCATTTGGCTCATGACTTCTCTTAGTCTGTCTACATCACTGTTTAATTTCTGTTTCCATGATCTGTCCATTGATGAGAGTGGGGTGTTGAAATCTCCCACTATTATTGTGTGAGGTGCAATGTGTGTTTTGAGCTTTAGTAAGGTTTCTTTTACGTATGTAGGTGCCCTTGTATTTGGGGCATAGATATTTAGGATTGAGAGTTCATCTTGGTTGATTTTTCCTTTGATGAATATGAAGTGTCCTTCCTTATCTTTTTTGATTACTTTTAGTTGGAAATTGATTTTATTTGATATTAGAATGGCTACTCCAGCTTGCTTCTTCTGACCATTTGCTTGGAAAGTTGTTTTCCAGCCTTTCACTCTGAGGTAGTGTCTGTCTTTGTCTCTGAGGTGTGTTTCCTGTAGGCAGCAGAATGCAGGGTCCTCGTTGCGTATCCAGTTTGTTAATCTATGTCTTTTTATTGGGGAGTTGAGGCCATTGATATTGAGAGATATTAAGGAATAGTGATTATTGTTTCCCTTTATATTCGTATTTGGATGTGAGGTTATGTTTGTGTGCTTTCATTCTCTTTGTTTTGTTGCCAAGACGATTAGTTTCTTGCTTCTTCTAGGGTATAGCTTGCCTCCTTATGTTGGGCTTTACCATTTATTATCCTTTGTAGTGCTGGATTTGTAGAAAGATATTGTGTAAATTTGGTTTTGTCATGGAATATCTTGGTTTCTCCATCAATGTTAATTGAGAGTTTTGCTGGATACAGTAACCTGGGCTGGCATTTGTGTTCTCTTAGGGTCTGTATGACATCAGTCCAGGATCTTCTGGCCTTCATAGTTTCTGGCGAGAAGTCTGGTGTGATTCTGATAGGTCTCCCTTTATATGTTACTTGACCTTTTTCCCTTACTGCTTTTAATATTCTTTCTTTATTTTGTGCGTTTGGTGTTTTGACAATTATGTGACGGGAGGTGTTTCTTTTCTGGTCCAATCTATTTGGAGTTCTGTAGGCTTCCTGTATGTCTATGGGTATCTCTTTTTTTAGGTTAGGGAAGTTTTCTTCTATGATTTTGTTGAAGATATTTACTGGTCCTTTGAGCTGGGAGTCTTCACTCTCTTCTATACCTATTATCCTTAGGTTTGATCTTCTCATTGAGTCCTGGATTTCCTGTATGTTTTGGACCAGTAGCTTTTTCCGCTTTACATTATCTTTGACAGTTGAGTCAATGATTTCTATGGAATCTTCTGCTCCTGAGATTCTCTCTTCCATCTCTTGTATTCTGTTGGTGAAGCTTGTATCTACAGCTCCTTGTCTCTTCTTTTGGTTTTCTATATCCAGGGTTGTTTCCATGTGTTCTTTCTTGATTGCTTCTATTTCCATTTTTAATTCCTTCAACTGTTTGATTGTGTTTTCCTGGAATTCTTTCAGGGATTTTTGCGATTCCTCTCTGTAGGCTTTTACTTGTTTATTAATGTTTTCCTGTGCTTCCCTAAGTGTGTTCATGTCTTTCTTGAAGTCCTCCAGCATCATGATCAAATATGATTTTGAAACTAGATCTTGCTTTTCTGGTGTGTTTGGATATTCCATGTTTGTTTTGGTGGGAGAATTGGGCTCCGATGATGGCATGTAGTCTTGGTTTCTGTTGCTTGGGTTCCTGCGCTTGCCTCTCGCCATCAGATTATCTCTAGTGTTACTTTGTTCTGCTGTTTCTGACAGTGGCTAGACTGTCCTATAAGCCTGTGTGTCAGGAGTGCTGTAGACCTGTTTTCCTCTCTTTCAGTCAGTTATGGGGACAGAGTGTTCTGCTTTCGGGCGTGTGGTTTTTCCTCTCTACAGGTCTTCAGCTGTTCCTGTGGGCCTTTGTCTTGAGTTCACCAGGCAGCTTTCTTGCAGCAGAAAAGTTGGTCTTACCTGTGGTCCCGAGGCTCAAGTTCGCTCGTGGGGTGCTGCCCACGGGCTCTCTGCAGCGGCAGCAACCAGGAAGACCTGTGCCGCCCCTTCCGGGAGCTTCAGTGCACCAGGGTTCCAGATGGTCTTTGGCTTTTTCCTCTGGCGTCCTAGATGTGTGTGCAGGGAGCAGTCTCTTCTGGTTTCCCAGGCTTGTCCGCCTCTCTGAAGGTTTAGCTCTCCCTCCCACGGGATTTGGGTGCAGAGAACTGTTTATCCGGTCTGTTTCCTTCAGGGTCCGGCGGGGTCCTGCCGCTCCTGGGTCCTCCCCCACGGGAGCCCAGAGGCCTTATACAGTTTCCTCTTGGGCCAGGGATGTGGGCAGGGGTGAGCAGTGTTTGTGGTCTCTTCCGCTCTGCAGCCTCAGGATTGCCCACCTGACCAGGCGGTTGGGTTTCTCTCTCACCGGGTCTGGTGGAATGGGATTTCTTTGTGTAAGTCTTTAGCTAAACTGATCTGATGTAATCTACCGCCAAGTCCTTATCCTCTCCTCTCAGGAGACCACTTTCTTATAACACAGAGCCCTTTCTAATGACAATAGGGCAGTGCCTACTTATGGGCTTTTCCTTGAATTCTATGTTCAGAGCAAGCATACACCAAGAGGAGCATGAGTAATCCCTAAAAATATGTGGTTTGATAGCAATTTCAAATGCCCACAATTACACTAATTCTCAGTATTTTGTTTAGTTCTAGGATATTTGCCATTATTATTTCTTACCATCTATATCAGGACTTTGTTGGGAAGAAAAGAATATTTGAAGGCTTACTGGGACATATGGTCAACTTCTCTGTCCCTAATGGATAGATACAAAGGAAGACACAAAAGACTATTTTCTAGTGTTTATCTCAAGAAATGCCATATGATTCTCAGATGTCTTGATTAAATAGTATCAATGAAAATAACATATTTATAATCATTATAAAAGTACATAAATGATATCTTGGCTTTCATTTGTTTGGTGCTTATGATCTTATATGATCTTGAGTGTTCCCAGGTCTACGAGTTAAAAAGACTTGTCATAGTTGGTGGCATTACTTAGCGGTGGAGCCTAGTTCATGCTGTTAGGGCCATGGGAGACACAGTACGCCAGGAACATTGGCACCCTCATCTTCTTTTTCTCCCTCTGCTTTCTGCATTGTGTGCAATGAATAGTTTTGCTTTATCATGTTCTCATAGCATATGCTGTGCCACCATAGACGAAGCGCAATCAGCCCAAGTGTTTAAGGGCTCAAACCTCTGAAAGGACCAAATAAGTCTTCATTCTTTTCATATATTTTACATATGTGCATAGTTACAAGAAGATGGTAAGTGCATCGCTTATTTACTAGAATGAGGTGTTTTGCTTCCTAATGAATTATTTATCGACAATGAAATAGGGATGCTGAAATCTTAATGGCAGTTTAAGAATAAATAATGCACTCAGGGTTTTTGTATTAGATAAAAAACATGCGAAGGACATAAATGTCTTATGGCTCAAAGCTTTAGTACCTATGAAGTCTGACAGGAATTTAGGCAGAGTTATATCTGAAACATGTTAACAACTGTAAACAGAAAGAAGCACTTGGCCTGGAGTATATGTCATAGTTCCTTAATCCTTTCTTATGATGCCTTGTACAGTATATTTCTCTTAGCCAATACAAACACTTTACCTTTGTAACTGGGCTTTGAGTAATATTTCCAAGATAAGTGTGGGGTCAGGACTTTGTACAAAGACTGGCATCTTGGCAATGGGGGGCTATGCTGACTGAATGGCAAGGATGCTTTCAAAGAAACTATTGGTGGGAAAAGCAACTGATGTGGGGCACATAGAAGGCCTTTTGATGTGCTGTAAGTGATATCACTGTCACTACATAAACATGAGAGCATATGACAATGGTACGGAAAGCAGCAGATAATGCAACAGTTCGCCACTGTTTTAGCTAACAAATATGGCTCTCAAAGGAAATGTTTCTACAGTGTGCAGCATTTGGAATTCCTTCATATCATGCATTTCAGGAGTGAAAAGAACTTGGTTTCCTTCTCATGTTACAGCCACATACAGATGATTCCTACCTGTCTAGGCTGGCTCTGATTCTCATCCTCACAATGGGATCCCCACAATAGGATCCTCACAATGACTGATAGTGCCACTCTACAGTTTTGTGGATGTTGCCTGAGGTGTGCTTTGACTAATCAAGGAAGTCACAGACTGCCCTTCTGCTGGAGACATCATGTTAAAATTAGGTTGCAAAGTACAGGACAGCATAGTACATTCTGTTTCTCATCTTAGGTGTAAGGGGAAAACTTACAAAACTTACAAAACTTTTAAACAGAAATGCATTTGTTTAGTTAAAGCTTGGCATGGGTCATTAGAAATAATGGCAGGAACAGAGTCCATGCTCTCCAATGGCCATACAAACTGTGGGGATCAAAGACTTAAAACCACACTGCTTATAAACATTGACCATTCAGTGTGTGACTAAACCCAGCTCAAACCTCCACAAGTAAGCAAGATTATTTCTGGGTGAATTCAAAATTGGCTGAATATTCTTCATAATAGGATGTTGATATCCATATTCCAAATGAACACTTCAGCTTGAGGGTGGGGCTGGAAAATGTCTTAAATATTTGAGAGAATTTCTATGGGGGAAATAATTTACTCCTTTGTTTGTATATGCCTATTCTACCTAACCCTGGATCAAAGTGGCTTTGACCATAGCTCTGGAAAAAGAAGCACAAACGACCATTGCTCTTGTCAAGTCTATTCTGTACAAATTAGACATTCTTTGTCTTTACTAGATAGTACTTTGCACATCTTGATTTTCAATGGTCTCATGGAAGTACTCTAAAGAATCCATGGCTTATTGTGACATACGAAGAGGATTGTGTGACTAATTTACTGCTTTGTTGGAATGTCCTGTGATCTCCACCAGCCTCTTAGCTATGGGATTAAATCCAAAGCTCCTGTCAGCTCTTATAATAGCTGAAGATCTTTGATATTAGCTGGCTTTCCCAGAGGAATGCCTGCGGAAATCTCTGTTCAAATCACTTATTCACATACACCACACCAAAGTGATTTTTCCAAGAACATTTCTTATATCAAAAAACTGCTTCAGTCAATGGCTTTATGTAATCAGACAAATGTTAACAATGTTCTTTTACATTTTTTAGTACCATTTATCTATGCAGAGCCTAGTCAAAAATTCTTTGGCAATTTTAAGTGGAACAACACTCAGGACTTAATGTTTTATTGTATAGTTGAAGAACAAGCTAAAGAGAGTTGAGGTTTCCAGGATGCAGCATGGCTGTGGAAGTGTTACGTCACACCAAGCCCAGCTGATAAGAATATTGAATTGACCTACACAATAGAGCAGTAACATAAGTATTGCTTTTCTTATAAAAGGATAGGACCAAAATTGAAAATGTACTAAAATGGTCATTGAACATAAACATAAATTGAAGATTTTCTGGAACTAGTTGCTTTAAAATTTTGTCATTGTGATCAAAAATCTAAAACCATGTTATTCTTCCAAATCAAAAATAATTGTAAACATTTGCTGATGGCTATAGATACCAGCTGCTAAAGAAAAAAAAATCTGAAAGAGTACTGTTGTGTCTGTTAGGATACTCAGGCTTACATATCAATTTCTCAATTAAAGAGAAGGAAGAATAAGGAAAATATATTCACATAAAATCAACTGTACATGGAGAGAATATACATTTTAGGTACTGTTAAGAAAGATGCATATTTATGGGAGATATATCCAATGGAAATTACTGAACAACAGACTGGAGAAGGGGGAGTGACTGAGTTTAAATGTATCTCTTGAACACAGCAATTAAAGTACTGTTCATAAGAAAAATTCCAGGAAAACGGTCAAAGAACATGAATTTGGAAACAGTATTTATTTTAACTTATATTATCTTGATGTAGTATTTTTCCAAGTTCATGGTTATTTAGAGAGAAAATACATAACATCTTACCAGTTTGAATGACTTAAAACTTAAGATATGAACGTTTGCAAACACAGCTAATGGCTTCATAGATATTGTATCTAATGTAAAATGTCCCTGATAAATACTGGCTTTCTTTACAGAACATTCTTGCTGTATAGTGTTCAACATAAAGGATAATTTGCCCTAGGCAAAGGACTTTTCTCCCTTGAAGTTCTGTGATTATCAAAAATATACAACTATTCTTTGGGTCAGACTTTTTTTTTAATTGCTCTGGAACCTGTCTTAGATTCTCAAAGGAGATTTCTAGGAAGTATTCAGGGACAAAAATCCAAAATGGAACCTAATGTTCATCTCATTTCAAATTCCCCTATAATAAGGCTAATGAATGAAAATCTGTACATATTCTATATGCTAAATAGATTATTCAGGAATACTTGTCAAAGCAGAGTAAGAACCAAGAACAAGTATAGGGGCCAGCATTTCTAGAGGGAAAAGTAGTTTAATATCCATATGGTATTGTTGGAGGGGCAACAAACACTTTTTTAGTATAAAACCTAGCTCTTCTAGGCATGAGTTAAGGCACTTGTTGAAATAGCATGTCTCAGAGAATGTTATAATAGACACACTCTCTCTCTCTCTCTCTCTCTCTCTCTCTCTCTCTCTCTCTCTCTCGCACATCCCTTGGTTTCATTTTAAAATCAGATCTGTTTCTATGAAGTGGAATGCATATGTGTAAGTTAACCCAGGTGGGACAAAAAGAGTTCTGCACTAGAGGAGAGGGGTTAGGTTAAACCCAAACTACAGCATGGGGGAAGATAGAGCTGCGAATTTTTCTTTTCTTTTCTCAGATGAAGGAATGAGGTGCAAGCTGAACCCAAGTTGTGGTGAATGCACAGATTGGGCTGAGCCCAGAGCATTTCTTTCTTTGTTCTAACTATCTCTAGGCCTAGGCCCAGAAGCTTCTAGCCTCCATACAATCTAATCTTTCAAGCTGACTGATTCAATCTGGCTTCTCTTGGATTCTCACTGCATCGCTTTGCCTGGCCTCATACTAACTTTGTTCTAATCTTCTGGACCATTCTCATTCTCTGGCTCATTCTGTCTTTACCTATGTCTAGCTTATTCTCTCTGCCACCTGTCTTTGTAACCTGTCCCACTAACATACCTCTTTTTCCACACTCCTCTAAAGTAGCCTGTCTTTCCCGTGCTGTTCTTATGTGAGTCAGGTGCATCCTGTCTGTGAAAAATCTTTGTCAAATCTCTGATCTGCCACTCTGTCAGTCCTTCAATTAGACATCACTTTCAAACACGCCTGCTTCCTTCTACAAACTAATATTACCTTTACTATTTGGGATGCATCTATATTCCATCTAGATCATACTGTAATCCAGAGCATGTCTGCATTCCAGCTGGATCACATAGACCCAGAAGGTCTTTGGATGTAACCTTTTGCTGGAGTAGCCATGTTTCTGGATTAAAAATCCTCTACGTAGATCTTACAGCTGGAGGGTAGGATAAGTGTCAGCAGGTACACGCTCACTATGAGTCAACCTCAGTAGAAAGGGAGGTGCTGGTTAAATGACCAGCAGGCCTTTGGGTGGATACAGGTGGGAGACAGACACCAGCTGTAGGATGAGGAATCTGGTGAATACCAGAATATATAGTTCTTCTGAATCTGACTCAGAAGGTTTCTTTGCTCGTACGTTACCAAGAGTTTTACAGATGGGCCTTGAGAGGGTTCATACACCTGGCTAAGTCTTTATCAATCCTCTAGCTAGGTATTGTGGATAGCCCTGGTGCTGTTTGTATTTTGTTGCTAATTCCACTTCCCCAAGAGGGGCAGCCTGGGACTTACTCAGGTGACTTCATGAGAACCTTCCTCTAATGAATAAAGATTTCTAGGAAGCAATCACTAGGCAAGGAGTAGTTGGAGCTTCCAGGTCAAAGAGGTGAAGAGAAGAGGCAGGAAAAGGTGACTGGCTTTTGGACTGGAGACAGCATGAAGGCCAAAATGTAGGTAGGGGAGGACTGCTACTGGAGGATTTAACTTAGAATGGCTTACAAATTAGGATGCTAGTTGCTTCTCCCAGCAATTGTGTTACCTGTTGGTTTCAAACTAAGATTGTATGATGTTTTCCTTCACACGGTGATTCAGCTTGGTTTCAGAGAAACAGCTATGGTAGCAAATTACGTAGCAAATGTGGTACCATATTATGTAGATTTCTAGGAAGTATTCAGGGACAAAAATCCAAGATGGAATCTATTGTTCATCTCATTGCAAATTCCCCTATAATAAGGCGAATGAATGAAAATCTGTACATATTCTGTATGCTAAATAAATTTTTCAGCATGGGTTTGCGAAAAGTTTACCCTAGCTAGCCGTGTAAATTTGGAAGCATGGGGCTGGCGCCATGAGAACTTAATAGCCAGGCAAAGAGATTTCAGAGCTCCAGGTCAGAGAGTCTTCTAGGCTGAGAACAGGCCAGGCCGGCCTGTCCACTGGTGCCTTGACAGAGGAAGAGTGGGATTTTTTTTTTAATCTCCCAGAACAGCTAGGAGAGACAACTGAAGAACAACATTGAATTGTGAAATTTGGGGGATATTATGTATTCCTTTAGAATCAGCATAAAACACTTAGTTACACCAAGAACTGTAAAGTCTGACATTCTTACTCTACTCCCCTGTGACCCTCTGGGTCTGTTTATGTGTTTCCTAAGTAAATGATTGAAACGCATTACTTCAAGCCCATTCCCAAGAGGCTGTTTTAATCTGAAAATAAATGATCTAATTGATGGAGCTGAGCAAATGTCCTATTGAAATCTCCTTCTCCTGATGTTATCATACATTTTCTTCATCAGTTTGGCATTTTATTTATTTATTTATTTATTTTTTATTTTTGGCATGGCACTTACCCTGCTAGATCAGCCTTCTACTTCTTCATTGTAGCAATGCTCCTAATTCTTTGTAATATTATTGGGTAGTTTTATATGGAATTAATCAAACAGGAAGTAGAAGAAGAAGAGGAGGAGGAGGAGGAGGAGGAATAATAACAACAACAACAACAAATGTCACAGTTAGGAGACATGGATTTCGAGAAAACTTTTTAAAGCATTGCAATAGGTAAGCCATAACAAGATTACCTTTGAGTCAGGACCAAATCTTCCAGGAAGAAACATAAGAAGATATCTATGCAGTATTTTTGAAAGTTTTATAGCTTTCCTGCTATAAAACACAGCTCCTCTAGGCTTGAATCCACCCATTGAAACCGCATAAAACATTATAGTGACCCTGGTTTAATGTTAACATCAGATCTGTTTATATGAATAGAAACACATATGTAAGACCCTCCCCACCCCAGACAAGCTGAGCTTTGATAGGAGAGGTAGGGATGGAGGACCTACATTCTGAGGGGCCATGCATCCTCTGTCAATACAGACCTAGAGAGCTCTGCTGCACAGAAAACTGTGGCAGTGGGACTGCAATGGTTTACAGTGAGGGCTGGGTTTTCTGAGTCAGGACTTAACCAGTTAATATCAGTACCTCTTCTCATCAGAATCCAGGAGTTACATACAACATGATTCTGTCAGTGCCCTTAATTTAAGGACATGGGAGCTGTTTCATGCAGAAAGGCCATTAGGACTTCACCACCACCAGTGCAAAGATGTCTTGTTTCCCTCTAGTAGGTCTAGAGTGGGCAAAGCCAGGCTGATGGATAATAGTGGTGACAGGGATCGACAGGTAGTAGTGGAGACACTCTGAGAAGAGGACTCAGAAAGCTCTGGATCTGAAGCACAGTTCTGGGTGGCTCCCAGTCTTAAAAATGCCTAGCAAGCAATTTATGAATCAGGATGCACGTGGCACTGTGTTCTAGAATGAGCTTCAGGGGATTGGCTTCAGGCTAGCTGCTGTTCACTCTGAACAGAGAACAGATTGGTTGAGATTGCCTTAGGGAGAGTACATTCTATTCACTGGGCAGAGCTAAATTACCTCAATAGAAGCTCAGCTTTAATCTCTGGTGAGATAAAGAGCAATTTGCCTTTGCCTTGGGGAATGGGAATAAGCATTCCATCAGCACAAAATTTCAAGACTTGCCCTTTAAGACACTTCAGATTGCCTTACTTACTGTCCCTGTGTTATGATTTAGATATGAAGATACTCCCATTTAATATTATTCTAGATGACAGAATAAACACCTCATCTAAACTCAATGTTTCTTTCTGGATTAATAAAACTTTTAAAAAAGATTAAACTTGTTTCTCCTCTGTCATCCATGTACATATTGCTTACTCATTTTTTGGGATAGAAATGAATTCAGTTTTTTTCTCTTTTGAATATTTCCTTCTCTATCCCTCTAAATAGATATCTATCAATTATCATCTAACAATTTCTTTCAAACATTCAGCCATTGCTCAAATGTTTGTTGTTATCTAAACTATGTCAAGAACTATGATAGAAAATGGATGTCAAAGAGAACGGTTACTTTTTATTTGAGTTTTTATTGATTCTTCGTGAACTTTACATTTTGTACACCAATTCCACGCATCTTCCTGCCCCCTCACACCCACCCACCTCCTTTGCAATCTCTCCAAAGAAATAAAACAAAACCTCATCAAGGAAGCTGTAGTATGTCAGTGTGTCACGTAGTATACCCTTCTGTCCACAGTGTACCCTTCTGTCCACACTGCTTTGCTTGCAAATATTCACTGCAATGAATCATTGGTCTGGTTTGAGGTCTCTGGCTTTGGCTACACTGTCAGTACTAGAACCTCACTGGGACTCCTTTCTGATATCCTCTTGCTGCCCTGTGTCATGGTGATCCTGCAGCTTTGGATCTGTAGGACTGGCCCCTCCATGAGTTCTAGCAGTTCATCTATGGGGTTAATGTTGGGGTGGGCTAACTCAAAACCCTAGAACTGAGTGTGGGTGGTAACTGATTTGTTCAGCCCTACAGCTCTTGAGACCAAATCACTAGTGATAGATCTCCAGAACTCTCCCAGCTAGCTCATCCAATGCTACCTCCAGCAAGGGGCAGAGCCAGCTCTCTTGCTTTCGTGTTGTGGCTGGCTTACCCAAGTCCATGAAAGCAGGGCTAGCTCTATTGTGCTGCCCAGGTGAGTTACAGGGCCAGCTCTCTTGAACCCTGCAGCTGGGGAGGGGGAAAGGTGAGCTCTCCTGCTCTCATGACCATGGCCGGCTCTCACACTTACATCAGGTGCAGAGGGGTAGGTTTGGGGGGGCATTAGTCATCTTTCCCTTATTCATGCTACCACCTAGCAGACCAGTAGCAGGGCCAGCTTTCCCATGCTCACATCCTCAGTGTCCACCTACCCACAACTCCCACCACAAGGGCCAGCTATACTGTGCTTCCTAGGTGAGGTATAGGCCACTTTCTCAAGTGCTGAAGCTGATGAGGGGTAGGGACACCTCTCCTCCTCTCATATGGTTGGGCCAGTTATCCCAAGATACCAGCCCAAAGACATCAATATGGCCCCAGGTGGCAGCCCAGAAAAGAGATATCTGTGTGACTTTTGGTGATAACAGATGTCCCCCTCCACAACTATCCACAGTGCTGCAGGACCACTGACCCAGACAGGACTCTCAGTGGCAGCACAGGCCTAGACTTCACCACGGCCTTGGGAGGTATCACCAGCTGCTCATATCAGGACGTTTCTCACTACCCTTAAGTCTCCAGTTCTGCCTCTCTTCACTGTGCCCATCCTTCTATTTCTCTCTATCTTCCACCTCTATACCACTTGCTTGCTCATCTTAGTGCCATCTGGGTCCTCTGGGTGTCTGAGGTTGTCTCAGGAATGCTATTCCCCAACTGTGCCATGTGGCAAAAGGCAAGGGTTGTCTCAGGCTTGCTCCCTACCCAGGCTGCATGGCACTAGGTGTGTGTAAGGTGTGTATCTCAGGCATGGTCTACCCACATGAGCCCAAGAATCTATGTTTTTAAATTAAAAGGTGACATACTACTGAAATAGTGATAGGATAGGCCTAAAATACTATGTCTTTAATACATATATATATGTATATGTATACATATATATATATATGTATATATATGATTAGAACTAGATTCAAATGATAGGATTTATTTAATCATTTTGAAAGGACAGAACTGTGGCTGAAGAGAAGGCTCACCAATTATAAGCATCAGTTCCCTTTCCAGAGGCCCAGGGTTTGAGTCTGAGCACCTACAAAATATATTAATTCAGTACAGTCTCAGAGTATCTAATACCCTCTTCTGGCCTCCATGAGCAGTGACACAAACATACACACAGGCAAAACACCCATACATATAAAATAATTTAAAAAATTTAAAGATGAAAGGCTAATTTTGGTCAGGTTCTCAATTTTAAATCACGATTTTATTTAAAGAACTTTAGTTTACATCATAAAACCAAGTTAAATATTATTTAGAGCCTCTCCATTTTTATATTGATATTTTTGTATTTTTCCTACCCAAATAGCCATACAACTAAGCAGAACTGATAGTGAAAGGACCTGATGCCTGGCTTCAACAGCTTGGCACATGCCTGTTGCTTTATGCATGATGCGTTCTCCCTTATCTCCAGTTGCGTTATTGTAAATTGAATTATAGAAATACATCTTTCATTTTCATAATTATACCAGCATATACATTTATGATAAAATGATGATTTAATATTACCATTAAAATAATTATTATACTAATATTAAATACTAAGACTAAATTTTGATTACTAAAGTCAGCTCTAGAACTAATCCAATTTCAACCATTAATACAATGTTTATAAACATAGTAATATCATCACTCCACCTAAAGTTGTGAGCACCATTTGTAATCAGGCCACTGTTCAATTTCTTAATAGTCTTCTAGAAGCATATTGATGTTTCCCTTCATGGAAATGAAGTCCCAAAGGTCTACATTCATTCTGATGCCATGCCTTCTGGATCTATAACAGTGCCTTTCTCTTTTCCCTCTCTGGGGTTTTTACTGAAGACTAAATGGCAACTACAACACAAGCTTTCTCAATATCTCTTTTCTCAAATAAATTAGTCAAGGCTATTGATTTGGGGGTGAGTTTCTGCCCTGGGCTTCTACAGTCATCTCCACCCCCCAATGGAGACTTAATACTAAATGGAAAGCCATTAAACTGCATCCTTGAAGTAGATCCCCAAATATGTACAGTTTGCTTCCAAAAATGAAATTACAGCCTACATGAGTCTAGGTTATAAAGAAGGCTTGCCATACTCTTTCTACAAAAAGTAGCCTGAAGTAACTAGATGATAACCAATCGGTTTTTCTCTATTGTTTTCTTTTCCTATTCCTGTTCTGGCCTTGTCCATTTGAAGCTCTGAGACTTTGGGAGAATAAATGTTGTCTCCACACATAAATTATGAATCAAAGCTAATTAGATCTATAGTTAAATACATTATTTTAACTTTCAGAAACATTTGATTATTTGCACATCCTGATTTGTTTTAATAAGTTCCTTTTCCTCTGCAGTTCTCAAGTAAATGGAATCAGGAGACTGATCAGTTTTCATTTTAAGACAACAACAACAAAAACAAGAATATCATTTCCCTTTCTCTTTTCTCCCTCTAAACCCCAGCCCCACTTTCTTTCAAATCCATGGCCCTTTTTGCTTGAATTGTTGTTATATATATTCTAGGGAAGAACACAACAATTGGTTATCCAATCCAAATGTTCAGCCCTGAAAACCCACATCCAAACAGCATTATACAGAGTTGAGTAGAGTTGTGTTTGTGTATTTAGGAACACACACACACACACACAAAACTTTTCAGTTGAAACTACATATATAACTTCATAGTTTCTGAGAGCTTCTACTGAGTTATTTCTCTTTTTGATTAGGTGTACTTTATTTGACTCATTCCTTTATTACACTTCTCATTATCATTTTGTCCAATGTTGTTGACAGTTATTAGTTATTTCTGTGTAGGCTCATTATTTCATTATTATAATAATTTTGTGAATTGAGACCTCCTGCTTCTATTATCCTTACTGCTTTAATTGCTATACCTTCAACAAGGAAAGGATTTTATAATTTTTGTTGTGCTGAGATACAATTTTTACATCAAAAGAACACAATTTTATTGATAGTTCCTTTTGCCTCTCAGTTTTAGAATGAAGGCTTAGCCTAAATAGGCTCCAAACTAAGCAACATGCCTACCCATCATTACATATATCCACTTAAAAATCATTTGATGATTAATAAAGTGGACTTATTATTCTGATGCTCACATTGTCCCACTCTTGGTCACGAGGCAGCCATTCATGTTTGAGTCTATTGAGACAATAACTTGAACCATCTCAAAGTTCACAAAGTTTCCTTGCATACAGATGTTGTAACTGTTTTCACCTCATTTGATGTCTGGCCTGTTTCAGAAGTGGAATCATTTTCCTAATTAGAAGTAGCTCATTTTTATGAAAAATGAGTTGGAATATATCTGGCATCATTATAAGATTGGTCATCACCAGACTCTCAAGTACATGAAGCAAACAAATATATTTTAAAATATTTCATGACTACATGTTTTTAATTTGTAATTAAGTTAGTTGATTTATTATTTTATTGCCTTCACTTTATATGTGTTGTTGGATCTTTCTGTTTTCTATTGAATGTATTTATTTGCTTTATAAAATAAATGATACGCTATACTATACTTACTTGCAGCAGTTTCAAAATAATATTAATATCATTGTATGTTAAAAGTCTTGGAGAAATCAGGGATACAAGGAATATATCTAAACACAATATACAGCAAGCCTATAGCCAGCATCAAATTAAATGGACAGAAATTTAAAGAAATTCCAGCAAAATCATGTGCAAGACAAGGCTGTTCTCTCTGTCCACATCTCTTCAATATAGTGCTTGAAGTTGTAGCCAGAGCAATAAGACAACTAAAGGAAATCTAAGGGATACAAATTGGAAAGGAAGAAGCCAAAGTATCACTATTCACAGATGATATGATAATATATATAAGTAACCCTAAAAACTGTAACAAAGAACTCCTAAAGCTGATAACACCTTCTGAAAGGTGGCTGGATACAAACTTAAAACAAACAAACAAACAAAAACCAGTAGCCCCCCTCCTTTCTTAATCATCTAAGCATCAAACTGTTTAACATAGTGGCAGTTCACATTAGTAAGAGACTCTCATTTAGAGTTGAGAATATTTTAGCAGTAGAGAATGAGGGGAAAAGGAAAAAATTAAGAATAAACTGTAAATCACAGGAATTAGAAAAGGTAACACTTTCTGATGAAACCAGTGACCATATTGCTCATGTGTCCCCTGGTCTGTGGAGTCCTTGGGTAAGGAGTTGATGACAGGTATTTTTGTCAGCTGAAGGCCAGGGGGCATCAGCCCTTTGCTGGCTAGGCAAGGGTGGCTCAGCGACCATCTCTGTTCATGGTTCCATGGGGACCAGCAGTTGTTCTGCTGCTCACACTGCTCACTACTTAGTTTTACTACTAAATATTTAAGTTGAGAGATGAAGTCTAACAAGAGTGGCCTACCTGAAAGCCAAGAGAAATTTTTCTTTTATTAAGAACAAACTCAGATGTAATGTTGTCTCACTAACACATACTTGGGTTGGCGTTTCTCTAACAAAAAGCCTGTGGAAATGTACACATCCAGTTCCAACACGCATTCAGCTTTGCCTCACTGAGTTATTGGGGAGTCAATTCCAAGATCAAGGGTAAAGATGCCCACCTATTTTTGGCATGGATGAACCGACCAGACATTACCAAAGCTGAACAATGCTCGGTGCATTTCTACACAAAAGCTTATCTGAGTATCAAGGGTATCTTTATTGTTACGGGAACTGGTATAGATTTATTTTGTTTTCCTTTGGCTTTATTATGTTTATAGTATTTATTAGAAGCTGGTGATTATACTTATTGATAGATATTATTATTCATTAGCAACAGGATGTAGACTCTCCATGTTTAATTTATGTGTCTTCTTTTAGGCTTCTGTTACCTCCTGGAGTCAGGGACTCTCATTGTTTTTATTTGTCACATGGGATGGTTAGGTATCTTGGGAATATCACACAGCAAGTCAGTACACATGCCTGAGATATATCTAATTTAGACCTACAAAGCCAATGACACAATTGTTCAAACGTTCCTCTGAATATGATGGGATGGAAACCTATGTGTTCCAGGACCTGTGGGTCACCGAGTCAGCACCCACCACCAGCTATGTGATGACATCATTTGCAGCAATAAACTTTTTTTTCTTCTAAGATCCTGTATTTAGCATGGTTCCAGCACAAGGAGGTGCCAAAGGTGGACCAGGTCTCCAGACCAGAATCTGAGACTGCAGTCAGCATCTTGTCACTGTTAGGGTTTAACGTGAAGCTAAACTCTCAGTAGATACCTGTTGTAAAAGAATTGTTTTATGTATGTGGATATCTGTGCACCATAGTGTTATGTAGATGATTATGAGATCCCATGTGGGTTCTCTTAACTGTTGAGCAGTCTCTCCAGTGGACAGATCCTTGACACGTGTCTGAATCACCCATTTCCAACAGCATAATTAGGGAAGTCCATACTCTGTACTGAAACAAGGCTTATTGTGAGTCAGAACCACCCAACCATCACTCCCCTCTCTGTTATAGCAGATTATTAAATATCCTGCTCATGTGGGAATGGGGGTTGACCCTGACTTTTTAGTCTGCCTGTGAATCCTCTTCACCTAACTGGGCTGCCTTGTCTGGTCTTAATAGGAGAGGATATGCCTAGTCCTGCAGTGAGTTGATGTGCCAGGGTGGCCTGTTAACCTATGGGGAACTCCCCCTTCTCAGAGAAGGAGACAGCAGATGGAGGATGGGGGAGGGATGGAATTTAGATGTAAAGTGAATACATAAATACATTAGTGGAAAGGAAAAGGAGAAACCACAATGGACAAACTTACTTGGTCCTCTGCATAGTGTCAAAAGAGGCAAGACTTGCCAGGTTCCCTTACTAATGAATAAGTCTTTTCTGAGGGTGGACCAAGAAAAGACAGCTTGGTGTGTGTAATGCCTCTAGGGAAGATAGGCTACACAGAAGACATCTCTGACAGCAGAAAAGGTAGCAGGAGAACAGCTGAACACCTCACAGCAGGACTTAAGTGACTCAATACCATTTGCAGGCTCCAAAAGGAGCTCTCTACTTAACCTTGTGTTCGTGTTCCTTGCAGAATATAAACATGGCTAAAGAAGTGTTTGCTGTCTGCAGAATGATCTCGTCTCCTCCTCATCAAAAAGATTTTCCAGCCATTCCCTTGCATCCATTTCCTTGTTCTATGTATTTGTATTTTCTTAAAGCACAGTAAATGGGACTGACAGTTTTCAGTGGAAGATGGGAGGATAACACATGGTTCAATAGGATGAGTGCATGTGTGCCTGTGTGCACGTGTTAGGGAGGGATGAACACCATGAGTGAGAATATGACATTTAGATCTTCAAGCTCTTTTGAAAGAATTTAGTACAACCGAAAGCCAGAAACATCTGCCACATATTATATGGATGTGTTCAACTTCTCAAAAAGCTTAACATGTACCCAAGGCAGTCAGCAAGGAAAGACCTTTCCCTGGTACTTTGCTTTTGGAAACATGACCCAGTGACACATTTCTGCTTTTCTAGGTGCAGAGTTGGGTTGGTCCATGGTAGAAAAACAATGAGAAGGCTGGAACTCTGACTGTTGCCTCTTAATTGTCAGAATATCTTCCCTGCCCTTGAATGAGTGGTATTTAGGTTTTGTTTTTGACTGTCTATTGTAATGCTAAGTGCGAACCACCCCCACCCACCCCACCCCCACACACTTTAAGTCTGCAAGTAGCCCCTAAAACCCTACCAGATAATTAATTCAAATTGTTAAATAAAGGGATCAATAGTCAATAGCTGGGAAAAAGAGACTTGGGTGGGGTTTAGGCTAGCCGATTGGAGCTAACAGTGGCCCAGATGAAACATAGTAAGTAATAACTTTGGTTATGGATAGAAAGGAAGATTCTAACAGCACAGAGGTTAGGCAGTTAACTAACTATTGCTCTGCATATTTAAAAATACAAGGCTGTGTGTGTCTTTCATCCGGGAACATAAATTGTCTAAGTTGAGTAGGAACTTCGCACCAGGATTTTTTAAAATATTTTTGCAACAGAGGGTCTTTCATTCCACAATGTCCTCCCCAAGGCACTTCTCAGACAGTTTAGCCACAGTGTGAATGTTTGTAGTGGTTTGTATCAACATTACAATGACAACTACATATTGTGGCAATGCAAATAAAGAGATGAAGGCTCTGTGGTGACCTTCTCCGCATTAAAACATTGTCTTATTTATCTAATCATGATAGCAAAAGAAAACTTGGTATCTGGATACAGTGGTGGTCCATTTGGATGGCCAACTTCACTGGACTAAGAAACCCTGACATTATTGGTGAAGCGTATCCCCAAATGTGTCTGTAATGGCATTTTCAGAGACAGCTGGATCCTGAGAGCTCCTATTTAATCAGTAGATTTCCCCCTGAATAAGTTTATATCACAGTCCATTATTGCACAGGAGTGAAACAGATGAAGTGGAGTCACTTGGAGGAAGACCACCATGGGACTGCATGCTTGAATTTGTCCCTCCCCTGGGCCTTTCTCATGATGTCCCTCTGCTTCTGGCACACAGTGACGAAGGCCCTCTGTCACATCCTTTCACTGCTATGATGTTCTGTTTTACAGCGGTCTTGGAAACTCAGGCCAAGCAGCCAGAGACTTATACCTCTGGAAAGGAGACAAAATAAAGTTGCTTCTGTCAGGTATTTTGGTGAAAGCAACGCTAAAATAATTACTAAAGCTGGCAATGGCTGCTAGCAGATGCTTGAGTGTGCACATTTGTCTTGTACTTCTCAGTATTACTGAAAGGTTGTGAGCAATGGGTACTATTTTGCATATGTTTTCATGAAAGCAAACAGGTGATTTCCTCAAAATAGTCTTTTGACTTACAGAGTTATTTTTACTATTCAAGGCATTTATCAGAGGATGGAAATATTTCACTCACGTGGAACCTAATTTTTCTGTGAATATATGATACCACATATTTAGGCCAAAGAAAATAGTACAGTTTCTAGTCACATCGATTTTCATAGTTAAAGCTTCTTCAGTATGGTCTCAGTGACTTTTCTGAGGAAAAGTCACTGCCAGGCTCATTGTTCTGAGGAACACAGATGTTGATCCTTCCTCCATGCTCTTCAGCCTTTGCTTCTGTGCCTACCAATATCTCCTTCTCAACTCTACTGAGTACCTTTCTTTACCTAATGATTCTTCTAAGGTTTTAGAGTCATGGAAGCCTCCCTAGCAGCATGTCACTTCTGGCTAACCCTTTCTCTGCTTTGTGCAAATTTGTATCTTCACATGCTAGATTATAAAGAAATATGACATATTAATGAGATAAAGATATCTTTGGAAAATTGTTTTTAATGTCCCACCCTGGCAATGTCCTTGCCCCTCACCAGCTACAGAACTTGGGAGAGCAGGCCCTATGCCTCACCTGGGCATCACAGTATGACTGACCCTGGTTGAGGGCCATGGGTGAGCCAGAACTCCATGCGGTGATATTCTTATATTGTTCAGGGACAGAGTAGATGGAAGTCATTTGTTTATCCTAGCTTGATGCCTGGCTTGGTGGCCAAAGCTGTTTTATGCGTAGGACTCATAAAAATCAAATCAAATCAAAATTGTGCAGTGCAGTATGGGAGGAAATGACAGAGTTGCATTCCACTGTGACATGTAGTATGGCAGGGAAAGATGCCCACAGACAGACATGTGTCCTACCCCAACACACAAGTGGGCCATCGACACACAGAGCCCCTCCTACCTTCATACATAGTAGGAGGAGAAAGACAACAGAGACCTGTGGACTACAGACCTGCTTTCCAGCTCACAGCACAGGTGGGCTGCAGACATCCACTTGCTACTGCATCATGAAGCAAGAAAGAGGGTCTCATGCAGGGACTTGCCAGCCATGTGGCCAGCCTGCACCTTGAGTCACCATGATGTACCAGCATGTGATGGTCAGATGGGAGAGAAAGAGAAGAGAAGCATTTTGAGCATTATGAAGAGAGATGCAACTGGACACTCCAGGGTTGTGAGTGGTCCTGGGGCCATAAGGAGGTCTCAGCCTGAGCTGCCACTCAGGGCCATGTCTGTGTCTGTGGCTATGTAGTGGTAGGGGTCAATATCTGTGTATCATATTAGCAATAGAAACATGGAGACCTCCATCATTAGGACAGCTGCTACAGATGTTCATAGGCTGTGAAGAACTGGCCTTGCTCCTCACTGGCAATAATGTTGTCTAGAGAGATAGCCCCATCTGTCACCTGTGACAACACTTGGGGAGCAGGCCCTGTGCCTCACTGAGACAGCACAGTGGTGCTGGCACAGGTGAGCAACTTTAAGGCAGTGAGTGGGGAAGAGATGGCCCCACCATTCCTCTGCTGTAAGGTGGCCTTGGTAGGGTATAGTTCACAGATTTCACCCTTATCTTTTTAAAATATCTGACTAGTATTGTGGGTTATGACTGTGTTCTCTTAATTTAACCATTACTTGAAATGAGTAAACTTGTTTCTATAATTTGAGTTTATGAAATATGTTCACATGAATATTATTTTCTTTGTTTTATATTCATTAAAGTAATTATAGAAGAGGTTCTACAAAGAAAAACACTAATGTTAAATTTAATTAACTTAGTTTTATAACTTGAAAGAAACTCTTTCCTTGTACTCCACAACATTTATGTCATAGAAACACCCACTCCAATGTGTGGGAACACTCATTTCCCCTTAGCTCAAGTCATTTTGTTGTGTTCAGATGTGTGACATTGTCACCACAGTCTCATTTTGACCCCCTTCATCTCCCCTGTCTTTGTGTTTTCAGCAACAAGATTCAGATAAAATACACAAAATGTAGCATAAACGATGAAGTTCTTCCTCATTATTACTCATTTCCTTGTTAGTGTCTGAATTATCCATAGCCTCTATCTTGTCTTCAACCCTTAGTCTTCTGTCCTTTGCTTGATCTATTTTGTTGGTGAGACTTTTCTTCAAGAAAAATGCTTATTGCATTCTTCATGTGCAATCTTTTAGCTTCCCTCTCCCTGTATTTTTATCTCTTTGTTGCATTATACTTTGTTTTGTATCCTTTTGTATTTCTGTGGGCATATTTATTTTGAATTCTTGGCAGGAATTGATCCAACTCAGTTTTAGTGGAGGAATAACTTTGGGATTAGTAAATCTTGGGGATTGTATTTCCCAAATTGTTCATATTTCTTGTGGTGTGTGTGTGTGTGTGTGTGTGTGTGTGTGTGTGTGTGTGTGTGTGTGTTTTTGTGTGTGTGTGTGTGTGTATGTGTGTATGTGTAATGTGGGGGGGAGGCATGAATGTGCAATATGTAGAATCCATAGTTAACAATAGATGTCTTCCTCTTTCACCCTATCTTGTTTCCTCAGATAATGTCTCTCACTGAACTTGGAATTCATTGATTCAAATTGATTGGCTGTCCAACAAGCCCCAGGGAGCCTTTTCTTTCTGCCTCTCTGCTTCTCAGAGACCCTGTCTAAGCTTTCAGGATGCTGACTCTACAAACAAAGTCAGCCAACATTCTCTGGAAAATCCCATGAAAAGAAAACAAAAATACAAAGAAAACAATAAGAAAAAATAAGACAGACAAACAGATAGAGTAGGAAAAGTGAATGTGAGTAAGGACAGGACAGCAGGACAATGCTTGCCTGTTAACTGACATTGGGATCAAACAAATGGTTATCTTCACAGACATCTGAAACACTTGCTGAGAAGCTGTTGTGGATCCCTTGAATATTTTATTATGATCAGGTTTCCACCTGTTTGAATAGTGCTTGTGATTTTCATGCAACTTTTCTTTCCCTCAGTCTACAAGCATTTGATTGGCGAGGTTTCAACATATAGTCTCTGATGGCTGGTCTGAATTTCCCAAGCATGTAGTTCATGGAAGACTGGGCCACTAAGATGATGACCTAATAGGATTTTTTTTAAGATTGGTGACCACTGCTGCTTGGGTTGAATAAAGAAAGGATAGGGTTTCTTCCTAGCTCTTCTTCCCCACTAACTTAAGCACACAGCTTTTCTTTAACCTCTATTTTTGTCTTTAAAATGCCAATTCTGGAGAACACAGAGCCAGTTTTCTAAGGTTAACTGTCTTAACCATGCCATGGCTTCAGTAAATACTTTTCAATGGGACAGAAAACTCCACGGAACATGCCAGTGTCTCTAGGACACTGAAAACTTTTCCTGTGTTTATTTGTAAGTTTCCCATCTTACCTTGCTATCAAACTAGAGCTTTTCCACCATCATCCTCCTCTTCTAAAATCCTAAAGTCAGCTTGTTCCAATTTTGTTTTACTTTGTTTTTGCTTTTTGGAGACAGAGCCTTACTATGTAGCTCAGGATGGACTTGAACTCATGGCCTCATGGTAAGTATGTAGCACCACACCAGGTGATGTCCATCCTAAAAGTCTTCAAGGTGTGTGCATGTGTGTGTGCATGTGTGTGTGTATGTATGTGTGTGTGTATGTATGTGTGTGTATGTAATAGACTCTATCATAATTTATAGAACAAATATTAACTATATTAACTATATTTTGTACATATTGAAGCCCTTGTTTTCAAAGCTTGATATGTTATAAAGCTCCAAATATTCAAAACATTTTTAAAAGTGACTCAGAGAATTCAGGCACTTGGTGACAACCTGAGCTTCATGACTGTGATCTATATGGTAGAACGAGAGAAGCAACCCTTGCAAGATATTCTGTGACCACACATGCATGGTGTAGCATGCCTTCTCCAAATAAATAAATTAATAAAATAAAAATTACCCCTCTGCCTAAGTGCAGCCGTGAGGAAGAGGTGTAAACCACATACTATGAGTTTCTTGACTATGAAAGGAACATTGCTACAGATTTTAAAGATGCTTAAACTTGTCAAAGAATGCATTGCAATATTACAATGTGCACACAAATCTGAGAGAAATTAGACAGGAGAGAGGAAATTAGGACGCTAGAGAGCACACTTAGCGACATCACGAAAGTGATCCTTTGTAAAGATAGGGGACAACAGTGAGGTGGCAGTGACATCCTGAGGCCTGGTGGGTTTTCACTAGTAAAGCAAGAAAGTCATCAGGTGTGCCACCTAGGCAAGAGCATTTTGTTATATGCAAATTTCTTCTTGAAGGAAAATGTTTAAAAACCCTCGAACACAGAACACACATCCTGAAATATTTGGTGGAAATAGACAGATGTTTACAATTTACCTTGAAATTCACCAGAAAAAAATAGATAAATGGGAAATGGATAAATGGGTGGCGAGGCTCTAGTGTATGGATTATGCAAATTGTAGACTCAACCTGTTATGTAAATGAGGGTTGTTGTAAAAATTGCTCAACTTTTGTATGTGGGAGAAGGAAGAGGTAGAAAGGTTCAGTAGCTGCCATTAAAGGAAGGCTAGCTCCTCCTGGTAAAACCTGGTGATTTTATTTATTTTATTATCTTTTACCTTTAAAGGTTTTTTTTCCCTTTAAGTCCTTTCCAATCTGATTCCTTGATGTCTTTTGTTAAGGCAATAAATGTGAGCTGTGTGTCTGGCCCTGGGCAAATTCAGAGCCTTCTAAACTGTCGGGAAGATGAAAAGGTCACTGTTTAGCAGGTCTTGTTCCCTCCCTTGAGTTAAATCCAAACAGGCCCGTTAGTCACCGAAAGAAGTTCTTCTTCCAAAACACTTAGAAAATAGTATAGCGCCGAAAGTCACCACACAGCTGGACAAGCAGACTGTGCCTCCTATGTGTTTTCTCTGCTGCTGTCCATCTTGCGCTAGATAACAGTAACAGTAGTGTCTACTGTGGTAATAGTTGTTGTCCGCTCTCATGCTACCAGAGCTTTCCTCGCCCTGCCACCCTGGAGAATGTGCTGGCTGTCATGCTACAAACCATTGTCTGGGCTACAACGTCTCATCTGAATTCAAGAGGAAGTGAAAGCAAGGTCCCAACAAGAGTCACGTGCTGTTCTCCTTCCTCCATGCTTTCTCGGACTTTCTGTGCTTGTGTGTGGGAACATCTTCCACTTGCTTTAGGTTTTCCTTCGGTGAAGTCAGTTTGGGCTGAGTTTTCTACTTTGTTGGTTCTTTACTTATTTTCATTCTTGCAAGATTTGTTAGACCTTCAGTTTTAAAACTCTGGTCTTTATTTTCTCTATTTAGTAAGATTTATATTTATTATAGCTATTGTATTTTATACTTTTTTTTTCTTTTTAGTATAGAATAGAGTTTATTCAGGGCATGGGGAGGGGAATTAAGGGGATAGTAGGGGCAGAGAAAGGCAGAGAGAAAGAAAGAGAGGGGAGGACAGGGAGGGGAGGGGAGGGGAGAGAGGGAGGTAGGGAAGTAGAGAGAGAGAGAGGAAAAGGAGAAAGGAGGAGGAGGAGGAAGAGGAAGAGGAAGAGGAGGGGAGGCCGGCTATGAGCACATGGAGACAGAGGCGGGAGGGGAATGGGGAGAAAAGGGACAGATGGGGAAGAGGGTTAGAGAGTAAGAGAGCAAGACGGCAAGAAGCTATTTTACACCTTTTAATGAAGATATGATGAGATCCCTTTCTCTCCCTTTCTTTCTCTAGCCCTTCCCACATCCCCTCTCTTCAACCCCTGGCATACATTCTCTCAAATTGATAACCTTCCCCCCATTATTGTTCCCCCCTTTCTCTGTCTTTGTCTCTGTTACACACACATGCGTGCTTGCGTGTACACACACACACACACACACACACACACACACACACACAGAGGCAAACTCACACACACATTGGCAGCCATGCATGGGTGCACACACCCACAACTTGTTGAGTCCTTATGACTTGAGATGGATGAATTATCCTGCTTGGAGGTAGAGCCTTTCCTAAGCATATGACCTGTGTCTTTTGTGTGTTTGGAAAAAGAATAAGGCATTTTGTCTTTTAATATTTTCAGCACTATTTTCTTTCTAGCATCCTTTCGAGTCTAATTATGCATTTTAATTACATTCTATATGCTCTCTTCACATTTTTTTAGTAATTTTATCCATTTCTCTCTGTAACTTTATATATATAAAAATACACACACACACACACACACACACACATACACATGCACACACACATGTATATATAGTATATAAATTTCCACTTCAAGAATTCACGCTTTCACTGTGTCTCAGGCAGAGATGATCATCATTTCAGTCACATGGCCTTTCCTTGTGCTCATTACTGTTTAATGATGGTTTATTTTCAGAAGCTTTGCTGAACTCTACTGTCTTGTCAGCCAATCTCTTCAATATATTAAAGTTATTTTTAAGATCTTCTATATTAACTCCTTCTAAGTTTCTGGTAACTCTTTTACTCCCCAGGGGTAGGCTCAGAAGTTTCTTATTGGATAATGTGATGTGCTTGATCTTTTATTTTTTTATTAAATACCTTTGTATTAAATATATTTATTAAATATATTTGGTGGATTAAAACAAAAACCCGAGACTTCCAGTTGCAATCATTTCTTCCAAAGATAATTTATTAATTTTATTTTTAAATCAACACATCATTGCACATATTTGTGGAATATTAGTGTGCTATTTCGAGACACATATGTATATAATTATATCAACTGAGAACTTAATGTAACATCTGAGGCAGCAGAATCACATGTCAGTTACTTTATCAAGGCTTTTTAGTGTTCTCAAGGAATCTTCTACATATTTTACATCTCCATTCCTTTGAATTACTCTGTGTGTGTATGGTGGGGGAGGGGGTCTGTGTGGCTCAGCTGAGGTCCTAATATGTTCACAGGGGTTGTTCTTCTGAACAGGCACTTAACTATAAAGTCCAACTTTTGTTCACCACATCCATAAGTTGTCAATGGCTCCACAAAGCTTCTCTTCCTCCAGTCTGAGCTTTCCTTTTCTGCTTGCTGCTTAACTGTCACTCTGGAGCCAGCACATTCTAGACTAGAACAAGCCCCATTGGGAGTGTCTCAGTATCTTGTATTTCCTGGATCTTAGTTGCTCACACTCCTGTTTTTCTTTCTGTCTTTTCCAATTGCTTTAGTGTTTGCAGTAAAGTCACTCCGCAACGCTTTAGTCCATTGTTCCAAAAATCCTTCCAGTGTTCTTGAAAGAATGCAGACTCATTGCTTCTCGCCTGTTTTATAGGATTTGAAGCTCGGACTTTACAGATAGCATAAGTAACAGATATTCTTTCTACTTCTAAGCCTCTCTCATAAATTTTGTTACTTTTACAGTGTCAAAGTATAAAACAAATCCTCCTACCCAAATAGTCCAACTCACCTTGTGTAGCTTGGCTCCTGTGTACATACCCCAGGCTTTCTGGCATAGCTTTCTTATTTATCCCTCCCTCAGATTCATCCCTCATTCCTGGTTTCGAATGCTCAAAACTGTTCCCCATTTGCTTTGAACTCAATGTCTCATTCTCCCCCTACCCTTCGGCTTCATCTTCCTGGAGTACTTTTTAAATTCACATACACTGCAGCTACACTTTAATTTGTACGTCATTGTTTCTTTGTATCTCCAGGAAGTTTTATAAATCATAAAATCTGTTAGCTTTCATATTTTGCCTTTGTGATGTTTTTCTCCCCGGAGTGAAATTGTCCAGATGCTATGGATCATTTATTTTTCATTGCCATGTGTATCTGTATAATGTAATTTATGTTTTCACCTCTCTGGTTTGAATTTCCATGTATATGTTTGTATGAAGAGTCTGTTTGCCATTTTTCCTACATTCCCTTCCACTGTTGACATATTTCTTCTACTTAGATAAGATCTGTAAGTTCACATTCATCCAATCGCTGCATCTCCACATTTCCTTGATCCAATCCCGGAATCTCCACATTTCCCTCATCCAATCGCTGCATCTCCACATTTCCTTCATTCAATCCCGAATCTCCACATTTCCCTCATCCAATCCCGAATCTCCACATTTCCTTCATCCAATCCCGAATCCCCACATTTCCCTCATCCAATCCCGAATCCCCACATTTCCTTCATCCAATCCCGAATCTCCACATTTCCTTCATCCAATCCCCGAATCTCCACATTTCCCTCATACAATCCTGAATCTCCACATTTCCCTCATCCAATCCCGAATCTCCACATTTCCCTCATCCAATTCCGAATCTCCACATTTCCTTCATCCAATCCCTGGGTCTCCACATTTCCTTCATCCAATCCCGAATCTCCACATTTCCCTCATCCAATCCCTGAATCTCCACATTTCCCTCATCCAATCCCGAATCTCCACATTTCCCTCATCCAATCCCGAATCTCCACATTTCCCTCATCCAATCCCTGGGTCTCCACATTTTCCTCATCCAATCCCGAATCTCCACATTTCCCTCATCCAATACCTGGGTCTCCACATTTCCCTCATCCAATCCCGAATCTCCACATTTCCCTCATCCAATCCCTGGGTCTCCACATTTCCTTCATCCAATCCCTGAATCCCCACACTTCCCTCATCCAATCCCGAATCTCCACATTTTTCTTGAGCACATGCATCTCTGCTTTGTGGTCTTCTATGACTTCTGTACATGGAAAATATGTCTGTATATTTTTATGTTATTACAGACAGTATTTGGAGAATTTTCTTCAACATTTATAATTTTTTCTGTTTTCCTTTTGGCACTGTGATACCTTTATACTTTTGTCAAAGAATTTCTTTCAATGCTAGTCAACATGTACATTCAGTGTTCCTGGGTCACCATTTTAAAAGGAAATCTCCAGTATGAGAGGTGCGATATTTGTTAATTTTATTGAAAAATACATCATCTGTCATTAATTAAGCAGTTCCATATTTCCTGCTCTATGGAACAAGTCTAGACACAGGAAGGCCTTCTGCCATCCTCCAGGTGTCTTCGTTTGTTTAGCAATGTCTCAGACTGGCTTGGCCCTGTAAGGTGCTACTTGTCTTTTGAGTGTTTCCTTTTACAGGATTTTCTCTGATGATGTTCCAGGCATACTGCAGGTTTTCTTATTCTTTTTCTCAAGTTCTTCTTCTTGGAGATTCATTTAAACTTGGCTTCTTAAAAACAGATTTTACCTCACAAAAAATAAAGAAGGCACTTACAATAGGCCTATATTTTCCTTAATACCTCCTAGTGGGTTCAGAACAAATAGGAGATGTTCAGCATCTATTCCATACCCTTCCTCTGGACACAGACTAACCTCAACAGAGTGATATTGTTAGACACATGGATGCAGAAATGAAATGAGTGTGGGAAACCTGTTTGGTGTTGTGAAATAGAAAGAGATTATGAGAGAGTTAGCATAGAGAACTCAGAGAGCAGTGGGGATGTGTGCATTTGATTGATGGCCTGCAGTGAGCTGCAAACTGTGTATTTCAAATTAAATCTTTTGTCCTCTTTAAAGTCATCAGTGAAACATTATTATTATTATTTTTAAGTACAATGAAATCCATGTTGTGAGGTGAAAGAAAGTTCTGCTCAATCAACTGAAAAGAAAACAAGCTTTATCTGGCTCGTCCTTTCAGAGATTTCAGGCTATGGTTGGTTGGCTCCATTGATTTGAAAGTGCTGAGGGAGAATATCATGGCAAAGCACAACATACAAAGAGGGTACTCACATCTTAGTGACAAGAAACAAAGTTAAAGAAAGACACACGTGGAACCAAGGACTTGATATCACTTTCAAGGTCAAGGTACCAGGAAGCTAATTTCCTTCTATAGAATCAGCATACTAAAGGTTCTTCACCTCTTAATAGAAGCAGATTGGAAACCAACCCCTTCACATTTGCTCCTCTGAGAGACATTTAAGGAACAAATCGTAACATGCTTTGAGGAAAGTACTTGGTGAAAACACAAATTCTCCTCCACAGTGTGTTCTGAGCCAGTAGATGCTTAAGAACAGCAGTCTACTGAAGAAGAAAATTGCTGTTTGTGAAAAAAAGCTTTGTGCAAAAGAGAACTTTATATGTCCTTGTAATGCAGAAATAAAAAAGTGTTAACCCCAGGGAATATTTTTCCAATCTTCCTCTGCTCTGACAAGGACCCAGCAATGTGAAGCCAAGACAGACAGGTGACAACTGGCACATGGATTATATGGGAGAGAGAAAAACAGAGAGAGAGAGAGAGAGAGAGAGAGAGAGAGAGAGAGAGAGAGAGAGAGAGAAGAGAGGGAGGGGTCCTGAGTGCTATAAGAAAACAGGCTGAGCACATGGAGAGCAAACCTATAAGCAGCCACCACCTCCTAGGCCTCTGCTTCAGATTTCCTTATTGAGCTGTTATCCTGACTTACTTTCATGATGAACTGTATGTAAGCTATAAAATGAAATACCCCACTCCCCTACAATCAATTTTAAATGCTAACTGTGGAAAAGCCTGTTCTGGAGGATTTGCAAAAGCAAGAGGGAACATTTGTGTGTCCTGAGCCCACACATCAGAATCACAGGAGGTATTAACTGAAACACCATTCACTTTACTTACTGGGGGAGGAATTAACTTTTGATAAGGTATAAAATTCACAAAGGTTACATAAATCTACTGCACTATAGGAGCTAATTGTTGGTTGCTACAGAATAATGACAAAAAGTGGTGTGTGTGTGTGTGTGTGTGTGTGTGTGTGTGTGTGTGTGTGTGTGTTAGGCCAAATCCTGTAAGAATGTGGAAAACAAGACTTTAAGAGGTGATGATTTCACTTTTTTTAATCACCTGAAAAGAATACTCCTAGACGCTATGGAAAGAGGGAAAGTATTGGGAAAGTGTTCTTATATACTGAATTACAAATTATCCTTGTTTGGTATAAAGGGAACGATCAGGCCGACAAGCTGCAATTTAGGACAATTCTGTAAACATTAAAAAAACTGTAATATCTATCTATTCAGCATTAAGCAACAAATACCATCAGTCGCCCATAGCAACCACATGCTTCTCTAAATGCCTATGAATTTGCAGTAATAGCCCGAAGACCTGAGAGAAGATATGGTGTTTCCTTCAGTAATGAAATATAACCATCTGAGAACTGAGCTGAAATTGGAATTGATCACAAGACAGAGTGATTTACACATCAGTCTCTTCTCTACTCAAGGGCAGTATGTACATAATTTAAGCACAAAGCCATTTGGCGGTAGCTTGATATCTCACAGTTAAAGCAAATTAAAGGTCACTAAAATGTTACTTTCTCAGCTGTGATTCTACAGAGTGCTTCTTGCCTACATCAGTTCTATAACTAAGTCTAGAGTCTATAAGGGGCTCTTAATATAATGTAAGCCTATTATAGAGTAAGGTAGTCTGAGCAAGAGGTCTGAAATTTTATAAATTCTGAGAAATGTCATGAGAAAAGTGAGAAAATAAAAAGACATTCATCCAAATAAACAGAGGAGGAGATTACACATGTGCTTACACTCATGTATGCATGCTTACATACCACCCAACTCCTTCACACTTTTCTACCAAGAGCTTTTCTTCAACAATCTCTGTTACATGGAATCCAGTTGGGAAGGGCTTCAACTATTTCCCTACCAACTAGGAATTTTATTTGTTTTTATTTTTGTTGTTTTGTTTATTTAATTTTGCTATGTTTCCAGTTCTGGTTCTTAATCTCATGAGACAATGATACAGTTGATAAGACAAGCTGTATGCATTAAATAGAGCTAGTTCAAGAGACTCTAACATGTCCTGAAAGAGTCAATGCTTGAAACATAAAGAGTGAGGTTGCCTGAGTCCCATAGTAGGTTCATCTCTGACACTTTTAAACAGAGTTGCAATTATTCAAGGTGTTGGAGAATTTTGACAAACTGTATTTTACATCATGAGATATCTGTGATTCTGTGAGGACAAAAAGTGGAGAGTTGTGACTTAAAACAACTTTTAAATGTTTTAAGTATTTGGGTATCAAATTGACAAGGGTTCTGCCTGTGATGCTTGTCAACTTGACAGGATCTAGAATCATCTGAGACTAGTCTTTGATCATACCTTTGGGCATACCTATAGATTAGGCAACATAGATCCATGGGAAGGTACACCCTTACTGTGGGTGTATTGGACCTGCAGCAAATAAAATGGGGAAATCATGGTGGACAACATCATAATTACTTCCTGGCCTCCTGACCACTGATGCAATAGGACTAGCTATCTCAAGCTCCTGCAGTCATGATATCTTCACACTGATGGAAAATTCCCTCTAACTGAGCCAAAGTAAACCTTTACCTAAGTTACATTTGTTACAAATTCTGCACAGCAATAAGAAAAGTAATGAAAGCATGGGCAAAATATCTTTAATTCATTGTTGATTTTTATAACAATAATATTTTAGAAGTATCAATATTCAACATGGAGAGGAAGATATCAAGGGACAGAAAACCTAATCCTCTTTGTCTGGAGCTGTATCTAAGTGGTCGAGTATTCGCGTATTTCCCCATCATGTCCAAACCTTGTACTAAACTAAAAAAAAAAAAAAAAAAACCAAAAGCCAAAGAACAAACAAAAAACAAAATCAAGCTAGTTATGGCAGTACTGTAATTCCAGCACTTTTGATATGGAGGCAGAGAGATCAAACATCAAAGCTTCTTTTCATCTGAACAATGATTTTAAGGCAATCATGCGATACCTGAGACCCTGTCTTGAAGATCGAAAGGAAATGAAAAGAAAAGAGTAGAGAAAGGTAGTGAAAGGAAAGGAAAGAAGACAAGAGAAGGAGGGGAGGGGTTGGGTGAAGCAGGTATGGAGTAAAAAGGAGAAAGGGAGGAGATGTGAAGAAAGAAACACAAAACACACCAAGAAGCAGAGAGAGGGGGGTGAGGGGAGAGAGAGAGAGAGAGAGAGAGAGAGAGAGAGAGAGAGAGAGAGAGAGAGAGAGAGAAACTATGAAGTCATTCATAATTTCACAGTAGAGAAAAGCCCATGATTACTAGCTCGCAGATTCTTACCCATCTCTCTGCCCCCTCTGACAGGAAAAAGAAAACTGCAAGAGAGATACAAAGCTCCATTTGCTCCTGGAATCCCCAGAACTCTCACCATCTAGCTCTTGATGACTAAACCTGTTGGCGTTTACAGAAGAAGGTTGCAATCTCTAGATTCCACCTTCCAAAACCTCAGTACATTACACGCTCACTTCAAGGGTGAGACAATTTCACCTGGAAAAATTTCTAAAGGCCACTATGGGGCCCTGAACCTATAACTGCTTTTCTAGTGTGGATCTCTGGAATTCGACTAATGATTTAGACTTACATTTTCCTACCCTCACCAGTAAGCTTGTCTTTATCTTCATGTTCCTTGCTGACCCTGGTTCTAGGCTTGACTTACTCCATTCTAACTGACCTTCCTCTGCTGTCCTTATCAGTTATCACCCATTTCTGGTGCTCATGATTCCTAGTTCCATCAAGCATCACAGACTATAATGTGGGTCACTGCTTTCTCTGCCTTTTGCTTGACTATTCCTTTCCTTACAGAGAATCTGTTGATATGAGAGTTATAGGAGTCAATACATTTTACTCTTCATCAAATCTTTTTCAAATGCTTTCTACTGTTGTAGCTTGAATGTGAAATGTCCCATCTAGGATCATGTCTTTGATCACTTGGTCCCCAACTAGTGACACTGTTGGAAGAATGTGGAACCTTAAGGAGATAGAACATTATTGAAGGAACTGGGTCCGTTGGGGGAGGACTGAGACCTTTTAAGACTTTATAGATCAGACCCATTTCTATTCACTTTCTGCTTCCTGAGTGTGGATGAAATGTGCCCTGCCAGATAGGTGCTCCTAACTGTAGGCCTTTTCTGTCTGTTGTCTTCTCTAACTGAGATGATATATTGTATCCATCTGGACTTGTAAGGCAGAATACATTCTTTCTCCTTTAAGTTCTCTTTGTCAAGGATTTTATCACAGCAACAATAAAAGGCAGAGGTAGCTTAAGAAATGCCTCTACTCCAGTAAAGAACTCTTGAAATCTCATCTTACATATTTCCACATATGATATGCAGACACCTTAGAAAAGAAACTCTAGAGTTTTTCAAAAGCCTTAAATTAAGAAAGTGCTCTATATTGTACAAATCATAAATGCAAAGTTAGAAATCCCCATATAAAACAATTTTTAAAATAGAAGTTTTGAACTATTTCAGAACCCTTACTCTGTAGCTTTGCTACACTGCCTGCCATGTCCTCAATAAGGACATGTATAGCATTGACAGCAACAAGGAGAGTGGCAAATTTTCAGTCCTGATTTTTAAGGACTGAAATTTGATTTTTAAGGAGTACTCAGAATCTGTTTTTCAACATGATCCACAGGTATTCCGTGTTTTTGTTAATATTCAAGACATATTCTTTACCAACCAGCTGGCCCAAGCGAGAAACAACAGTGGTAGGTTGCTCACGGTGTGTGAATGGAAGATCGTCAGAACAGAGCTTGGACTGAGAGAGAGATGCAGGTCCATAGAGGTAGAGTAATGGGTCTGGGAATGACTGCTAGGAGCCAGGTTAAAGGGATGCATAACTGAGGGTGGGTTTTAAAGTTTCAAAAACTCATGCCTGGTTCAATATCCCTTATTTCTCTCTCTTCCCTCTTCCTTTGTCCTCCCTCCCTGACTACCTGGTCAGGATATAGCTCTCAGCTCTAGCATCTTCCTGCAGGCTACCATGTTCTCTACCATGATAATAATGGACTGAATATCTGAAACTATAAGCAGCCCCCCCACCAATTAAATGTTTTATTTTGTAACAGTGGTTATAATGTCATTTTGGTGAACTATAGTTGAAAGCTTCTCAATTTAGTTATTAATACTGTAAGTAAGTAGTTCTATATCTTCTTTTTCTTTCATCTGGTGATTACTGTGTTTCTAGAGGGTAGCATCTATATATTGGCTGACTCCTGGGTCAACAATATGCAGGCGTACATGCAAAGGCATGATTAGGCAATCTTATAGGATAGGTCACAGAAATTGTGCCATGGAACAGGTAGCCATGTTTCCTTTATTTATTGAAACTATTGAATATGAGAACATACGTTTTTCTTGTATTTTGATGACAAGGATCACTTTTTGAATTCAATAGAAAGTGACTGAAACAATGTTTCCAAGTCATCAATAACAATAACCATATCAATAAGAGCCATGAACTTTTCTGGTGATAAAATTGCTTCCTGAAACATAAGCCAACACTGAGGTTATATCCAATCTGTATCTGTGGTCCTTCTGTTATTTTATCAATTACAGAATGTAATTCCTTTCTCCACTGTGCATTCTTTAAAGTTGCCTCCCAATTTTCTAACTCCAGACTAATCAAACCTTATATAGGCATGACCTAGAAATTTTCAAAACTCAACTACAACTGCTTGTGTACCATTTATATTAGAAATATCATCAGGTATAAAGGGAATTTCTAGACTTTTGCCTTTTAGCTTCTCATTCAACTGTGGTTTTTCAGCAACTGATGCATCTTGGTAGAGGCCATAAGACTTGGAGAACTGCTTCACCTTCAACAAGGTATCCAAGCTATCATCTTCACAGCTATACAGTATTATGATCTTTAAAGCAAGATCTATGAATTTTCTGAATCTTTGCCTAAGAACTTGCATTGAATGCCACCTCAGTGTTTTGCAAAAGGAAACAGTTTGTATAGAAAGCGTTCACAATTTGAGAGACATGTGTAGCCTAAACCAACAGTGTGGTTTGAATGAGAATGACCCCTACAGGCTCAGTTATTTGAATGCTTGTTCCCCAGCAGGTAGAATTGTTTGAGAAGGACTAGGAAATATGGCTTCTTTGGAAAAGATATGCCACTCTTTTCTGGGAAAAGGTATCTGACTTTGAGGTTTCAAAAGCCCATGTCTTTCCCAGTTCTTTCTCTTTCTCCCTCTCGTCTTCCCCCTTGCCGTGTGTGTGTGTGTGTGTGTGTGTGTGTGTGTGTGTGTGTGTGTAATACTTGTGGATCAGGTGTAAGCTCTCCACTACTTCTGTAGTGCCATGCCCTCCGGCTTGCCTTTCTGTCTTCTGCTATATATCTTGTCATGATGGCCATGGACTATAACCCTCTGGAATTACAAACTCCAACAAACTCTTTTTCTTTTATGAAGAGCCTTGTTCATCATGTTTTAACACAGTAGTAGTAATGTAATTAAGAGAAATAGCAAGTAAAAGATGGGGTGTGTGTGGGGGAATAACAGAGGCTAAAGATTAAGGAACAAGGACAGCATGATGAGGTGGTAGGTCCTGGTGACACCAGGGAGGACCAAAATAGAAAGATGAGAATGAGGGTTTACATTCCAAACAAGCATTCTCTTCTACTATTTTTGCTAGTAGCTGCATGTAGTTATTAAATATTTCAAAAATGGCTGGTATGCATAAGCTGAATTTAAGTCTTACTTTATTTTACCTGATTGAAATTGAATTTGACACAGGTACTTGTGAAGAGTGGCTACTGTGTTGCAAATAATAAGGCACTTGGATAGGTAGCTAGCAAGATATAATGTCAGATTAAGAGTGGGTAGTGACACAGCCTAACAGTGGATGGAGTTTGGGAACTCCTATGGAAGAATAAGGGGAAAGACAGCAGGCCTGAAGGGGGATAGAAACAGAGGAAGACCAAGTGAGTCAACTCATCAAGACCCTTCTTGCTCTCAGAGAGTGACTCACCAACCAAAGATCATACATGTGGTAGACGTAGGCCTCCATGCTCATATGTAGCAGATACGGAGCTTCACCTTCTTGTGGGTCCTAAACAACTGGAATGGGGCTGCCCCAAAAATGGTTTTCTGATTGTGAAACATGTTATTTTAGCTAGGCTGTCTTGTCTGGCCTCAGTGGGAGAGGATGCACCTAGCCTCATAGACAATTGATGTGCCTGGGTGAGCAAATACACAAGTGGGTGCCCATCAGCTTAGAGGAAAAGGGAAGGAGAGAGGAGGAAGGATTGTAGAAGGGGGTGACTGAGAAGGGGGCAGTGAGAGGGATGCAAAATAAATAAATCTTTTAAAAAGAATGGGTAGTGAGGGAGAAAGACCTCCAGAAAGAGCCTTCTGGGAGGATGTTAGGGAATCAGGGATATGTATATATCCTCTGTTTCCTTCAGGGTCCTTTAGACAATCTTCAGTTTTCTACCATATCCACAAAACCTCTGCCTCTGTTACCTTGTCATCACTTTCAATGTTTGTTAACATTTTCCATGGTCATAATCACAACCCATGCTCATAGCCCAGAGAAGCAGCCAGATATATGGTGTGGTTTCTCCTGAGGCCAGAGAACAGTAGTGACTACAAACAGAGATCAGCATTCACAGCACCAAACAGGCTCCTGTGCTTAGCCCACTCTGCCCAGGCACCAGCATTCACTAGGCCAAAAGCAGCTATGCATCATGTCAATTTTTACCCAGGCTTAGTCATAGAAAGTCAGAGCTATCATTTGTTAAAAAAAATAAAATAAACTTTAAAGTTTCTCTCTCTCTCTCTCTCTCTCTCTCTCTCTCTCTCTCTCTCTCTCTCTCCACTTATCAATGACTATGAAAATATCCTACACCCTAGATCTTAGGGAGTTACTTCCTGTTTTCCTTTATCACTTTCTCTTTTCTTTTCCTTCTTTCTTTCTTTCTTTCTTTCTTTCTTTCTTTCTTTCTTCCTTTCTTCCTTTCTTTCTTTCTCTTTCTTTCTTTCTGTTTTTTTTGAGACAGGATTCCTCTGTGTAATCCATCCTATCCTTGAATTCTCTCTATAGACTGTAGACCAGGCTGGCTTTAAACTTACAAATTCACTGGTCTCTACTCCAAAGTGCAGGGATTAAAGTCATGCAAATCCACCAGCACCATCTGGAGGCATTTTCTTTATTGAGACTCCCTCCTTTCAAATATTTCTAGCTTGTGTTAAGTTAACATAAAGTAGCTAGCATGATGTGTGTGATCAATGACACATGATATAATCTCGTAGATCGGAACACTGAGGCGTAGCAATTTTTTTTTTGAAAAACAAAGAAGGGTTTGGAGAAATGACTCATAAAATAAAGTGCTCATTGCACAAGAACCTGGATTTGGATCTCAGGTACTTAAAAGCTTGGCATTTCAGCATCCTAGGGGCTTGTTGGCCAGTCTGTCTAGCTAGCTGAACTAGTGAGCTCCTAGTCTCGAAAAATAAGGTAAGAGATAATGGGAGACATCACACACACACACACACACACACACACACACACACACACACACACACACACACACACGAATAATGTAATACATATATAAAAGGAAAGAGGTGTTGCATCTTGGGAAATAAAACACTTGAAGAAGACTTGTGAGTCTCTCTCTGGCTTTTTCAGCACATCTAGATCCCTGCTAAGAATGCTGCAGAAATTCCTTCATTGAAACAACTTGTAGAACTTGACTGACTGAATTTCTTCCACATTAGGATGAGATTCTAGAGTATCCTTCAACCACTTTTGGCTATTCTACATTTTTCTAAAGCAGCAAATGAGTAGATGGTTTCAGTCATACTCAATTTTTGTTTCATCAAAGAAACCAGGAAATGAGAAATTAGTAAGAGATCTATGGATGGAGAACTTCCATTACACGGCACAAAAAATCTCCACAGTGAAGAGCAAATGAGTATGCAACAGGAGGACATACCGCATTTCTATTTCTCAGAAGCACAGAAGTATGTGTAACAAATTCTACCTGTAATAAAATGTTCATAGCTTCAGGCAGACTTGACATGTCTTCTGTGGTTGTGGTGTAAATATTTTCCTTAATTACTGACCAATACTCATGCTTTTGCAATATCTCATGAAGCTCAGTGTCTTACCACAGCAAGGTAAAGCATTGAGAGTTAAATCCCAAATTAATTCCAAATTCACAAAAAAGAAAAGGATTCTAAGTGAAATTCCTTTGTTGTTCCATCACTGAACAAGATACTAGATACTTTGTCATTGTTTAGTTAAACTTGGGGGCAATTCCAGACTTTGAAATTACAAAACACATTTATAGCATTAATGAGGAAACACATTAATGAGGAAAGGGTAACAGTTTAGAAAAATCTAGAAATTTTACAGTTAATCATCTCAGGGGACAAGATATTCCATTTGAGCAAAGCATTCTTATTATTCCTCCAATATATCTTTGACCGTCAAAGCTTGGAGAGTAACTGGTATCTGTAGGAATGTGTGCATGTGTGTTCTTTTTGCTGATCTTCTGTTGTAAAAGTTTAAACTCTGATGAATTAATCCAGTAGATCCTCATCAGTGAGAATGTCTATCCTAATTTTAGATTCCCTTCTATCACTAGATTACCAAGGGACAATAAGGTTACTCCTTTTGCTATTACAAGGTTTCATTTACTAAGACCCCTGATCAGAAATATGATTTTCTTAAGCATAGTCAATCTTAATATGGAAGAAAAATTGAATTGGGCTGAGAACCTGGACTTGATAAGTGACTCAGTCTACTATGCTTTCTTTGGTCCTGTCTAGGTCTAGACCTGATAGTGTAGACATTCCATGTGCTTGCTCTAGAAAGGGATGCAGACTTGGTGAAGATACTAGACTCTGGCCCCTTCACCTACAGACCCCACATACCATGGACACCTTAAAAGTTCACAGCAGATAAGATCTACTAAAGAACATATTTCTACCCTGCACCTCCACCACACTGCCTCTATATCTGTACATCACAACCATTTCACAGGGTTATTGGAGAACTGGAAAGCAATTTCACTTCTTTCAAAATTCCCAGACACCTCTACCTCAGTTCTCTAGGCTTACTCAAGACTTCTACAAGCTTTTCTGCCCACCACCCAATCCTGGAATTATGGTCCATTCAACTTAAATCTTATATCAAAAAGCAATGAACACCCTATTTCTACATTCCTAACTCCTTTTGCAAATAAATAATTGATAAAACAAAGTACGATGTACCCTTTCCTCCAAATGACCAAGTTTTATTCCCCAAGACCACAGAACCTAGAGCCTATAAAGAATGGTTGTAAACATGTTCAACAAATTCAAGGCTCTCAGAAAGAACACAAATAAACAGTTGAATTACATTAATGAAGACAAAAATAAAATAACTAAAGACCAAGAAATTACCTTAGGGCAATTCAGGACATGAATATCAACTAATAAAAAGATAAAAAGAGGGATAAAATAAATTGAAATATGAGAAACAAAAATACAAATATTCATGGAAACAATAGTTAATTCCTTGAGAATAAACAATATTGACAATTTCTTGGACGATTAAGAAAAGAAGACCAAAAGCAATAATTAGAGATGAAAAGAGACATTACAACAAATATCAGTGAAACTTAGAAAACCTCAAATCCTATTTGAAAGATGCATTTAAGGATGTACATGATCCACACAAATAAAACAAATAGTCAATGTGTGTGTGTGTGTGTGTGTGTGTGTGTGTGTGTGTTAATTAGGTTAAAGGAGTAATAAAATGTCTGCCAAAAGCCCAGTACAAAATTGATTCTCTGAAGAATTCTACCAAATCTTCAAAGAGAAAATAGTGCCAATACAACTCAAATTATTCCATGAATTAACAAAAAGGTAATGCTTTCAATTTTTGTTTGTGAAGCAATATTACCTGGATATCTAAACTAGATAAACACACACACACATAAACACACAAAAATTCCGAAACAACCTCACTGACAATCATAAGTGAGAAAACTCTCAACAAACACTGGCAAATTCAGGTTCACATCACAACGATCATTTATCATAATCCAATTAACTTTTCTTTATAGAAGCAGGAATGCTTTTACATTTATGAATAAATAAATGTAACACCCCACATAAATGGACTCAAAGACAGAAATTACATAATTATCTCAATAGATACAGAAACTACTTGATAAAATCCAAAAACCTATTTATAATGAAAGTCTTGAAGTGGCTAGGGATGGTGAAAGCATACTTCCAAAATCAATCAATCAATCAATAAATAAATAAACAAATAAGTAAACAAACAAACAAACAAAATAAACAAAATAAAACCCCAAAAATAAAATCCCAAAGATTATATACAAAAAATCTATAGCTCTTATCATTCTAATAATGATAATGAGGAAAACCTCAAAGCATCCCAACACAAATCAGGAATAAGAAAATAATTACCATTATTTCCACTCCTATTCAATATAGCACTTACAGCTATGGCAGCTAAAGCAGCTAGTCAAGGAAAAACAATGGGTATGCCAAAAGGAAGAAAAGAAGCCAAGGTATCCCTACTTGTAATTAAAAAGGGTGTCCAATACCCTTAGTTATCAGGGCAATTCAAATTAAACTACTTGAATATTCCATTTCACATGCCAATATATACTAATGTGGTTGGAGGGTAAGAGAAACTCTTAGACGCTTGGTGTAAGGTTGTGCAGCCACTTTGGGAATGAATGTGGAAGCTTCTCAAAATCTGACCCAGCTATACCACTGCTAAACATTTGACAAAATGATTTAACATCACATTGCAGTTACTTGCCTTATCCATGGCCACCGCTCCTCCATTTACAGTAGCTAGAAAATAGAATCATCAAGAGATACATGTGATGTGAAAACTTGCAGTTTCTCTGGAAAGTTAGTTATGTCAAATGAAGTTTTGCTGAGTTACACAAATGAAAACATGTCTTGCTAAAGGAAACACATGAAAAAATGTTTTCCTGAAGCAGGCACAGGTGAAAGGATGTTTTAATATAGCAAACATGTGAAAGAACGCTTGATGGAGGAGTATACGTATGCCTCTGCAGACAGTGGGAGATGGGCACTAAGCGTTGGTTAGACACTGCGTTATTGAAAAAAAAGTGAGAAATTAGGCCAACCAATATACTGTAAGGATGTGTTGACATCAGAATGGAAATCTGCAATAGTATTAAGATGGGGATATGGAAAATAGAATCAACAGATTCATGGGTAATGAATATGTTGTACTGGTATATATACACAAAAAATTTTATTTATCCACTTAGAAAAATGAAATCATTAAAATTCCTTCCTATTTTTGCACTTGTGATGCTCAATCTATACTAAGTTACACTTAATAAGTGTTACTAAACAGAATTCCCAATTTTGGATGTGGGGAACATTTGTAGGTCTTGGTCATGGAACTTTTTCAAACAATACACACTTTTGTAGGCACTCATCATTGTCCTCCAGAGGTTGAGGGTAAAACCTTGGTTCTAAAAATCTAAATATCGGGGGGTTGGGGATTTGGCTCAGTGGCAGAGCGCTTGCCTAGGAAGCGCAAGGCCCTGGGTTCGGTCCCCAGCTCCGAAAAAAAAAAAGAACCAAAAAAAAAAAATCTAAATATCGGGTTGGGGATTTAGCTCAGTGGTAGAGAGCTTGCCTAGCAAGCGCAAGGCCCTGGGTTCGGTACCCAGCTCCAAAGAAAGAAAAAAAAATCTAAATACCTCCTTTGCAAGACTTAAAGAAAACAGCCTGGAACTGGGGTAGACATGTTCCCCTTGTTGACTTGTTCCCAAAGCACCTAAAGAGATATAGGTATATGATTCTCATTTTTTTCCTTTTCACTTCTGACTTAATTTGACAAGTGGGGACCTCTGGGAATAGAGGGTTATTTGAAAGTGGGTGCAACCTCTAGGGCAGTGTTGCCACTTGAGATAAAATCTTGAGGACAGATAAAATCTTTGAGTCTGATTCTCAACAGAGCTTGTTCCTGTGTCCCTTTCTGAATTCCAACCTCGGGCAACACATCTTACCTTCAACACAACTGAGAATAGGACCCCCTTGGGGGGAATTAGAGGAAGTATTGACAAAGTGAAGGAGCTTGCAACCCCATAAAAACAACAGTGCCAACATACCAGAGCTTCCAGGGACAAAACCACTATTGAAAGACTATACATGGACTGACCAAGAGCTCCAACTGCATATAATAGCAGAGAATAGCCTTATTGGGGCACGAGGGGAAGGGAAGTCCTTGGTCTTGCCAAAGTTGGACCCCAAGTGCAGGAGATTATGGGGGGGGGCAATAAGGGTGATGTATAGGGATAGTACCTGTATGGGGGTGGGGGAGGGGAGGGATTGAGGATTTATGGACAGGAAACTGGGAAGGGGAATAACGTTTGAAATGTAATAAAAAATTAAAAAAAAGAAAACTCCACAATCTAAAGAAGAGATTCCTACGAACATAAAAGAAGCATACAGAACTCTCAATAGACTGGCCCAGAAAAGAAACTTTCTGTCACATAATAATCAAAACACCGAGAAGCTGTGGCAGGAGAATATGGCAGGTGACGTTAAGATTCCACGCTGTACATTTACAGGTTGTTGCGAATGTTTTTAAGGGATGGATGTGTATTGGGCTTTGTGTGTTTAGAAATGCAAACAGATTGCACAGAGTAAAGAAGATGATGATGTAATAGTGAATAAACCTCATGTTTCGGATGAAGAGGAAGAAGAGCCTCCTTTTTATCATCATCCCTTTAAACTCAGTGAACCCAAGCCCATTTTTTTCAATTTGAATATTGCTGCAGCAAAGCCAACTCCACCAAAAAGCCAAGTAACATTAACAAAGGAGTTTCCTGTGTCATCTGGATCTCAACATCGGAAAAAGGAAGCGGATAGTGTTTATGGAGAGTGGGTTCCAGTAGAGAAAAATGGCGAAGAAAGCAAAGATGACGATAATGTGTTCAGCAGCAGCTTGCCCTCAGAGCCTGTGGACATTTCAACAGCAATGAGTGAACGGGCACTTGCTCAGAAGAGACTCAGTGAGAATGCATTTGACCTTGAAGCCATGAGTATGTTAAATCGAGCTCAAGAACGGATTGACGCCTGGGCTCAGTTGAACTCTATCCCTGGGCAGTTCACAGGAAGTACAGGAGTACAAGTCCTGACACAGGAACAGCTGGCTAATACTGGTGCCCAAGCCTGGATTAAAAAGGATCAGTTCTTAAGAGCAGCCCCAGTAACTGGAGGAATGGGAGCTGTGTTGATGAGAAAAATGGGCTGGAGAGAAGGAGAAGACTAGGAAAGAACAAAGAAGGAAATAAGGAACCCATCCTTGTTGACTTTAAGACAGACCGAAAAGGTCTTGTTGCAGTAGGAGAGAGAGCACAAAAGAGGTCTGGGAACTTCTCCGCTGCAATGAAAGACTTGTCAGGCAAACATCCTGTGTCTGCCTTGATGGAAATCTGTAATAAGAGAAGGTGGCAACCACCTGAATTTCTCTTGGTCCATGACAGTGGCCCTGACCATCGCAAACACTTCCTCTTTAGGGTATTGATAAATGGAAGCGCTTACCAGCCCAGCTTTGCCAGCCCTAATAAGAAGCATGCTAAAGCCACAGCAGCTACTGTGGTTCTTCAAGCAATGGGCCTTGTACCAAAGGACCTCATGGCTAATGCCACTTGCTTCAGGAGTGCCTCACGTAGATAGATTGAGGTTTTATATTAATCATTTCAGATAATTTTACTCTGCATCACAATGTATTTCCTCCTTAATGTTGTAAATATTTCACAATTTAAGACATTGTGTAAAAAGCAATCTGTACAAACATCTCCAGGCTTTGGTTTTGTACCATGGAAATTGTATTTAACCACACAGGGTTTTGGTATGTTTATATTGTTTACCTTAGTGATGTATTTGTTTAAGTGGCTAACATCAAAACAATTGTTTGAGGGCATCAGTAATATTCAGTGTGGAATGTTAAATAACGCTTTTATACTGTATTTTGTACTATGATGTAACTTCCCTTCCATACGGCTAGGCTGCTGTAACACTTGCCTGTAATCAGTGAAGGGCTGTGCACCTTGTACTATTTCACAATGG